>NW_016807867.1:2307053-2325730 GCF_001698545.2 Rhinopithecus bieti
TATATTTAGAAAGATATATAATCATATTATATATGACACCAAACAGAATATATAATATATATGTAATGTAGAAATATATAATAAATTTAATATATAAAATTATGTTTATATGTAGTGTGTGTGTGTGTATATATATATATATACATATATAAACACAGAATTTGGCATTACTTAGCATGCAAAATAAAATATTTTGGGGGTATTTTCCTAAAAATGGCTTAGTCTTTCAAATATAAAGCATCCTTTTCTTAAAATGTCTTAAGTTTTAGCCATCTCCCTCATTCTTTTCCAGATAATGCCTCCAAATAACTTAGTCCTCAACCTGAAGCCAAAGTGATTTCGGTGTACCAGGATTGAAATACTTCTGTGTTCACAACTGAATGGATAAAGGGCACTCCTTGTAGCTCCTCATTGTATGTCCCCTAGAGGGTCAGCAAGGCCAAGAATTGGTTTGTGGAACAAATATTCATTACTATAATCGGGGATGAAAAAGAGTACATGCCACGGATTTTGCTCTCGGGAGTGATTGGTTCAGCGAGTAAAATAAGACCAACACGCACGGAAGGGATGATGATGCTAGAATCTCCCACACTTTCCCAGCCAGAGGGAAGTCAAATCAGTATTGACTTTGTTATTCAAATCAGCACCAGACTGGTCACTTTTAGAAGTGACACGACGGGAGGCAATTAAACCCAGGAAAATGCTGAGCACTAGAATGACCATGCAGGAAGGGGCCTTAGAGATAGATCCTGTATGTCTTCACCTGACGGTGCCAGGGCCAGAACAGAGGCCTGCAAGGGTAAGAGCAAGCTCAGCGCCACAGAACTTGTAGGTAACAGGGCCAGGCTCAAGTGCACCCTTCCTAACTCCAGTTTCAACACTCCCATTCAAGGTGAGAGTGAAAAGTATTTTCCCCTCGGCTTTGCCTGGTGATACTCCTCTATGCACCAGCAGAGCATGAGGGTGTGAGAGAAGATGCACATCCTAACCCCAGCTTTGCTGTTGACTAGCCATGTGTGTTTGAGCAACTCACAAAACTTCTCCAGATTTCAGACTCATCTGTAAAATAAAGTCATTAGATTTGTCCATTGCTCTCCATAGTTCACCAAAGTGCCCCTCGTAGGAGAGTGGAATGGATGATGTTTAGGGTAGAAACTTGGAGATGTGGCAATAAGTGACCTTGTGCAAGTGACAAATGCACTCAAAATATTGGAATTTGTCTGTCTTAATAATTTGTGTGGCTTCTACATTTTACTTAGTAATATATCTGTGTTTGCTTTCAGGTGAAAATACTGTTTGAAATGTCTTACTATCCATGAAACTTGGTTCACCAAAGAGGGCCTGTTTTCCCTGAGCTGCAAGGACGAGAAGGTTTTTTGAGGCCACGCCCAGCCCCCATTCATTGATTTCATGTCTTATGTTTGTGTTTTTTATTTTATCACACCCTCCTATTCCTGGTTCCCAGAATGTAAGTAGTTCTCCCTCCACAATGTTCAATGGTACTCAATAATGCCTGGCTATGTGAAGATGGAAAGGTGAGGGAAAATTAGCACCATAAGCAGAGTCTAGAAAGTTACACAGACATTTAACAGATGGAAACAGGAGGGCCGCCGTTCTAGAAAGATATGGGGAGTGCTCATCAGCCTGGCTTCCGCTAGAGGAGATCTACTTTGGTGTCTAGCCAAATTTTGATCCTTTGCCTTAAATCTTTTCTGGAAAGAGATGGGCTATGAATAAATATTTGGATTTAGGAGGAATTAGTTTAAACATCTCTGAAAATACCACATTACTTTTCTTCAGATGCAAATCATTTGAGTACCTGAGAGTGGATTTTCCTCTCTCTGGAGTTGACACCAAAGCCAATGCCTAACTTTGCCTTGGATCTCTGATTGTGGCTCCCATCACCTCTGGAACTGTGGGGTGACTGGGAGTGGAAAGCATAAAGCTGGGGGATGCAAAGAAGGGTGGTTCTCACCCAGTCTCTGGGCATTTATCAGCAGAGAGGGAGGTCAGCCAAGTTCCTCATCTGCTACAGCAGCAAAGGCGTTCTCCCCAGTGACTCTTCCAGATGGAAAAGTGCTCTGAGCTTCTGACCATCTCCCAGAGGATAAAGGGAATTTGATGAGGAGAGACTTTTGCTCTTCGAGGCAATTGCGCCTGCATGAACCAAGCTGTTGGCTGGCATCTCCAAGCACCTTGCACATAGTAGGCACATGATAGTGATTTTCAGATGCAAAATCAATACCATTCTTCCACCAAAAGGAAAAGATGGCAAGTGGCTTATGAAAAAGAACATTCTATTACAGCACAGCATCTCGGCCCAGGTTTTGTGTTCAAGCCTATATTTAGAGAATAACAGATTAACCTAGAAGAGGATGGAATTACTGTGTAACCAAATTATTTCAACTCTGGCTGCATGTTAGAATCACCTGGTAAGCTTTTAAAAAATGCTGATGCCCCACTCCAGAGTAATTGAATCAGAAACTCTGGGGAGAAGCCCAGGCACTGGTATTTATTTGTAATTTCCCAGGTGATTCTGGTGCACAATGAGACTGTGAATGACTCATCTCTCCAGGCAGGTGGAGTGATTTACCCAGGATCCCACCAGGCTGGTGCGGGGCTGGGAAGAGAATCCAGGTCTCCCCATCCAACCCTGTGCTCTTTCCCACACACCACATCGACTCTCCTTTGGCCCTGTGGCCTGTGGGATAACTTGCACTTTTCCACTGGGAATAGGGAGCCGCAGTTGACCCACTAACCCCCTGGAAACAAGTGCCTCGGCACCATGGGAATTTTCCTGGTCCTATTTGTGGAAATACTCCAACCTTGGATGTTTTTCCAGTAAAGGATATTATGAGCAGGGTCCCTTTGGTAACTATCTATAAGCATTATTTGTGAGGCATGGGAAGATTCTGGCTCCAAAATATCCCATTTGCCTTCAGTTACTTATGCTGCAAGGCATGTTATAAGAATATTTTAGGGGGTTAAGAGATATTAGTTATTAGAATATAAATAAAACTGTGAGTAACCCCTTCTCTCTTGCTAGTCTAAATGAAGAGTTGAAGGTTTAAGTACCTAGCACAGTGCTTAGCTTTAAGTTTCACAGTACTTACATGGCAACTACCTCTTATTCTTGCTATGTTTGAATAAACCATGCTGGGTCTTATGTACATTCTCTAATTTAATTATCACCCAAAACTTAGGAGGCTGTTTATATCCTTGTATTAAAATGAAGACACTGAGGCTCACATTCTAATTATGATGCCTATAGATTTGAATGAAACTGGAAGCTCCTGTTAGCTTGAACTAACCCCTTCTGCTTTACCTATGAGGGAAATGGGGTCTAGAAAGGTGCTGTGATTTTCTCTGGGAATATGTAACATATTCAATTGTTTAGCAGTGATTCATGTCATAATTAATGTATCAGTTCCTTTCCAAATTAGAAAAGGAAAGGCCTTTGAGTCTCTCCGTTTGGTGTTCAAATCCTGGTCTGATCATTTTCTGGCTGTGAAAAAAGTTACTTAACTTGAAAGAGCCCCACCTTTGGAAGGAAAGGAGGAAGGCAGGGGAAGAAAAAGAAGAGAGCGGGAGGAAAAGAAAGAGGAAGGAAAAATGCAGAGAAGGAAAAGAAAAAGAAAAAAGAAAAGAGAAGAGGCAAAGAAGGGAGGGAGAGGACTGTTCTCTACACAAGGCAGAGACAGAGGAGACATGATGAGGAAGTGGTTGGCGGTGCTGAGCAACTGAAGGTCAAAGGGTACTTGGTGTTGCGTTCTAAAGGGTATTTTCTTGAATCCAAGATTCCAATCAGAAGTCCAGGACCTGCTGCAAGGAGGAGGAGAAGGCTTGAAAATGGAATAAACAGGAGAAAGAGTGTGAGAGTTTCTACAGAAACAGGGCAGGGGAAGAGCTGAATTTGTTCCAGAGAAATTCAGGGACAAGAAAGATGTGAAAAGAAAACTCCAATGTTGGGTCCATGAAGGCTCTGAATGGCTTCCCTATAGGACTGAAGCAAAGGGCCTCATAGGAGTCCGAGGCATGAAACAGTATATTCCACCAGAAGACTGTACCTCTTTGAAGTACCCCGCCCCTACCCCCGCAAAAAAAAAAAAAGGTCCATTGTGGACTATAGCTTTTGAAGAAAAAAGAAGGAAAAACTGGTGAAAGTGAATCAAAGGAAGTGATAAATCTGTCAGTGACCCTCTCCTGAAACAAAGCACATGACGCTTAATTAATGCATTTAGCTGCCTGACCAGAGGAGCCTGGTAGTCAGGCCCACCTCCAGAGCCTCACCTAGTTCTGGAGGTCTTTGAAGATGAAAAGCACTTTTAAGTGCGGACTCAGATGATGACCACGAATGCTGTTAACTGTTAAATCCATGGGGAAAGAAATAAAAACACATATTAAATGTGTTATAATACTTATGAGTGCCCTTTGAAGGCAGTGTCCTCTAAACATAGGAAGACATACGTAAGGAAGTAGAGAAAAATGAGAAGGGGGTGGAGGGACGTGGAGAGGCCAGGGCAGGCCCAGTAGGCATGCTCTCTAATGCCACACACTGGACAGGGTGACAAAGAAGGCTTTAGGCAGAAGGAGGAGCGAACGGTGGGAGGGAGGACGCTACCAATGTGAAATGTCAAGTGCCGGGAACTGAGAAGAGACAACTAAGGCCACTTGGGGACTGGGCCATATGAGAAGAAAAGAATTGTGTCACAGTGAGGTAGAAGTTAAATGTCTAGAGAAGGGACATCACCCACATTTAAAGGCATCAAGCACCAAGGCTTTACTACCAGCCTGGGAAAACAGTGAAAGAGGACGTGAACAAGAAATTCTCAAAAACCAGAATGGCACTCCTGGACGAGAAATTCTGTAGAAGCTGAACGCTGCTCCTCAATGGCCTTTCTCTCCCTGTCTTTCTCTCTCCTGTCTCCGTGTGTCTCTGCTATCTATCCGACATTCATCAAAGTTAGCTGAAATGACAATAGGCAATACTCAAAAATGAGGAAAAGCAAAAAGTGGCATCCAGAACAAAGGTAGGGACCTGTTTACATGAACCGTGTGTACTTGTGTATTTCTTTTTTTTTTTCAGTGAGGGAGATTTCTAAGGTAGCAGATGAAGACTTAGAAAATGAGGCCAAACAGATGAATAAATGGTGAGAGTAGTGAGTCTTGTTTTTAAATGGAATTCGTAATTTCTTTCTTTTTTTTTTAAATTAAATTTAATATTTTTTTTGAGACAGGGTCTCGCTCTGTTGCCCCAGCTGGAGTGCAGTGATGCAATCACGGCTTACTGCAGCCTCAACCTCCTCGGTTCAAGCATTCCTCCTGCCTCAGTCTCCCAAGCAGCTGGGACTACAGACACGTGCCACCATGCCCAGCTTTTATTTTCTTGTAGAGACATGGCCTATGTTGCCCAGGATAATTTATTTAATTATCTGATTCAAGAACATAAGAGCATATCTGAAGTTTACTCATAAATTTGGGGAGACTTTCACGCCATCGGGTTGACCCCACGGAGGAGGTCAAGAAGAGGCCATGTGGCATGGCAGAAAGAACATGCAAGTGGCGGCCCCAAGCTCCAACTGCTTTCATTTGCTCCTCTGCGGACACTCAGCCTTGGCCTGTTAGCAGATTCTGGGGTTCAATTTTCTCATTTGTGTCAGAACTATGCTATCTCAAAGACTGGACTCAAGAAATCCCTCTTTCTGAATTGGCATATCACCAAGACCTTGTGAATACAATTTTGGAGCTTTGGCATTTTCATTACCTCCTGATACCTGTTTCAAACAAATATCCTTTCCAAATATCAGCTTATGAATCTGGGAGAAGTCGAATCAGCTGTACTTAAGCCTTCCTTCTGCTAACTTTCTGGTCAAGACATTGTTGAGTTTGATGCTTCTTTCTAGGCAGCCCCCATATAGTTTCTTGGACGAAGTATGTTCAAGGCACCTTTCCTATTCTGCCCTAATAAAGTAAGTGGATGGGACCACCTCTCAAGTGTTCCTGGGCCACCTCTTCCTGCGTACCTTGGACACACTCATTGGGAAGGCCTCAGAGCATGGTGAGGCTGAGACCTGGGTGTACTAGGCCCTCTCATGCATCAGCCATGTGGCTGGAGCAGATGTTACTCTTCTTGTGCCTCAGTTTTCTCATCTATGAAACAATCATAATAAGTGCGCTTGAGAGAGTTGTGAGTGTTAGATAAAATAGTACATAAAAAACACTTAGCACTATGTCTGTTTTAGAGTGAAATCAATAAACGTAAACTATTATCATAATGTCAGTGTCATTAATACAATTACCAGGAACTTACTACATAACGAGTAGCCACAAATTAAATTCTGCTAACTGCTCTGGTTGTTCATGACTCAGATGTTATTCCCATCCCCTTTCTGATTCTTACTGCTAGGTAGCTTTTTTTAAATTAAAATATAACAAGCCAAATATTGTTTAATGATAACAGTTAATTCAGGAGAATTATTTTTTCTCTTTTTTAAACACTTGAATTCATTCCACCTACCTTTATATTGGGGTCCTCAGGGTTAATTAGGAGCAACTTTGTACTTGGATAGTTGGTTAATCACCAAGAAGAATGTTGGAAGAAAGCTACTCATATGCTTTTCATCTTAGCATCCAATTCCCAGGAAACCTGGAAAAAACCATTTTACTTGTGTAAGGCCACCTGCAGTATTAGGTAATTATTAAAGCTGATTGCATATCACAGCCTAAATACAGTGCTGCAGAACCATGCTCCCCTCATGGCAAATGAATCAGAGATGCCGCCATGTATTTTTGAAGAGTAAATCTTTGTGCTAATTAATTATATTAATATCAACATGTTGATATTGATATAATTAGCACAGTGGATGACATTGATATAATTAGCACAAATATTTACTCTTCAAAAATAAGTGGCAGTGCATATGCATATAATAACCTTAATAATAATACTGAGTGGTTATAGCATCACTTTCTCTGAGGAGTTTACAAAATACATAAATAGCAAATAATTAAAACTCAAACTCCATTGAGAGCTTTGATAGCATCATTGAGCAAAGTTGAAGGGGTTTATGCAGTCAGAGTAACCTCATAAATACATCCTGACAGGGGCATTTTTTGCCCAAACAGAAGTGACTCTCCAAGCAGCTATCAGTAGGCCTAAAACTAAGAGATATACCAAATTCTGTAATTGAATTGAAATTGAATAGGGCCCTCTTTCTTTATTCTGATTCATGTTCAGCTAATCTAAAACCACAATTATTTTATTCTAAAATGAAACAGAATTGGGTGAAAGCAAGGATGTTGGGGTACAAGACAGAAAATATATTCAGGTGTCCTTGTCCCCAGCGTCTTTTACGTAGAAAGACCATGGGCCTACTAAATCTATCCAGAGGCCATCTCTCTTTTGTTTGAAAATGTAGACTCCACACCTCACCACATAATTGTATGTGGTACCATGAGAAGAGAGGTGGCATGGTGCCTAATGGTTCCATTGGCACTCTGCTGTCAGGAGCCGATGAGAACCAACTTTCCCACTGTGTTTGTGATGGGAGATATTAATCTCAACCAATTTCTTATTTCTTTATTTCTAAGAACAGGCTAATTGAGTTTCACGTTCTCTTACCATTACAAGTATATTTACTGCCACCAGCACAGCACATATACACAGAAACACACACATACATATCTGCACATGGAAACATAAACATTGCACACAAAACAAAACTGTGAGTTCCAATGAGCCCATTGATAAGCATGAAAGATACAGGCCAGGAGACTTTTAAAATATGTTGCATTTACAGAACACTGTGCTTACTGGCAAACATCGGAAGGTAAAATTGGCTTCATGGACTGACAGAAAGAGACATTAGTTATTTTAACCCTCTTTTCCTCTAAGCACTAACTTCTATAATAGAGCATCCCAGATGTTTTGCTTCTTAGTGCCTCTTTGGATGTGAAGATTGCACAGCAGGAGGCAACATCTGGGGGAGAAAGGAGAGATTGTGTAAGAGACTTAGGATATTGGTGCACACCCGGTTGTGATTCTTGGATATGTTTCAGAGATTTTTTTTTTAAGAAGGCAGCCTCCATTGTAATTATCATTTATAATTAATTTCTGGGTGCAAGAGCAGAAGAGTATTTCAATATTCCAGTTTTCCAGAGAAAAAGGATTTTTCTTGCATTTGTGCAGACTTAGAATTTCAGCTGTAAATTGACCTCCTCTTTACCACAAGCTGTATTGTTTTGCAACCTCTTAATATATAAAACTGCTTTGGTCCTTCAGTGAAAGATGTCATTTTACCATAATGAGAAAACTAGAAGGTCTCAGCATCTCATGCATTGCTCAGACAGTGCTTGGTTCAGGGGGGGTTTGAGATTCAATCCTGATGTTTATGATTGTCTCATTTCATTCTGACATCATAATTGAAACTAATCTCCACTGATTTTTCCCCCACATTCGTTCTTGCTTTCAAGTTTAATCATCCACTACAATTTGGACATAACAGCAGTCAAATGGGTGTTTTCTGAAAGGCACACATTGGAATCATTTTGCATTGTAGCTTCAGTTCATGACGTTCTGCTAAGCAGGTATCCAAAGGCACACACTGAAATCATTTTGCCAGCACACTGTTGCCTTTTAATAGCTTCCTAACAGGGTATCTGAAGAAACACTCTTGAAACATTTTGCCCTCGTAATTTTATGTTGTAATGACATCAAAATGTCATAAAGCAATTACTGTCCCAAGCACAAAATGATCTTTAGAAGTTACTTTCCCCATAGGCTCATTAACTCCTTTCTAGCTTTAATATCTTGATTGTTTAAAAAAAATGTTTAATACTAATTGAGAGGCTTCATTTAGAACTGAATACCATTTAGCACAATCTCTCTTTCTCTCTCCGTTTTTCTCTCTCCCCTCCCTCAACCAAGTTGGACTAAGCTGACAGAACCCTATATTTACAGATACACACACACTTTCTGACCGCTCCAGTTAAGATTCTAAGTGGAACTGAGCTGGCACAAAGCAAAAATCAGCATAGTGGATTGCTTTGGAGTCAAAGGAAACAGTAGATAGTGGCTGTGTACTTGGCAGTGAGCACATCCCAAACTTTCTGCACTGCCTGAAAAACATGAGGCTGGGTACTCATTATGGGGTCTGGAAGAAATGTGAGATGCTTAACCGGAGAAGTTCTACATGGTAACACAACCATCTGATTCCAACCACACTTAGTTCTAATGATTGAGATCTGCCAGGTATATTTCTCCAAATAAAAATGCTAAATCAAGGGAACAAACAATGACGCATTGGGTTCAGTTATTCTGTGATATAGGCTGTGATTTGTAGTTATACCCTCCTGAAACATCTGTAGGAAGAGTTAAAGCTTAAGTTTTCCTCTGGGCCATTTGAAATAAGTAAAGAATAGCCACCAACCTCCACCACCTTTTTCTAGTATAAACATTAAAACAAATGTGCTTGTGCCAGATAATATTCATAACTTAACCTTTAACTGTCTGAGCACATTCTTATCTGGATAATGGAAGGGTTGGAAATGAGCTCAATGAATTTGCACAACACGATGCCAAGGATGTCATGGCCTCTCTACTCAAATCAAGAGATAAGATGGTCTCTGACTTTTTCTATAGACTCTCTGTCCATGACTAAACAACATAGCTCTGTTCTTGCCAAATATTTTTTTTTCTGTTTTAAGCATCCTGAAAGGTGACACATAGAGTTCTAGCAACCAGTTTGATCACAGAAAAGAGGCAGAATGATTGGTTCAGATGTCTGAAAGTAAAGCTAAAACTGCGAGGAGCTACGTGGTTAATAATAAATAACAAGAAAGATAAATGAATAAAAATAAGCATCTTAATGATTTACCATTGCTATGAAACCAATAGGCTGGTAATCCAATCCAATATCTGCAAATTTGTATAATCCTCAGGGCAAAACAATTTAATGGGCTGTCTCTTTTATAGTGACAAAAGGCCTTTCATGTGATCAATTACACATAAGAGTACAATAAATGTAACTTTCTTCATACTAATCACATCTAACTTAAATTCTCTTGTTGGTCTTTGGAGTGTATGTGGCATTCCCAATAAAGTTTTTAGTTCTGACTCTTACCAAAAGTTAATCTGCCCAGAACTTCCAAATAAATCTTCAGTATGAGGGCCTTTTTTTTCACACTAAATAAAACTGTTCAAACAATATGGTTTGTTAGAAAACTACCACCTCCTCCTGTTCTGGCTCCTTCCTCGACACAACAATCCTGCTGCCTCTGTAAGCCAGTGGGCAGTGGGGGGGTTGGTTTGATTGTTTTTCTTCTGTTTGGTTTTGTTTGTATTTTGTCGAAAAGGCAGCCTAACACTGTGTTAACACCGTCACCTGAGGCTAACAAAACCTGGCTAAGAGATGGAGAGTTCCAGTCCTCACTCCAGTGACAGGTCCCAGGAGGCCCTCAGACCCTCCCAGAATCGTATAAAGTCTAAATTCCCATCTGTTTTATTATACGTTTAATTGGTTTGCTCCTCTATGGAACAGGAAAGTAAAATGAAACCCCTCATCATGTGCCACTTAAGTTAGGGGTAAAGGTCACGCTGACTCTCAAAGAAGTGTAAAAAATAAGAAATGACTAAATTCCTCCCAATAGCCTAAGTCAATCAGTTGATGCCTGACTCTGAGTTGGTTGATTCAGTAAATTGATTTTTTAGCTACTATTAAGTACCAGAAACTATTCTAGATGCTGTAGATACAGTCATAAGTAAGAATTAACTCTGCATTTGCTTCCAAGAGTAGAATGGACTTTAGGACCTCCCCTGTGGACACAGGATACACAATTCATTTCAAGATCGGAAGCATCTCAGGACATAAAGTATAGGACTGAGGAAAAGAATAGAGAACATCAGTGGGTTCTTTTCTGCAAGCATCCAATAAGAAAAGGAAAGGTTTCTCGGAAAGGAGATTTCTCAAGGTCCTAGTTGGGGGATTACTTAGTCCCTAGAGGACCCATTTTGGAGTTACATATCCTGAGAAAGTTACAGGTATGTAAACATTTAGGAAAATCCAGGCCTAACTACTAAAATAAAAGGTGAGAGAGTTTGTGTGTTTGTGTGTGTGTGTGTTGTCTGCCCAAGAGTGCCTAAGAAAACATATTCTGAAGGCTCACTTGCTGCCTGCTCCATGATTTTGGCCTTTCAAGTGTGGTTTGCTAAAGAAATCAGGCACAGTATAGCAAATTGGAAAAATGAGCTGGAACATCATAATCTACTTCAGCTAGAGCATAGAAAAAGACATCTGGTAGACCACTTGGAAGCCAGCCAATGATGAAGACTTCAGTTAAAATAAAGAACATGTCCTCAGGAGAGCATCTTCGAGCTCAAGAAGTTATAAGTCCAGCGAGCTACTTGAAAGCCAACTACTACAAAAAGTCATTTTCAAATAAAACAATCAAAGTGAGCAGCCTTTGAATTCTTCCAAGAATTCAACTCTTTCTGCATGTCTGTCCTAACTACTGACTTAATAGGAATTAGAGAGGCCACTACTCAATGCTGGGAACTGGCTGTTATACAAGAAGAGAAGCTATAGGTCTGCCTGTAATGTTTCTGGGGAAACTTAAATGTTAGCATCAAGTTACAGGGGGTGCCATGGTGTAGCAGAGAGTGTGCTGGACCAGGAGTTAGCAGATCCAGATTCCAGTTCCAGCTTTGACACTTTTTACTTGTGAGCCTTAGGCAGGAGACTTCATCCTTGTGGTAGGTCTCAGTTTCCTCAACTGAAAACGAGATCACTAAAACCTGCATCATAGAAATAAAGGGAGAAGTACATGAAATATTCCATGGAGAGACACTTTACACTAGTGCCTGGCATATAAAATGCTTACCACATGTTAGTTAAAGAGTATAAACCTGATAAAAGATAAAATCATCTTTGCTAAAATCAGCTACTAATGTTCATATTAAAGTAATTGAATCTGATATAAACAGCATATATGAAATAAATGCTCTAATCATAAGATACTGTACTGTCTTCCTGAAAGAAGAATCATGTGACTAAAGAAGGGACAAAAATAATTTTGTAGAGTCCCAGAAACAGAAACAACTGGACACCAAGGCATCGAATCTCCACTCAGTAAAAGAAATAAAGGGCTGGTGGTTGCAAATGTAATGAGGGTTCTGTAGACTGAAGTTGCACAGAAATTTTCAATAGACATGTAGTCTACTTACTTACTTCTTGGTATATCAATAACAGAGTTTTTTGTTAATATTCTTGATATAAAATTTTTAACAAGACCATTTCTATAATTACTCCCAGAAATGCCAGTAACCATGAAGTTAAACACCTGAATGAATTCAAGAGAATTAGCATACATTATGACCCTAACTCTTTAAAAAAATTTACTTTAATTGACATAAAAACTGTTTATCATGTATAACATGTTGTTCTAAAACAGTTAATTATTGTATATGGTATGAGATGAGGGTCTAACTTTATTCCTTTGCATGTAAATATCCAGTTGCCCAAACACCATTTCCACATTGTTTAACGGTTAAGTCTACCTAATTAGTGTACGCACTACCGCACATACTTATGTTTTTGTGATGAGAACACTTAAAATCTACTTTCCTAGAAATTTTCAAGAATGTAATACATTGTTATCAACTATAGTCACCATGTTGTATGATAGATCTCTTAAGTTTATTCTTCTTATCTAACTGTATTCTTTTGCATGTAGATATCTAGTTGCCTAAACATGATTTAGACACTGTAGAACGTATATTTGGCATATTAACCCCTTAATATCCAAATGCGTAAGGGGTTTTTGGATGTAAACCCTTAATATCCAAATCTCCAGAGCTATGGTTTGCAAATATTTTCTCCCATCCTGTAGATTGTCTCTTCACTCTGTCGATTATTTCCTTGGCTGTGCAGAAGTTTTTAGTGTGATATAATCCACTTGTCTATTTGCTTTTATTTGGGGTTCATATTTTAAAAACTCATTGCTCAGACCAATGTTATGGAAATTTTCCCCTATGCTTTCTTCTAGAAGTTTTATAGTTTCAGGTCTTACATTTTAGTCTTTAATCCATTTTCAGCTAATTTTTATATATGGTGTGAGATGAGAGTCTAACTTTATTCTTTTGCATTTGGATATCCAGTTATCTAAACACCATTTATTGAAGAAACTGTCCTTTCCCTATTGTGTTTTCTTGGCATCTTTGTCAAAAATCAATTCACTATAAGGGTATGGGTTTATTTCTGGGCTCTTTATTCCATTCCATTGGTCTACTCATCTCTTTTTATGCCAATACCATGCTGTTTATGCTGTTTGGATTATTAAAGCTTTGTAATATATTTTGGAGTCAGGTTGTGTGATACCTCTAGCTTTGTTTTTTGGGGTTTTTGTTTTGTTTTGTTTTGCTCAAGATTAGTTTGGTTATTCAGGGTCTTTTGTAGTTCCACATAAATTTTAGGATTTTTTCTATTTCTGTGAAAAATGTCATTGGGATTTTGATAGGGATGGTTTTGAGTTTTTAGATCACTTTGGGTAATACAGACATGTTAACAATATTAATTCTTCCAATTCATGAACATGGTATGTCTTTCCACTTATTTGTTCCTTCATTTATTTTTATCAATGTTTTATGGTTTTCAGTCTTTCACATCCTTTGTCAAATTTACTCCTTTTCTTTTTTTTTTTTATATAGAGTCTTGCTCTGTCGCCAGGCTGGAGTGCAGTGGCACGATCTCACTCACTGCAACCTCCGCCTCCTGGGTTCAAGCAATTCTTCTGCCTCAGCTTCCTGAGTGGCTGGGACTACCAGCCACTGGCGTGAGTATGCCACCATGCCCAGTTAATTTTTGTAATTTTAGTAGAGACGGGTTTCACCGTGTTGGCCAGGTGGTCTTAATCTCTTGACCTCATGATCCACCCACCTCGGCCTCCTAAAGTGCTGGGATTATAGGCGTGAGCCACCCCACCTGGTCGGTTAAATTTATTCCTAAGTGTTATGCCTGTAACTCTTGAAAAAGTAATGCTTAAATAAACATCAATTAGTATTCTAGAGAGAATTTGTTCATTGAGACTTTCTTATTCACTAAGCATAAACAAAACCCATCTCTGCCAGGCCTTCTGTATTATTATAATATTTAAATTGATCTGTGTTTGTGTATCTTTCTCTTTAGCCAGTCAGGCGTGTCTTGAAAGTAGAGATTGACTCTTACTCCTCTTTAAATCTTCAGCTACTATCAGAAAGACTGGCATATACTATATGCTAAAAACAAAACAAAACAAAACAAAAAACCATGTTCAATGAATGAGTGAAAGAATTCACCAGGAGCAATGCCTTGTAGAGTGAGACATATAAGTTGTGCAGCTTGTGTATCTAGATAATGGCTGGGGAAGGAGAGAAGGGGGCATTAACTGAAGGTAAGTAATAGAAATAGACTCACCTTATACTTCAGAGTTTAGCTCAGAGGAGATAGTCCTTACATTCCCAATTCCAAACAATTGCTTTATTGGGTTGCTGACCCCAGGAAAGATAAAGTTCATTAGTAAACACTGTCTTCCTATTTGAAAACTGATGGATAAAGTCTGGAATAAAGATAGGCAAACTATGACTCCCAAAACTAATGACCGCTGATTACAGTAGAAGAAATCCCCCATCCCCTACTGCAGAGACAGCCTGCCCTCTAGCAGATGTGGAGGAATAATGCCTTCACTCTTTTGGGAGATTCAGAGGGATCTGAAAACTGTCAGGCCTTGAGAAGTGGGAGTAGGTTTTTTGTGAAGCCAAGGATATGTGGATTCCAGGAGTCTGTGCCAGAGAACCAGGGCCTGACAAAGAAAATCCCCTTAAAGGTGGCGGGAGAAAAGAAACCAAAACCAAAACATGAATAAAAAAACAGAAAAAAAAGGAAGAAGCTAGTTTTTTGGCTGGCTTTGCAACTGTACTGAATACAGTTGTGAATAATAGGAAGAGGAGGAAGTCCAGGATCCTTTTTTGATAAGGCCTTGTAAACATGTCTCTCATTGTTACCTTTCTCTTCTGACTTTTAATGGAGAGGAGCACATATAATAAATGAGTCTGCATCATCAGATGGAGTATTAGCATTTGGGCTGATTTCCTCCTAATGCTTTAACATACATCTTTAATTCAAAGAAGCCACATGTGCAGATGCCTTTTTCACAAGAGAGAAAATTGAGAGAATAGAAGCATTGTCCATCCCACTGCCATAACCTTTCACAACCAGGGATCATAAAAGCCCTACTGCTGGCCAAATGCTGGTCCCTTCATATGGGAGTGAGCAGGACTATGAGGAGGAAGGAAAGATGACAGTTTCTCTAGGGCATCTCATTATCACACCAATTGGAAGGTCACCCTGAAAGTGAGAATCTACAGTGCCCAACACACACACATGGAATTCACCCATGAACTTGCCTTTTCTATGAAAGTCTCCTTCACTCTGTTTTGTCTTAAAACCATACTACCTGCAGCACTGGAGAACAGAAAGGAGCCACCCAGTTCTGGGGTCTGACCCTGGCTTTGCCCTTCACTGGCTGCCCCAACTTAGACAAGTTTATTACCTTCTCTAAGGTTGTTCGATCTTTCTAAAGAATACAGAGTGTGTTACCTCTCTTAAGGGCCACCTAGAGGACTGAATGAGCAAGCCTATGTGAAAGTGCCCAGCAGGTGGTGAAAACTTAATAAATATGAGTTTCCTTGATGCTGTTGTTCCAGAGCAGAACTCCTCACCCAAGGGGACCTGTCAGGCTTAGCCTCTTTATTCTACATTTCTCTCCACTTACCACAGTAGCTTGGCCAATATTATGGGACAGAAGTCACCTAGCCCATGATGCTACATCTCATGTCATTCTCTAGAATGTCTATTACGAAGTTTGTAAGGCCAGGCATAGTGGCTTATACCTGTAATCCCGGCAATTTGGGAGGCCAAGGTGAGAGGATTGCTTGAGCCCGGGACTTCAAGACCGGCCTGAACAACATAGCGAGACCTTGTCTCTCCAAAAAAATTTTTTAAAATTAGCTAGGCATGGTGGCACGTGTGCATGGTGGCTCATGTGCATGGTGGCTGGCGCCTGTGGTCCCAGCTACTTGAGAGGCAGGAGGGAGGATCCCTTAGGCCCAGGAGTTTGAGGATGCAGTAAGCTATGATCACACCACTGCATTCCAGCCCGGGCAACAAAGCAAGACTCCGTCTCTTAAAAAAAGTTTGCTCAGCCCAGTTACTCAGGAGGCTGAGGCAGGAGAATCGCTTGGACCCAGGAGTGGAGGTTGCAGTGAGCCGAGATTGCACCACTGCACTCCAGCCTGGGCAATAGAGTGAGACTCTGCCTCAAAAAAAAAAAAAAAAAAAAAAAAAAAGTTTGCTTGGGAGGCTGAGGCAGGAGAATCACTTGAACCTGAGAGGCAGAGATGGCAGTAAATCAAGATCACACCACTGCACTCCAGCCTGGGTGACAAGAGCGAAACTCTGTCTCAAAAAAAAAAAAAAAAAAAAAAAAAAAAAAAAAATTGTGAGCTCCCAAATTGTCAGCTTCAGGTAAGTATGGCAGAACTACAAAACCCAAGGCCATCCATGATTTTGGAATTCTCTTGGCTCTTGAAAATAACATGAATAGTAACAGCAACAATAATGAAATTCTGCTACTTTTAGTAGCTTATAAGTAAGTTAAATAGTTTGCTAGGAGTCTTATGTAATAATTATAACTTAAAGAAGTTATTATTTTTTAGCACTTATGTGCCATTGTAATGTGTATTACCTAATAACAATCATATAACTAATAATAGCTAATATTCACTTAAGCTCTTAAAATCTGCCTGGCACTGCCTCCCCCCTTGTATAGGAAGTTGAGGCTCTAAGAAGGAAGTGACTTGCTTAAGGCCACACAGCTCATAACTGGCAAAGCTGGGTTATCAATTTAGGACTAATTCCAAAGGGGTGCTTTCAATCACTATACCTTGCTCCTTTTGTGAGAAACCAAAGTTTCAGGTGAGATAACCTCAGAACATGGAATGTTCCTAGAGCCACAGAATGACCCTGGAGATAAAGGGCTGCCTTAGATCAGGTAATAGCTACTTTGGCCCACTCCAAATTTAGGGCCTCTGAATGCCCCTGCTCTTCAATCTGCACCCTCAAAAACATGCCCCTTAAGGGAGTGGTTACAATCTGAGGCTGTTTGTGTCCCTTGATCCAGCCCAGAATTAGACACCATACATGTGTTTTGGGTGAATACCCTTTCTTAACTCCCAGCCACAACTAACCAACCTTCTGTGGGACCTGGGACTGCATCCTGGGTGGACTGTTTTAAGGAGTAACTTTTGGGCCGGGCGTGGTGGCTCATGCCTGTAATCCCAGCACTTTGGGAAGCTGAGGTGGACATATCACAAGGTCGGGAGATTGAGACCATTCTGGATAATGCAATGAAACCCCATCTCTACTAAAAATACAAAAAATTAGCAGGGAGTGGTGGCGGGTGCCTATTGTCGTAGCTACTCGGGAGGCTGAGGCAGAAGAATGCCATGAACCCGGGAGGCGGAGCTTGCAGTGAGCCAAGATTGTGCCCTTGCACTCCAGTCTGGGTAACAGAGCGAGACTCCATTTAAAAAAAAAAAAAAAAAAAAGGAGTAACTTTAGCAATGACAGAGGTGCAGTCACTTATAATTGTAATTTCCAGGATCTGGAGTAGGTGCAGTCACTTGCAATTGTAATTTCCAGGATCCTGATAGTAGCATTCGCATGCTGCTATAAAGAACTGCCTGATACTGGGTAGTTTATAAAGGAAAGAGATTTAATTGACTCACAGTTCCTCATTGCTGGGCAGGCCTCAGGAAACATATAATCATGGCAAAAGGCACCTCTTCACAGGGTTGCAGGACGGAGTGAGAATGACTGCCAGCAGGGGAAATGCCAGATGCTTATAAAACTACCAGATCTCCTGAGAACTCACTCACTATCAGGAGAACAGCGTGGGGGAAACCACCCCCATGATTCAATTACCTCCCACCAGGTCCCTCCCACAACACGTGGGGATTATTGCAATTCAAGGTGAGACTTGGGTGGCAGGGACACAGAGTCAGAGCATACAGTTTCCTTTCTCTGAAATGCCTCATCCACCTTCTTACTGTGGTCTGGTGCTTCCTGAACAAGTGAAAAGTCCTCACTGCATGAGGTGATTGGTCCTGGAAAAGAGAACTTAAATGCAAACCAAGATGCAAATACCCAGTGTGTTTCTATACTGGAGATTTGTATATTGGGAAGGAGAGGGAACCTGGATGCCTAGAAATGGAAAAGAAAAAAGGATGTGGCGGAGCAAGATGGCCGAATAGGAACAGCTCCAGTCTCCAACTCCCAGCGCGAGCGACACAGAAGACTGGTGATTTCTGCATTTTCAACTGAGGTACTGGGGTCATCTCACTAGGGAGTGCCGGACAATTGGTGCTGGTCAGCTGCTGCGGCCTGACCAGCGAGAGCTGAAGCAGGGCAAGGCATCGCCTCACCTGGTAAGCGCAAGGGGGAAGGGAATCCCTTTTCCTAGCCAGGGGAACTGAGACACACAACACCTGGAAAATCGGGTAACTCCCACCCCAATACTGCGCTTTAAGCAAACGGGCACACCAGGAGATTATACCCCAAACCTGGCCGGGAGGGTCCCACGCCCAC
>NW_016807867.1:2328182-2345059 GCF_001698545.2 Rhinopithecus bieti
GCACTATTCACAATAGCAAAGACTTGGAATCAACCCAAATGTCCATCTGTGACAGACTGGATTAAGAAAATGTGGCACATATACACCATGGAATACTAGGCAGCCATAAAAAAGGCAAAGTTTGCATCCTTTGTAGGGACATGGATGGAGCTGGAAACCATCTTTCTTAGCAAACTATCACAAGAACAGAAAACCAAACACCGCATGTTCTCACTCATAGGTGGGAACTGAACAATGAGATCACTTGGACTCGGGAAGGGGAACATCACACACTGGGGCCTATCATGGGGAGGGAGGAGGGGGGAGGTATTGCATTGGGAGTTATACCTGATGTAAATGACGAATTGATGGATGCTGACGAGTTGATGGGTGCAGCACACCAACATGGCATAAGTATACATATGTAACCAACCTGCACGTTATGCACATGTACCCTAGAACTTAAAGTATAATAATAATAAAAAAGAAAGAAAGAAAAAAGGATTTACTTAGAAAAGGCCAGAGATGCCCCCAAACAATACACCTCTTATAGTCAAGCCAAGAACAGAGCCCACCCTGAATTAGTGTGACAGCCTGCAACAAATGGCTGGGAGCCATTGGATTACAGGAACGTGGCTGAGGTATGGGAAGTGTGAAAAAGATACCAGAAAAGTTAAGAGCCCTGGTTCTGGAATCAGGTGGGATTTCAAATCCCACTTTTGCTACTTGACAGCTGTGCATGACCATTGAGAAAGTGTTTTATAGTCATTGAGCCTGTCTCCTCCCCCATAAAATGGAGATGGTACTAACACCTCTTACTCTCTTTGTCAATGAAACAAAATAATACACATAAAGTATTTCGAACAATGGCTGACAAACAGTTGGCGTCTGATAAATGTTATTGACGATGATGCTATCAGTTAATATCATTAACTTTCGCCAGCCTCCCAACTCTCCCTCATTCAGAGGGAGTGATTAGGGTAGTTCATCTTCATGGGTTTGGAGTGCTGACAAATGTCCTGTGGAACAAGGCCATGGAGGAGCAAGGGATCAGGAGGAGAAGGCAGGACTGTGGATTCCATTAGCATTGGGGTCTGATGACCATGGGGCTTCAGAAGCACTTCGGAGAGCAGATGAGACTCCAGATGCTTCATTTTTCACAAAGTTGCTTAATGTAGAGCACAAAGACTGTATTATATCCACTGAAAACACCACACCTTCTGTTCCTACCTGCTAGGAAAATATTCTCATCCCCATTTGCAGGGTGGTAAAAACAAGGCCTGACAGACCCTTGCCAGGGCCTGAGTGCACAGCGGGTCCTGAGGCTGCTTTGCCCACGGGCAGCCCCACATCTGCTGGCTCAAGCAAGTCGATTGGCCGTCGGAGTAACTTGTCTTTGCCTCATTCCTGAGTTCTGAGGAAACAATCAGCTGCCTGAGAGGATGTGTTACAACTCAGTGCTTTTTAAGCTCCCCTAACACTGTTTCTGCAAAAGTTGCTCAATTTCAAAATGGCCTTTTTACCAAACCTTGATTTCTGCAGGTTGAAGCCTTCCTGTGACACATCGCAAGCAGGCTGGAAGTCAAGTGGTGTTTCCCTTACAAATTACCCAGAATGCTAAGGATGATATACATATATATATATATAATCATTATATATATAATCCATGCCTGAGCCCACGAGCTGTCTCAGATGTGGTGATAGAAACCAGGTAGCTGTCTGCTCGCAGTCACACATGGCTCTGGGTGGAGCCCAGAATCACAGGGAGTTTTCTCGTAAAACCAAGAAATATGACACTGTCCTCCAGAGAGGAGCACGTGACCTGCTTTATTGCTGTGCCTTTGAGCCCATTAGTCGCCGATGGACTTCAGTGGCTCTTCCTGGCTGACCTGTTGCATGTGGTGTTCATCTCCAAACAGCTTCACAGTTAACACAGGAAATTCACGGTGTTGATCTGTTTGAAAAGCAATTTAAGACTTGAGGTGCCTGTGCTTTCTTCTTCCCATCATTTCTTCTGTGGCTAATGTACTATCTGCATACTCCCTTTCTTCATGGCACCTGCTGCTTTAGCTAGCATTAATTCCTATAAATTACTAGAAAAGAGAAGGCTTCCAAGACAGAACCACTTAGGTCCAACCTAATGCTCCGAGAGGGCAGGGTTTTAGTCTAACTTGGTCACCACTGTCTGTTCAGTGCCTATCATAGCACCTAAATCAGAGTAAGTGCTGAATGCAAATTTGTAATAAACTAGGGACTCCTGGGACTCACTGTCTGAAGGTACGAGCCACCAAAAATTACCAGGACCAAATTAATGCCTTTTATAAACCAATGCCAGATCTGCAGTTGTAATAGTTAAGCTTCACTTTAGTTAACTACTAGATAACAAAAGTTAAAAATCTCAGCAAAATGATAGGTAATATTTTACTGCATGAATACTGTGCTGTCTCTTAAAAGTTTGTCATTAGGACCTCTAGAACACTCTTGGAAGGGACCTACTTTAGAACTAGTAGGTCTCTCCTGTCTTCTTCTGATTATTACAGAAAAACTCTTCTCTGTGTATCACAAGTCCCCATGCCCCCACCACTGCTTCACTTGACAACCAAAGACCTCTCCATTCCTGCTATCCAGAAGGCAGTTCTTGAAAGGTGCCTTGCGTTATGCTCATGTATAAAGGAAGTCTGAAATTAAGAAGTAAAAGAACATGTTAAGGTTGCCCAGTATCAGGTTGGGTTCCCCCAAAACAGACCCTGAGATGAAGAATATGTATAAAATTAATGTATAAGGTGCTCCCAGGGGATTTGGTAAGAAAATGGGGGAAACAGAGTAGGGAAAGGGGGGAAAGCAAGCAAGCATGTGGCTCAGTCAAAGCCCCACAGAGGATGACCTCACCCTGATCTCTAAGCAAGTTCTGGAGCCTGAGTTATGCCTCAGCATTGTCTGCTCTAAGGGACTTCCATCTCCATTTGTCATTGGTTAAAAGGTGCACCAGGGAGAATAGGAATCTCCAGGTGCTTCAATTTCTCATGAATGTGGGCAAAATAGGCTCCGGTAGCCTAACCGTGGACCCCCAGAGGACAAGCACAAGTATGCTGTGTGAGTGGGGAGGGTGGATGTGATATCCGTAGAAGGGGACCCAAGGGGACCTGTGTGGGGCAACTACACCCACTGCCTGGGCTTCTGGCTGGTGAACATGACTCTCCTATCATCATGCAATGCAGCTCCCAATCAGTAACCAAGTCTTTTCTAGAAAGTCTGGCTCTATGGTCTCATTTTCCAAAGGCTGAGCTGTCAAAACGCTTTCAGGAGACCACCAGGAGTCACAGAAGTGGAATGTTTTGAGGGAACCCTGCTAATTCCTTATTCCTTGCCTGAAATTCCACTGTTACATAATTCTTTGGCCTAGGGTATCCTGTGTCAAAACATGTTATCTGAAAGGGGCATTCCACTAATGGTATCACAGCCATGACTCCTTTCATGAGGTTCATTAATCTGATTCTCCAGCCAGCTCCTGCTAAGGAGAATAAGCCTTGATGTGGTCAGGTGCAATGAAGTGAAAGTGTAATGGGAGAAGTGAGAGTGGGGAAGGTCCCAGGGTTGAGGTGCTGTCTGGAAGGGAGCCACAGAAGAAGGAGCAAGACACAGGCACCTAATGGGGCAGGGGCAGTGGATGTGAAAGGAAAGGATTTGGGGCAGGAGTGAGTGGAGCACAAAATGATAGGGTGCCAGAGAGGGACAGCACTGTCACGGGGCAGCTTATCCCACATTTCTGTTGGGGGACAATCTGTTGGGGTCAAGCTTATCTCACATTTCTGACTTTTCCATCCATTGGAAGAAATGTACATTCTTTAAAGAGAAATTTGGAAAAATAGGTTCTGCCTTCTCAGGGATTCTCCCTAAGGAATCTAGATGCAGTTACATTCTCCTTTTGTATAATACACATTCTCTTCCTCCTTAGTAGGAGAGCCCTGATTCTGTTGACCGTGCCAATGTTACCAATAAAGTATTTTCTCCTCCCTAGGCTTCCTTGTAGCTGGGGTAGATTTGCTTTGGTTCTGGCTACTGAGATGTAAATGGTCATCCGGATAGGGCTTGGGGTAAAGCTTGCTAAAGGAGGCCAACTCAACTGACGAGTCCCTTTTCAGCTTTTGCCTTTGGTTCTTCCCCTTTTTCCTACCTGGAACCAGATGTGATGACTGGAGGGGGAGCAGCCATTTTGTGTCCATGAAGACAGGAACACAGATTAAGGAGGATGGAGCAGAAAGGCGAAGGGAACTAGGACCCCTTGTGGTCTGATGGCACTGCAGTGCTAACTCTGGACTGTCTACATCTGGAACATGTGTCAGTGAGAATAATACTACCTTTTGGTTAGACTATTTTTCCTGAGTTCCTGTTACATATGTAATCTGCCTACCAAAGGTTAAAGATGGAAGAAGGGGTTAGGTATACACATTTCAGTTCTTTCTGGCTCTCCTCTTTTTTTTTTGAAGTGGCCTGTCCTCAGGATATAGAGATTCTTTGTTTCTTCTTGCACCATGCTCACTATGTGGGTGCTACCCCTGTTGGTGGTGACGGGGGAATAGTCTACAGCTAGGTGGGTAAGTTCAGTTCAGAGAGGAAACTATGAGGAAGCCCAATTGTGGCCACACATCTAAGCACTCTGTAATCTTTAAAATCCCCTTATCAGAGACAATGCTCATATGTGGCCCTCCATCTGCCTAATTTCTGGTCCATCTCTCTCTCTCTCTCTTTTTTTTTTTTTTTTTTTTTTTTTTTTTGAGACAAGGTCTCACTTTGTCGGCCAGGCTCAAGTGCAGTGGCACAATCTTGGCTCACCGCAGCCTCAACCTCCCAGGCTCAAGCGATTCTCCCACCTCAACCTCCCAAGTAAATGGGACTACAGGTGTGTGACTCCACACCTGGCTAATTTTTTTTGTAGAGATGAGATTTTGCCATGTTGCAGGCTGCTCTTGAACTCCTGAGCTCAATAAATTTGCCTGCCTTGGCTTCCCAAAGTGTTGGGGTTACAGGCATAAGCCACCAGACCCAGTGGTGTCCATCTCTTAATAGGTCTAGAATTTGGAGAATCTTATGCAAAGGTGCTTTGGGCCCCTCACATTCCAGAACTGTTTTGCCAACTGACAAAGCTACCTTAATGGCTTTACAAACCCATTTCTTAGTAGTCTATAGATTGGTGCAAAAGTAATGGTGGTTTCTGCCATTACTTTTGCACCAACCTAATAGAGCCCATGTATGCCACTGAGAGAGAAGTAGAGACTGAATATGATCTTTCTTATTGCTGTATGCTCACCACTGCCACCGACACAAATGCTCAGAGCACATACAATGCTCTCATACAAATATTCTCTCCTCCAACACCTCAAGAGGCTGTCTCCTGAGAGATGTATGCTTTACAAGCCTGCATGTGGAATCCAGTCCATTTACTAATAGGTACCCACTGAGCATTTCCTTATTCAGTAAGTTCCTCTACTAGATATAAGTTCCATGAGGGCAAACTTGGCCTACCTGTTTACCATTGTGCCCCCAGAGCCTGGAAGGGAGGCTAAATAAGAAGTGCTCAATAGATTATATAATATATAATATAATAAAATATATAATTAAATATAGTAATATATATTTATATTATAAATATATATATGATGATTTGATATATAATATATATAATGTACACTTACGTATATATTTCTTAAATGAATGAACAAATGAAGTCATCTCCAAGTAAGCTAAATTATTTAGTCAGTTTCCATCTATCTAAGTGAAAACTGATTTTGGATGATTTCGTCTACTTTTTAGTCAACTCAGCACTGTTCTTTAATGATTCAGTCTCTTGAAAGTACCTTCTAATGGGTTTGGTTATTTTATTTATTCTGTTTTGCTCAATCGCAGATAAATTTGCATTTGATTGGTCCTAAATGGTTGGCAAAGACCCATCCTTGGCTAAGACTCATCCAGCCATAACAAAACAAGCTGCATTTGGGCACTGTTCCACAGAAGCAAAAAAATATTTCCCACAAATATTCAATTCTTCATTTTTGGGTGGACTGTTCTGCATGAATATTATCTATATGTTTTGAATTCCTTCTTCCTCCAGCTTTCCAGCATTTGAGCTTTTCTTCTAACAAATGGTTGGAAGGGCACACGAAAGGGTGTGCATCTCAAACCAGTTCATGTTGCCAAGTAAAAGTAGTTCAGTTACCTGCAACTCCTGCATATTGAACTCTGAATTCTGCTTTCTCCTTCTTCCATGCATGCCCATGAAGTTCTCTCTGAAATCCAGTCCTCTCACTAATCTTTGTATGCAAACTCTGTCCTTCAGGACCCAGTCCATCGGGTGTTTTCTTCAGGAAAACTCTCTGTAGACAGACTTAAGTGCTTTCACCTCTCTGTACCCAAAGGCACCAGATTTGAAGGTTTCTTAGAACGGATTCTTCCTGCCTTTTGCACAGACAAAATCAATTCACTGAGACCACAGTATTGCAGTAAAGAAAGAGTTTAATTAACTCAAGGCTGGCCACACAGAAGATGGAGTCATTACTCAAATCGTCTCCCTATAGGCTCAAAGGTTAGGGTTTTTTAAGGATAGTTTGGTGGGCAGAGGTTTAGGAAATGGGTGCTGCTGGTTGGTTGGGGATGAAATCATAGGGGTGTGGAAAACGGTTCTCCTGCCTTATGCCTGCCTCTGGGTGGGGCTGAAGGACCAGCTGAGTCACGATTCACAGGTCTGGGTGGAGTCAGTTGGTTGTTAGCAATGCAGAAGTCTGCAAAGACATTTTAGGTTCTACAATTGTAATGATAACATCACTACAGGAGTAACTGGGGAAGTCACAAATCTTGTGACTTTCAAAACAACAGCTGGTTATCATTTAACTATGCCTACATTTTAGCAGAATTTGGGCCCCTCTCACAATCCTAACTTTGTGGCCTTTTATTAGTTTTACAAAGGCAGTTTAGTTTTGAGACTATAAACTAAATTCCTCTCAAAGTTTGCTTGGCCTACACCCAGGAATTACCAAAGACTGCTGGGAGGCTAGAAGCAAGATGGAGTCCACAGTGTCAGGTTTCTTTTACCGTCATAATTTTGCATGGTGGTTTCATTAGCACTTATCATATTTTGATGGAAATTCATCAGAGCAATTAAGCACATAGGCTTTGATCCAGACTCACTGAGTTCAAATCCTGGCTCTACGCCTTATTGGCTGTGTGATCTGGGGCAAATGACTTTTTCTCTCTCTGCTTCAGTTTCTCATCTTTTACAAAAGAAAAGGATAATGGTAGTATTGAGACCAGCATGGTGGCTCACGCCTGTAATCCCAGCACTTCGGGAGGCCAAGGCGAGAGGACTGCTTGAAGCCAGGAGTTCAAGACCATCCTGGACAAAACAGTGAGGCTTCATCTCTACAAAAAATGAAATAATTATCTGGGCATGGTAATGTGTGTCTGTGGTCCCTATTCAAGAGACTGAGGTAGGAAGAGCACTTGAGCCCACGATGTCGAGGCTGCAGTGAGCCATGAGTGGGCCATTGCACTCCAGCCTGGGTGACAGGGTGAGACCTTGTCTCAAAAAAAAAAAAAAAAAAAAAGGTAGTACTATCTACACCATACTTTGTTCTGATGATTCAGTGAGTTAATGCACTTAAAAAAAATCAAACCCAAACCACTTAGAAGAATGTCCAGCAGGTAACCAGTGAACAATAAATGTTAGCTTTTAAAAACATTATTATTGCTCTTTTACATGTTTGCTTCATCAACTAAATGGTGATCTCCTAACAGGCCTTGATCTGTGAATTTGGCATCTTTCTACTTCCAAGTCCTAGAGCAGTACCTGGATCACAATTGAAGTTCTATAAATGTCAAAGCAATGCATAAAAACTAGCCATTGTATATGGAGATATAAGTAAGGTTTGGACACAGTCTGCGAGTGAGTTGGATATCTTAGAAAACTCTTGTAAGGGGCTGTATTTCATGTAACTGCATCTATGGCCATGGTAAAATGGCCATCCCCAGGGCAGTTTTTCTAGGAAAGGCCCTAAGTTCTGAAGCTGGACTAGTGTCTCATCCAGGGAACATGCTCATTGGTAGGTGCTGAACCTCAAAGCTACTCCAAGATAACAAGGACGATTTTGGCAGGTGGTCCACTGGGGTCGATAAGGTCCTCATTGTTTACCAAGGCATTTATTACGTGCATATAATTTAGGCTGGTGTTCAGAGGGGTTGGGATGGAGACTTGCCTCTGGTTGCTAGTAAACTATATTTTATAAGTTATTCCCAGCATTCCTGTGGCAGAGCTCCATTCTCCCCTTCTTCATTGCCCATAGAACTGTAATTTTCCTTCTTAGGTCAGTGATATGTTTGGCCCAAGACATTGGATCATGTTTGGCTTAGGCCAAACAGGGAAACTGCTTTTTCCCTTGTGCTATAATCACTTTTCCAGATTCCCCTGTGACTAATGGCCTTATGATACTATTTAATGAAGTTTAAGAGAAAGTCTCCTGAGGGGACTCCTGGAAAACTTTTGCTTTCTTGTTAAAAGGATAGGTACAAGAGACGAATTATTTGGCACCACCTCTTTCTCTTTCTTAAACACTAAATGTGATCTCTGGAGCTATGGCATCCATATTGCAACCATGAGGCTACAAGCATGAGGATGAAAATCGACACAAAATGATGAGTAAGTACAGTGATAGAAAAAGCCTAGATCCTTGATGGCATTGTGGAGTTGCAAAACCAAGAGGCAGTCCTGAGAGTGCTTGCCTTTGGACTTCTTGGTATAGTTTAAACTATGGGTTAGTAAGCATTTTCTTAATAGGCCAGATAGTAAATATTTTAGGTCTTTTCACTACAGGGTCCTCATAGTAATTGCTCAAGTCTGCCACATTTTATGCAAAATCAACCATAGACACTATATACATGTATGGGTGTGGCTCTTTCTATTTCAATAAAACTTAGTTTACAAAAACAGGTATTGGCCATGGACCTTAGTTTTCTAATCCCTGGTTTAAGCCACTTTTGGAAGGGTATTCTTTTATTTGCAGTTCAATGAATTCTAATTAATATATTCCTTCTCCCTAAATTCCACTCACTAGCTTCATTAACATCTAAAATTATGCAGTTAGCACCCTACTTCTTGTTTAAGTGAAAGCTCACTGCCCCTGTTGCAGTATAAATGGTACTAAAAGGAATGAAACACCAAACTTTATCAGTTATTTCTACCTTAGTATAAATTGTTTTAATAAACTCTTTGTTAAGCAAAGAATGTTGTAGGCTAGATTAGTTTTAGGAAGGTATTTACTCCCTCTTCTCACCTCCATAGAAGATGGACTTGGCCATGTGACTTGATCTGGTCACCGATACGAGTAGAGGTGATAGTGCATCTGTTCTGACCCTTAAAAGCATTGCCTCCTTTTTCTCATCTCTCTTGTGACTTAGTGCCTCTGTATTAGTATAAATAGGGCAGACCTGAAACCTACCCAAGACAAGCTGAGATTAGCAAAATCTAGCCAATCCGCTGATCCACAGCAGGGCCTAGAGCTCAGTGAGCTCAGTGAGCTTAGGCTCTCACTTCAGTAGCGCGTAAAACCTAGACCCTCTGCCTAGAGTGGAGCAACTCAAGATGGCTGCAGATAAGTGAATAAGAAATAAATGTTTCCCATTGCTGCCACTAAGATTTCGTAGTGTTTTTCATGTAGCGTTGTTGGATATGGGTAATTAAGGAAGAGTAGGAGATGCTGAAACATAGGCTAACTCTACCTCCTTTATATTTTTGTGAGCGTTACCCCTAGCTAAGCTTAGAAAGCTCTATGCCTCATGGCCTATAGGAAAAAGTTGCAGCCTGCCTCTATTTGCAATTGTAACACATAGAAAGAGAAATCTTGCAGAATTCCTCATGCATATTTTCCCACAGAGGGAAGGAGGAAATTTGGGAAAATCCCTTCTCAATAATAACCAAGTACTTAAGAGATGACTTAACCAAGTACTACCTGTGTAAGTTGGAAATGAAACCTTTTGGTCGGACTCAGGAAGGGAAATAGATTGCTTCAAGCATTGCGAGTAAAGCCCCAATTCTCCAAAGGCAAAGTGGTGGAGTGGAAGGTGTAAATCGGAAGGACTGGAGTCAACATGATTTGTTTGGAAACCTGCTTCCGTCAGGGCAAATTATGTAACTTTATTGACACAATTTCCTCATAAGCAAATTCAGGGTAGCAATATCAATCTTGCACAGTTATTTTGAAGAGTAAATGAGATGATCATGTAGATTCTATGGTTCATGGTAGATGGTCAATAATAAAAAAACAGTGATTTGTGCTATTTTTCACCAAATTTCTCATTTTCCCTTTTTACATGAAAAGATACTATAACTGATCTAATGACATAGAAACATGTACATATCATAATTTAGTTATTTATATTTAAAATCAAATGGTAATCATAGCGGGAGGTATCTGGTTTTCCCAACACTGAGTAACACTGCTCCAGTCCAGATGAGTTTAACTGGAAGGTGGAGATTCTGTTCCTTCCTTTCTCACTTTGACTGTTACAGAGGAGAGGGAAGGCCTCGGGGAGGCTAAGATAGAATATGGAGCAAGTCCTAGGCTTCTCAAGCATATGGAGACTTCTGCCAAGACAAGGCACAGTATTATTAAGATTAACGGTTTTCAGATGGAGTCAGTCTTTTCCACTGACTCAAGTCAGAATGACTGGTAATGATGTTCATAAGATGCCATTTCCTGCCAAACAGTAAGATGTGGAATTTGTTAAATTAAGCCATGTGATAGGTCTGAAATGTATTAATTTAATCCATAATGAATGTCACTCCATTCCTTTTAACATACTTCCCCAATTAAGCTATGTAGGCCTCAGATATCTAAAGAAATTGAGCTGTCCCACTTGTTGCCAATTGGTTAATTCCTTGATGATGGATAAAAACTACTAGCAGCTTTTGCTTTCATTCATTTTTTTCTTCAGTAATAGCAATCTTTTAATCAGCTGCTACAAAAGAAATGCTTAATATTCCATAAATAAATGCTCAAGAAAGTCAAACAATTAATAAGGTTAATGCAAAGAGGCTGCCTGAGCACCTCTGATGGGCCCCAATAATGGGCTGCCATTACAGTCAGTGGGCCACATGAAGGACCTGGTGGTCATTTTTATTTTATTAGCCCCAAACTGGACACACAGTAGATGTTCAGTGTTGATCAGGCTGAAGTGAACCAAATCCTGGAGGACTCTTAAGGTTTCAGACAAGTGTCTTTCCACAAGACAAGCATTTCTGGATTTCTGGCACTCCTTCCCATTCCCATGGGGAATGTGCTAGAAATTCTTAATAAGAGAATATGCCTCTGCTGCACCCATAGGAGTGGGGGGTGATATGGTTTGGCTGTGTCCCTACCCAAATCTCATCTTGAACTGTAAGCTCCCATAATCCCCATGTGTTGTGGGAGGGACCCCATGAGAGGTAACTGAACCATGAGGATGGGTTTTTCCCATGCTGTTCTCATGATAGTGAATAAGTCTCACAGGATTTGATGGTTTTATAAAGCACAGTTCTTCTGCACATGCTCTCTTGCCTGCTGCCATGTCAGACGTGCCCTTGCTCTTCCTTTGCCTTCTGACACAATTGTGAGGCCTCCCCAGCCACATGGAACTGTGAGTCCATTAAACCTATTTTTCTTTAAAAATTATCCAGACTTGGGTATTTCTTCATAGCAGTATGAAAATGGACTAATACAGGGGGCAGTCTTTACACAGGGAGGCCACTGCTTCATGTCCATAGGTGACTTAGGCAGCTTAGGCTATACCTGCTTCAGCCACCAAGGCAGGCATGAAGCACAACAGACATCCAGAGACTTTCCTGGGCAGTGTGTTATTTGCCCACAAAAGCATGGTGCAATCTTGCACTGTGTGACCTATCAACAGATAATAAGGTGAAATATTTCAGCTTGTGAACCTCACCTTCAACGGTGGAACATACCAATTTGAAGGAAACTTTTAGATAGTTATCAATGGTAAAATTACTAAAGAATCTAATATTTCTGTTGTTTTGTTATCTTTGGGACTCACCCGATATTAAAAGACATAATCTATTGCCAAAGCCCCTTCTATATGTGAAGGAGCCGGATAGGGAACTGGGGTGGTTTAGATCAGAGTCAGTATACTACAGCCTGTGGGCAAATACAGTTTCATTGCAATGTAACACAGCCATGACCATTCATGTGTGTATGGTCTATGGCTGCTTTTGAGTTATAATGGCAGCATTAAATAGTTGGGACAGCAGTCATATATTTCACAAGGCCTAAACTATTTACTGTCTGGCCATTTACAGAAAAAATGTGCCAATCCGTGGTTTTTTCTTTTTTTTTGAGACGGAGTCTTGCTCTGTCGCCTAGGCTGGAGTGCAGTGGCACAATCTCAGCACAATGCAAGCTCTGCCTCCTGGGTTCACGCCATTCTCCTACCTCAGCCTCCTGAGTAGCTGGGACTACATGTGCCCACCACCACGCTTGGCTAATTTTTTTGTATTTTTAGTAGAGACAGAGTTTCACCATGTTAGCCAGGATGGTCTCGATCTCCTGACCTCGTGATCCACCCACCTCGGCCTCCCAAAGTGCTGGGATTATAGGCGTGAGCCACTGCGCCCAGCCAGTTTTGATTTTTCAAATATATTCACTCTCTTTCTCCCTTGTCTAATAAGATTATACTCCTCTCACCCCCATTGATGTTGGCTTGCCATGTGACATGCTTTAGCCACATGGTGGACTAGAGGGCATGTCTACACCCCTTGACTTAGGGTCTGCAGTGGACCAAACTCAATGTTTCTGTCCACTGGCTATTCAATTAACATGAATATAAGTGTATAAGAGAGAGACTTTGCAAATGAAATTAAAGCTGTAGATCTTAAATCAAGGAAAGTAGCCCAGATTATCCAGGTAGGCCCAATTAATCACAAGAGCCCTTAAAAATGGGGAAATAGCTCTGGCTGGAGTCAGAGAGATGTGGCAGAAGAGGAAGGTGGAAGAGTGCAGACAAGGGGAAGTCAGAGAGATCTGAAGCACGAGAAGGACTTGACGTGTCCTTGCTGGCTTTGCAGATGGGGAGGAAGGCATGGGAAGGAATGTTGGAAGCCACTAGAAGCAAAGATGAGTCCTTGCTGGAAAGCCAGCCAGGAAACAGGGACTTCAGTTCTACAACCAAAGGAACTGAATTTGGCCAACAATCTGAATGAATTTAGAAGCGGATACATTCCCAGATCCTCCAGTGAGAAGCACAGTCCTGCTAACCCCTTGAGCTAAGCCCATGAGACCCATGGTGGACTTCTCATTTGCAGAACTGTGTGAGATAACAAATTTGTGTTTTAAGTCACTAAGTTTGTGGTCATTTGTTATGACAGTCATAAAAAGCTAACACTAGGTCTACCTTGCTTTCACCAATAGGGTATAAAGAAACAGGATTCATGAGAGGCATCAAATGTGACTAGGTTTCTACCATTGCCATAAGAAGTACAAGATACAGCAAACCTAGCAGTCTAATGAGATTCACAGACCAAATCTGGACCCAACCTGCAGCTTGGAGTGGAGCCCAACTTTGCCCAGCCTGGATCAGCCAGCCCCTAGGCAACCCACAGATGCATAAGCAACATGACTGTTTTTAAAAGCCACTGAATTTTGAGATGGTTTGTTATGGAACATTATGATAGATAAATGATGAATACAGGGATGCATAATAGGTTACTTCCATAATGAAAACCTAAAATAGGTGGCAGTGGTTTGGGAGCCAGAGAGTAACTGGTGTAAAAGCTACCATAGGGAGCTAGAAAAAAAAAAATGGCCCAAAACAAACCAAAACAAAAACAGCCATGCAAACACGTGTTGCAGGAGACTGAAAAACTGAGAACATATGGTATGACATGAGCATGTCCATGTTGGCACCATGGCAAACACTGGTAAGCTATTGCCTGCAATAATCTGGAAGGCTGAATATGCACTTAATGAATTTGTAGATTTGAGGGAGGAGATGGGAAGCAGAACGTTGAAAGCTGGAGCTGTTTTGCCTAGCTGCTTTTGACAAGCTCTGAGAAGGAGAACTCAGAAAATAGCTGACTAGTTTTGCAAGCAAAATTTTGGGGAAATATAGAAAATTCAGAAATCTCATTGTGGAAAATAAAACTGACGTTTTACTAAACCCAGGGTGTGGCCATGATGATAGAGACTATGAAAAAATCAAATCCAACTGTCCAAAAGATATATTTTAAACCATAAAAACCAAATCAGAGGGATGGCTGTTCCATGCTTTGTTTGAGCTACAAAAGAAATAAGATGGTGTCTAATGTGCCTTCCCAGAGAAGTAAAAAGGCTTGTAAGAAGATTAGGCATAGTTCTGCAGACACCTGCTGAGGCCAAGATACTCCTAGTTCATTCTAGAGAGAGAGACTTGTCTTGGAAATAATTAAGAGTGAGTTTTGGGCACACTGAATTGACTAGAATCAAATATACAGAAAACCCACACAACTTTTGAGAAACGTACACAGTAGCTTCCTCTTATCTGCCGGGGTTATGTTCCAAGGCCCTCAGTGGATATCCTAAGCCATGCATAGAACCCAACTTTATATATTCGATGTTGTTTGTTTGTTTGTTTGTTTGTGACAGAGTTTCACTCTTGTTGCCCAGGCTGGAGTGCAATGGTGCCATCTCGGCTCACTGCAACCTCCACCTCCCAGGTTCAAGTGATTCTCTCATGTCAGCCTCTCAAGTAGCTGGGATTACAGGTGTGCACCACCAAGCCCAGCTAATTTTGTATTTTTAGTAGAGACAGGGTTTCACCATGTTGGCCAGGCTGGTCACGAACTCCTGACCTGAGGTGATCCACCCACCCTGGCCTCCCAAAGTGCTGGGATTACAGGCGTGAGCCACCGCGTCTGGCCTCTATGTTTTTTTATACATACATACCTATAATAAAATCTATAAATTACACACAGCAGGAGATTAACAATAATAAAATTAAACAATTATAACAATAAACTATAATAAAAGTTGTGTGCATATGGCCCCTCTCTCTTAAAATGTCTAATTGGATGTAATATTTTTGGGCCATGGTTGACCATGGGTAACTGAAATCATGGAAAGTGAAACTGGGTAAGAGAGAACTGCTGTATTGGCAAAAGCACTGCTGGATACAGAAAAGGACTGAAATTGTTTGAGCTATAAACATCCCTTCTCTGAAGAAGCTACTCAGCCTTTAAAAAGCGTATCTTTTCTTGTCTTCATCAGAAGTAGCCAAAGAAGATGTTGAGAAAAAAAAGAAGAAAGACCTTCCAGAAGGTGGAGCCAAGAGTGGTGGAGAACAACGGACACAAGGTCCACCCTAAGGAGCAGAACTGGGGCCTGGAGGAGGAACATTCCTAACCCCAGGGAAGGGCCTGGACACTCTTGCCCAGCAGACTTTTCGTCTTGCTGTGAATGAGAGCAGCAATGGGCTGCTTATCCTTTCCTTTTCAAAGAGGAGAAGGCCTGTCCCTGTTCCACCATTGTGTGTTAGGCGAGGAGGGAGCATATATCTTGCCTTTTCAGTTCTTTGGTCTTTAAATCAACCCAAATCTGATGCAGTTTAAGAAATCATGGGCTTTGAGCCTGATGCCATGATTAGATGAGGATTTTGTGGGTCCTGAGATGGGGTTTCTCCCACTAATGGCACCTTTAACTCTGAGTTTGGATTTGACCTTGCAATTTGCTTTGGTCATATTGGAGACCAGAATATGCCATCCCCAAATATGAAGGATAGAAGGATGGTTGAACTGAAGATGATTAATAAGAAGCAGATACAGGAACACTGTCTGCCATCCCTCTATGTGCCTTTACTTGTCTAAAAGCAAGACTTAGATTTACCAAGACGTGAGGGTATCCTGCCCCTCCACCCTTCCCTTCTACCAAAGAGAGCAAAGATAAACCACTGAAGACAACTTGAGATCCTTATTGGCTTTGACACGGTACTAGAGAAATTGACATTTGCTAACTTTGCTAACTAGCCTTTATCTGCCATTTACTTGCCTTCCTCCAAGTTACTCACCCTAGAGGCTCAAAGTCTTTTTATGTCTTGTCATTTCTCTAAAAATTTAACTTTCTTTGTTGAAGATGCTACATAAGCAGGAATTCAAAGCCATTACTTTGAGAACTACTCATTCCCTGGGTGTCTTCCGTGTATATATGAAATATACATGTTAATAAACTTGTTTGTTTTTCTCTTAGTAATCCCTTTTGTTACAGGGGTCTGTTCCCAATTAGAACCTGTGGGGGTTATTCGTCCCCTACAGTCAATAGAATGACATCAGAAGTGACACAAACAAGAGATGTGAAATGTTCTTAGGTGGTTAATCTTATTCTCCTGTGCTTCTGCCATTACCATGATAAGAGAATGCTCTCACTGGTCCAAGGAAGATGAGAGACATATAGAGCAAGCCTGGACCCAAACTGAAGCTTGAAGCTGAGCCCAGCTGAGCCCAGCTTGAATCAGCCAGCTTCCAGCTGATCCTCAGATACTTGATGGTTGTTTTAATCCACTGAGTTTTGGGTGTTTGTTACAGCATTACTGTAGCAAAAGCTAATGATATTGGGATTTCTTTTTTCTTCTTTCTCCCAAGAATTTCATTATGAACAACAGTGACAAGTCCTGTGTTTCCTGCTCCTTTTAATATGCTTCCCAATTAGTCTTTTTTTTTTTTTTATTATACTTTAAGTTCTAGGGTACATGTGCATAACGTGCAGGTTTGTTACATATGTATACTTGTGCCATGTTGGTGTGCTGCACCCATCAACTCATCAGCACCCATCAATTCGTCATTTATATCAGGTATAACTCCCAATGCAATCCCTCCCCCCTCCCCCCTCCCCATG
>NW_016807867.1:2345470-2399185 GCF_001698545.2 Rhinopithecus bieti
TCCCCAAGGTTATTTATAGATTCAATGCCATCCCCATCAAGCTACCAATGAGTTTCTTCACAGAATTGGAAAAAACTGCTTTAAAGTTCATATGGAACCAAAAAAGAGCCCGCATTGCCAAGACAATCCTAAGTCAAAAGGACAAAGCTGGAGGCATCACGCAACCTGACTTCAAACTATACTACAAGGCTACAGTAACCAAAACAGCATGGTACTGGTACCAAAACAGAGATATAGACCAATGGAACAGAACAGTCCTCAGAAATAATACCACACATCTACAGCCATCTGATCTTTGACAAACCTGAGAGAAACAAGAAATGGGGAAACGATTCCCTATTTAATAAATGGTGCTGGGAAAATTGGCTAGCCATAAGTAGAAAGCTGAAACTGGATCCTTTCCTTATTCCTTATACGAAAATTAATTGAAGATGGATTAGAGACTTAAATGTTAGACCTAATACCAATTAGTCTTTTAACTGACAAACCTCTACTTCAGGAGCCAGAATACTTAGTTTTCAATACCAGCTCTGCTGTGTACTTGTTACGTGATCTTGAGCCCATAAATTAATACTCTGTTGGTCTCAGTTACCACATCTATGAAACAATGATAATCACCCTAACTTCCTATGGTTTTGTAAGAATGAAATGAAACAGCAGATTTCACAAAACAGTGTATTGCCCGACATAAAGCAGGGCCTCAATATGAATTGGGCCTAAATCATTGGAATGAGCTACTGCATGCTTTCCAAGTTTTCTTTCAGCTCAACAACACTACAGTGTTAAGAGATTTTTGGTTTTCATCACAATACTTGCTCACTGATGCTTGTTTAATGATGACAAACGGTTTTTGTTTTTTTGTTTTTTTTTCGAGACGGAGTCTCGCTCTGTCACCAGGCTGGAGTGCAGTAGCGCGATCTCGGCTCACTGCAAGCTCCGCCTCCTGGGTTCACACCATTCTCAGCCTCCTGAGTAGCTGGTATTACGGGCGCCCGCCACCATGCTTGGCTAATTTTTGTAATTTGAGTAGAGATGGGGTTTCACCATGTTAGCCAGGATGGGCTCGATCGCCTGACCTCGTGACCCACCTGCCTTGGCCTCCCAATGACAAACATTTTGATTTCACTCTTTGAGATCATCCTGACGCTGGTAAGATGCCAGGAAGGGTCAACACAGTGACTTACATTTATACTCTATTATGAAAGGCTAACACCAGGGCACATTTCAATATCCATGAGAAAGACACAAAATATTTGGGTTTATAAATGAGTTCCTAGCACATACTAGGTCAATGTGTGGAAATGAAAGAGAACATGTTCAATTAGTCTACAAGCCAGGTAACATCTCTATAGTGGCCATAGATATAGATATCCTAGAGAAAGATATCTAACAGCATGTGTGTATTTCAGAAAATACTCTATAACCACTTCAACAAAACACTGAAGTCTAAAGCACCTATCCAAATAAACTAACAAAAATTATCCCAACAACCCATTTAAATCTTTTTAGAAATGCATTATGTGTTTCTAAGTATGGTAAAACCCTTATATACTAAAATGGAGCTTGATCTAATTTAAAATTTTAATTTTGCATCTTTTATTTGGTCTTTACTATTGACAACTGTGTGTCATACATAAATTTGCTTTATTTTAGGAAATGAAAATTCATAAGTTTATTTTTATTGGAGAATTCTGGGTGCTGCTTGGCCTCTGGGTCATTATTACAAACGGGAAATCTTATAGTTAAGGACTGAGGACATAGAAGGTACCAGAGCTGGGAATAAATCTCTAATTACATTAAATGCCCTGAAAATGAACTTTCCAATTAAGCCCCAGACAACACTACTATTTTCCCCCAAAGCTGAATATAAATAGAAACAAACAATAGCAAACAAACAAACAAACATATAATTCAGCTTATTTAGAGATTCTGTTTAACTGGGTTTCAGTTAATTGCAGTTTTGCTGTATTTCCTCACAATGCCATTTTCCTTAACCATAACTCTGTAGATTACCAGAGTGGACTATTTCATGCACAATTTATTGCAGAGACAGGCAGTATTTATCAGTTCCTTCATGGCAAAGAAGAATCATCTGCTTGAAGGCCATCACTCACACTGCTGTCAGCAGAGGGGCAAAGGCTGAATAATAAAAGAAAAGACCCCCACAAATACTGGATCTGTGATAACTCCATTAATTTGAGAATAGGAGGACTTTTTTTAAAATGGGGAGAAAATATCCAACCTTTTAGCAGAACATCCTAGATAAGGTAGAGCCCAAGCCTTGGCTCATCCATCATTGTTTAGAATTAGCTTTCATGCACTTGACCTTAACCATCACTCTTTTTGTCAAGCCTGCGTGTCAACACAAAAGAAATTGGTTCATGGATGAAAGTACTGAATGAGCATCTGATCACACTTCTTTCGGGCGCTTACCTTCTCACAGTAAGGGATCAATTAAAACCAAATGGAGCAGATTTCTCTGGATATCTGGGTCGTCAATGTGGAATGCTATGGTTTGGGCAAAGAAGCATTTAACTGAGAAGAGAGAGGCTCCTGGCCCGAGCACAAGCAGGCCAGGCATGTATGTCATAAGCTGCGGGATGTAAACACACTCAGCACTGGACACAAAAGGACAAGGACACAAGAGACTGCCTGTCATGTCATTACCTGAATATCTAGCTGTATTATTTATAAACCAACTTGCAGCAGATGTTGTCTTTTTTAACACAAATTCTCCTTCCAGGGCATTATGCATGAGGCCTAATTGTAAATGCCTATATTGTTTCTTTCCCCTACTGATTTATTGTTCTATAGACATCTACATGGGAACGCAGTGTGGAACTGCACTGTTTTCTCTATTAATTATTTTCACTCTTTGATTACTAATTTCAGAAGACAAACTTTTCACTGTTGACCTCCTCAGAAGTGGATTGTTTTACAACGAGACTGTATTAGGGAAATGAGTCCCCAGTGAAAGCAGAAGGGCATGAAAACCTTGTGTCTTATTTACATTAACCCAAACACAAGTTTCTCAGTCATTTCCCTCTTAAATCTTTATCTACTAGTGAAATAAAAGTCACAGATCCAGGAACAATGCTTCCACCGGAGTGATGGCAGTTACTGCACAATACTGGAGCTGTTATAATAGAATCAAAGTCTGCAAAGACAGTTCCTACTGTTAGACAATAAGACATGTATGCCTATTTCTGTGCCAAAGATGTAAAACCACCAAGCACTACCCTGGGCACCCAGTAGGTCGGTGCTCAGATTATTAGGCGTGTTCTTCAAATTTAGAATCTGACATGATTTCCAAAGTAAGTGTTCATGACATAATGAGTTACAATTTGGGAGAGTCTGGAATTCTTTTCCAGAGAAGATTTTGAAGTCTTTTGTTGCGTCATGGGATTTGGTTGGTTCTTTTGACCAAAGGCCCCTCTGTATGTGCAATTGCCCACCCTCCTGCCTAATAGGAGAGAATTGCAGTCCCTGGGGAGCATCCAGGAACCTGGCCCCTTCCACACCTTCCCTCTCACCTCCTCTCAGAAAGAGGGCGCACTCTGTATAAGCCAGGACTAAAATGTAACATCCAGTGGCTCCTGGGGGCCATTGTCCTGAGCCCTGGTGGGGAGACAGAGATAGAGATGACAAGGTGAGCATCTCTTGCCTGTTGCACAGGCTGCCCATCTCTGCCTGGGTCTCACACCTTCCTCGGAAGTTCATTCTGACCTTGGATGAAGTGTGTGCATTGAGAATCTAGAAGATTGGGACAGACCATCTATTGAACTCAAGCCTCTCACCTAAGCATCAATCTCTTCCATCCTACGTCACTTAAATGACCACCCAGCTTCTGTAGAGATGCCTCTAGGGATGGAGACTTCTCCTCACGCAACAGCTCATTCTCTTTGGTGAGAGCTCTAACAGAAAGTCTTTCACTGCACTAAGGTTTTGTCTAGAGAAGACCGTAATTTCCACCATTCTGTTCTATCAGCTTTCGGGATCCACACAGAGACTAACTGCTCTTCCCTATGACAGATCTTGAATTATTTAATGAGACTGTGCAGGGCTATAGAACCATATTTCATTTCTGTGCACGGGGGAGATAGTCACTTTCTGCCCACTGTGCCTAGTTCTTCTCAACATTGTCAAAAATGAGCAGAGGTTTTCTCTAGCCTGGGGCAGATTGAGTAGCTAAGCCTGGTTGGGGCATGCAGGGCTGTCCACTATCTGGAGGGAGAATGGAGGGCATAGGTAGTATAGAACTAATATTCCAGAAAGAGCTCACATGGATGGTTCATCTTGAAACTTGATAGTTCCCAGGCTGATGTTTCTTATTCTACTCCAGTGGAATTACTTCATTTCAGGTATTAAATATCTGGCCTTGGAGGTCTGCTTCAGTTCTGAAGGACACCCACATGCTCATAAAGGCTCAAAGAGGCTTTGTACAGAGAAGATCTGGTGGCTTCCCTCTTTTCATCGTGAAGGTAGTCACCTGCTCTTTAGAGTAGGGATATAGAGATAAACCATACTGACTCTCAGGGTCCCCAACACTGAAAGACACTGTCACTATTATCATAATCATGGTTGGTTTATTGCTCCAAACCCTGTTTTTATAGTCAAATGTAGCAACCACACTATATGTTCAGGTTCTACCTTCTGTATCACTAAGCCATTTTGCTGCAAAAAGGACAACTCTGACTCCCCTGCCATCCAGATGTTATGAAAGGCATTTCATTTATTTTTAAATTCATCCAATCATTCATCCAATGTCTACTCTCAATAACGTGTGAAAACCATGCTAAATATACATCCTCAGGGCCTGCCACCCTAGTAGGTCTGCAATAAGATGTCTATTGAGAAAAGCTTGGATGCTGTAGTCTTATCATCATTAAAAAGTGGGCAGGATCTATAAATAGCACCCAAATTTTAAACTGCTTTTCTGGAGCAAAATGCTTGCTTTGTCTCACCATGCAATAGTTTAAACTATTTATTTTGAAGTAATTGTAGATTGGCAGGAAATGGCAATGATAACATAGAAGGGTCCTACAGACCCCTTCACCCAGGTTCCCCTAATGGTAACATCTTGTGTAACTATAGTGGGACCAGGACATTGTCCCGAAGTCAATTGCAGATCTCACCAGCTTTACACACACTCATTTGTGTCATCATACATTTGCTGACTGGCATTCAGTACACAGCATACGACTTCTATTTGGCATCTCAGAAGAGCTTACTTAGAACTTTTAGAGGCATACCTTTCTCCTAAGAGTCCATTTATGGTAGCTTCTAAGTTGGGCTAGTTTCTCAAGATCTCAGAGTCAACATACTCTCTCCCTCTCGCTTTCTCTCTCTCTCTCTTTCTCACTTTCTCTGACTTTCATCTCTCAAGAACACAAGCAAATAGGGTTCTTATGTGTAATGAAGAGATAAGAAGGTCTGGTACCTGTGACTATTGATTAAAATCTGTGATTGGAGCCAGCATAAAGCCAGGAGAGGGTAGAATTGTGCAAAGCAAATAGGCTTTATTCCAGAGGCTGAGGAGAACCTCTGTCCCTACACAGTGTAGCAAAAAAAAAAAGGGGCATGAGGAAGAGAAGAGCTAATCTGTAATGGCACATGCTGAATATTTCCCAGCAAGGTTCCATGTGCTGGGTCAGGAGGCTGGGAGCCCAGACAAACCCTGCATCGTGGTTCCAGCACTTTGAGTTTGAGCTCCCTGCTTGCCAAGCTCCTGGTGATCCAGAGGACCTCAGGAAGATCCAGGCAGTGGGGAGGGGGTAGGGGGAGAAGAGGTGAGGGGGAGTTTTCCCAGCCAAAACCTACTTCAATGGATCAGCCAGCCTCTGAATAGTAGCTTTTGACATCTCAGTGGGTTGTGAGGGAGGTGTGGTCATCACAAATGAAACAGACCACAGGGGGTGCAGGAGACCTCTGCAGGGCCCCTAATCAATTACTAAAAACACAGAGAGGGTCCTTGGAAAATGAGTGAAGAAGACAGATGCATGCTGACACTCAGTGGTATCACTGGGCACCACAGAAGAAATTGGGGGATTTTCAACTTCACAGAGGATGGGGTGATTGTTTTCTTTCATCAGCCGTTGCCCTCAGAAAACAAAACAGAAACCAGAAGAGAAACATTGCCTATGGAAAAAAAGATACATATAGAGGCTGAAAAGGAGGAAATAAAAGGAATGAAATTTGCTTTTACAAAATCATTTAAATAGTCTTGAATGCCCAGAGGGCCCAGGCACTATATTATGCGTTACAGAGAGGTTGCTATCTCCCAAAGGGAATATGAAATGGGAGATTAATATTATTAATCATCCCTATTTGCTATATGTTAGGAAACCGAGGAAAAGTGAAAATGAGTGATTTTACCTTCAGATTCACATGCTGTGGCAGCCACAGAGCTGGGATTGACAGACAAAAGCGTGATGCCCTGCAAAGCAGAAGACACACCAGCAGGCTGGGGGTGCTCATGCTGTTGAATGCAATGATGCCCAGGATCCCCAGGCGCCACCTAGCAGCTGGGTCGTCTGCTGCCTGAAGTACTCTGTAGGAGTGGCTGGGGACTCCTTTGCTGGGTCATGTCCACCAGCAGTTCACCTGCTTGGCTCAGGCTGGCTCCAGTTCACTTAAAGGGACTCTAAGGGATTGGGTTGATGTTGAATCTCATTGATCAAACTGAGATTACAGGGAACAGACTAGAACATCAGATTCACTAGACAGGAACTGTCTATTTAGTTTACTTCTGTATCCCCAGGGCTTAGAACATTGCCTGGGGCCCAATCCATATGTGTGGGATAAAGGAATAGATCATATTGCCACTTTCTCAGTGCTGGTCATGGTGACAGGCACTAGAAATAGAGAAATGAATAAGTCAGCCCTTCCTGAAGAAGTTCTGTGAGCATCTAAGAGGTGTTATGAAGAGGTAGGGAGGAGGAAGTTCTTTGACCAAACAAACATAAGAAGTTTGGTTTTATTTCAGAAGGATTTCTCATAGACTTCAATAAGTGAATATGGCTTGTGAATTTCCAAAAGGGGCATATATTTGCATCCTTTCTGAAGTATAATTGATGTTGAAAACCCACTCCCTGTTCTGCACACACCTTTACAGTGTATACTGGGACTGGTGTTTGTTCCTTGGGGAAAACATGGCACCTGTCCTTGAGTAGCTCCTGATCTCTTGGTAGCCACTTCCATCCAAGATCTGCCAAGCAATAACTCAGTCTTCCGTGTGCACTGGTCTGAGAGATGACTGGATCACTATAAGACCATGGCTGCCAACTGCTGTGGTCCCTAGATAGTCCTTACCTGGATTCCCAACCCCGGGCCCTGGAACACAGGGGTAGAAGTCCTGATCTCCCTAAAGACAGTCAGTTCTAAATCCAAGCATGTGCTCATGATCTGATATTTAAAGCTGAGACAGACTCAGAAACCTTGAAGCCAGTTCTGCTCTCAGTAATTCTGACCTGGTAACACAAAGTCTAAATCCTGCCACCATGCCCATCATCGACGCAGGGATGAATAACAAAAGAAAACCGCTCTTTCAACCCCACAGCCAGAATATGCCTTCATAAGACAAAGCCCAGAGTTTGCAACGTGTGGCGTTCAAAGTCCCCACATTTCAGCCTCAATCTCCCACATGGAGGGCCGTGCATTCTCTCAGGCAGTAGACTCTACCCTTGCTGTAGTCCGAATAAATCACCAGTGCCCTGGTACTGAAGGGAGTTAATTGCGTTTGGAAATACTCCAGGTACTGAGGCTGGTTTGGTCAAAGACGTGGGCAAGGGTAGGGTAACATATGCATCCACTTTCATGAAATACACATTAAGAATAGTGGGCTCTGTGTTGCCTAATTTATAATGGATCCCACACACACTCCTCCCTGCCTTCTTTTCCTGGCGAAGAATGTGAGGAACCATGGCAGTATTTTTCTTTAAGGTATAACAGTCTGTCAGTATCAAATTCTCTCAGTCAGTGGGGAGCATATAGTGTTGATTTACTGAAAATCTGGGATTATGTCTGCTCTGTGGTGAGTAGATTTAAGAGAGGAGAGGTAAGGGTCTCGGAAAGGTGAGGAAAAACACAAATGAAAGCTAGCAGGGAAAAAATAGCTTGACAGTGAAGATACAGTGCAGCCGCCATCAAAATCTTCTAGAAAGAGAAGCCCAGGAAGGAACACACTCACATACACACGAACACGCACGTACATCCGCTTCAAGTCCCATGTACTGGAAGGTTTGCAACCTTTTCAATTAACCCCTTTCTCTTTGGGGCATTCTGGGTGTGTCAATGAAGGCTTAAATACTGTCATGTTTCAGGCTGGAGAGAAACTGTGACAACAGATACAAAGTTTTGTTTCAGTTTTGAAGAAGTGACTTTAAAAAAAGATTTGTGGCGAGTAAAGGGAATTCTTTTCTTCAAGGGCCCTTTGACACTTGACTACATTCCTGGACCTGTTTGTCACCAACATTTCATTATCCTGATCATATCCCTAGCCTCCTGCTCTTTCTCTCCTTTGCCTCAAAATAGCTGTCACCCTGTGTTACTTTTCCCCCAACAATATTCCCTAGGAGCCCCTCAACCTTCCCTTTCTTCTTTCACTCTTCCTTCTCTTTGTCCTGTTTTGAAGTGGAATGCAATAACTAAATAGAATTAAAATGTGGGGAGAGTAACACAAACCCCGTGGCAGTAACTGGGTGCTTTTGAGAAGGGATTTTGGTACCTTTCTCTTTTCTGGGGCAAGGCTCCCAGCAAGCACTGGGAAGGACAGAGTCGTGGAAGTGGTGGCAAGTGGGTGATGGGAGTTCTGGGGGTGATATCACCCCCTACCTGCTCCCTGACCCTCACCATCTTCAAGAATTTCCTCCGAGGCTTCAGGATGGTTGGCAGGGGTGCAGTAACTTTTGTCGTAAAGCATCCCAGCACTAATGCTGTGACTCAGTAGCTCCAGAAGAATCGGATGAGAAAGGCAAGCCCTGAGGTTCCCATCTGGCAGCTAGAAGGGATTCAATTTGTCTTTCTGAAGGCCACTGCCAGCTGCAGAAGTGAAGGATGTTGGGGTTGGGGGAGGACCACACTTGTAAACCCCGATTGCTGTGGCCACCAAGAGACACAGGCACCGCTGAGTGTCTCAGAGCTTGAAAAGAGATGAGGGAAAAGACGAAAAAGAGGAAAGAGGGGATAAATAATAGTAAAGAAGATGCCACTAGCATTCTGTAACTCTAGAAAAGAATACAGAGATATCCAGTTGTGAATGAAGCATCACTTTTCTCTTTATTTTATTTAAATTATATATTCTTCATCTGCATACTAGGGATTCCTGTGATTTTGCTAAGTGGACTCTCTTAGCTTGTGACTCTCCAAGACCTGCCTCCGAGTTTAGGACAGAGGTCCTCTGTGAGGAAGCCTGGCTTCTGCTGTTAGAAGCTGTAAGGCCTGCCCGCATGTTAAGTCACCATGTGCCTGGAATAACCCTGGTTTATGCCTGGGTTGTCTCTGACTGATTATGACTAATACCCCTTTCACTAAAGTGTCCTGGCTTTCATGAGAAATTACATAGTCAGTCTACATATAGACAAATTAAAGACTTCTTTTAATAGGACTATCAACCACGCCTCCCACGTTCATTGAAACTAAAAACTGCCTGAAGAGTTACTGCAAAATGAAACTCCAGGGCAAAGAATAACTCCTTCAAGATCATTTCTCCTCCTCAGAGATAAGTGCAGTTAGACCTCAGAAGAGGCTCCTGTTCACATGTACTTGGGCCCCATTTGGATGATATTTCTCTCTCCCTTTTTTTTTTTTTTTTTTGCACATGGATCCAGCTATTCAAAATGGCACAAGAACCTGGTTGTGACCAATGTCATTCACAAAGCAGCATGACAATGACAAGTGTAACAGTGAAATCCTACATAATAGTGGACTAGCAATGGGGCCCACAGGGCTGGCCAGCTCGGGGTTCATAGAGGGCCCTTTAAAAATTTAGCCTTAGGGGCGCCTTTCACTTTATTATCAAGACCCAGAAAGAATGCTAGGGCCTATGAATGAAACAACTGCAACTCCTCTCAGATTCTCTTCATACTGCAGGCTGCAACAAAGCCTGCCTTTTTTACATTTCAAAAGAGGCTGCTTTCTCTTTAAAAAGTAGGAGCTACTTGGTCTGATGCGGCTGCCTTTATCAACCATGAAGTTCCCAGCAAGGTGCTGTTAGTGCCTGATTAAACCTCATACCAACCCATGTCCCCCATGGTAACCCAGAAGACATCCGCTGAGACCGGGAGCGCTGATTCAGTTTAATTGCCCAGGCTCTCTGTGATGACCGGATTTCTTGTCTCTCAAGGCCTGGAATGGAAATCTATGTGATCAGATGAAGTATCCGGGTGTCCTGACAGATCTGAAAGATGAATATGGAGATGGCGTTGTGCTCTGCAGTGACTTATGAAACCCCAATGGTAAAATATGATCTGCCATTGAAACAATTTCAGGAGTGTGTGCGTGATTCACATAAAACTCATTTTCTAATGGAACACTAATTATTAATAAATCAGACCAAAAATGGAAAAACAATGTGTGCATACATACACATGGAAGATGTACACATATGTATAAGATATACATAAGTATATATTTATACACATATGTCTATTTCTTTACCTATATATAAAAATATATAGGGCCCCATTTAGACTGTATCAGTCTGTATTCTTGCTTTTCTTGGACTAACAAGATCATAACAACTTGTATTTACAAAGTATCCTGCTCCAAGGAATTTGAACACTGATAATATCTGGTTTATTCTCCCTCTTTGCAGGGAATGAAGATATAGATGGTGCCACCTCCTTTAATTTCCTAGAAAGAGAAAACAAAGCACTGATGGAGATGGCGATGAGCAGGAATGGGAACCTGCAATCTCCTGGAATCTGCAACATATTTCTGCTCTATCAGAAGAAGAAATGCAAGGAAGAAGTCAGAAAAGATGCTCTAACAATCTTCGGGTTACCAGATTCCTCCTGAAACCTCCCTTCCTTCTGGAAAGCCATCAAAAGTAAAGGCACTGGCCCTATAGGACCATGGGGTCACTTAAGGAACATTACAGAGCAATGATTCTTGACCTTCTGAGCTTCAAACTCCCTTGTAGAAATTGCACCCCCCTTCCCCACCTCAGACTATTTGTTCCAAAGGCTTTTATCTATCCAAGTGGATGGGGGGCTCTAAGAACAGCTTGAGATCTACTGGTCATACCCCAGAGTCCCTGTGCTGACAACAACATATTTCCTATCCACACAAATTATCCGTCGTTAACACATGGACTTGCTATATTTCTAACCAAATCAAAGAAACTGTACTGATCTTTTCTGCAGCCTTATTCTGAGTAAATATGTGATTTCCATTAGGCTTTTTGAAATATGTAAAATATATAGACTCCCATTACCAGCTTCAGGACCTCTAGGTGTTTGGGGACCCTTACTAAGAATTCACTCCTATGCCCAAAATGAGTTTGAAGATGAAAATTATAGCTGGGGGGGCGGGGGGAAGAACTGTTGGTGTAACAAGATATTTAAAAGCAAAAATTTTTTTTCCCACCTGGGTAGGTCAGCGCCGAGCACTGAAGAAAGGGATGTTTTCAAAATGAGAGTAACTGCTAAAGCAAAATGTGTAAAACTGAGACATCGGGCAAAGAAGGGAAGGGTGTTGGCTTATAAGAGAAGAAAATTCTACTGTGTTAAACTGTTTCCCCTGAAATAACATTTCCACTCAGCTGGGAAATTTTCTGGGATCCCAAAACTTCATTAGGTTTTTGGCAATTACCCCAAGGAGACCCCCTAAAAGGCAGGCAATAGTTACACAATTGACATGCATTGTGTGACAGAAATGAAGGAAGCTGCACATGCTTTTATTCATTAACGTGTTTTTTCCACAGTGCCATAAGGAAGGAAATTGTAAATTTGTAATCAGGCAGATCTCTAAGTTTTCCAAGAATGGCTGTTCTCTTCCCAGCTAGGGTTAAAAGACAATTTGTTGCACTCTGGGCAAATCCTGACTTGGTTCCTGTCTTACTTAAGTAAGGTTCCAGAAATAGTCATAAATCTTTTAAAATATTTATTATTAATTCATTTTGGGGCAGCTTTTATGATTCTAAAACTCCAGGATCTGTTTGAAAGTTTCCTGAGTCTCGAGTTTCATGGAGAAAAGCTGACAGGGAACCAAATTCCACCAGTGGTTTGGTGGTGTGTGAGCACAGGCCATCAGCCAGAACATTCTAACATGTCTACAAAGGGCATGAGTTGGGGTCGTCTCTGCTGAGAGACTCTATGGACTAGGGGGAAACACTTTCTTCTTTCCCCCAATACTATTTGGACTAGTTTCTAAAAATGGACAGAAACACCTCGTCAGCCTTGTGATAAATCCAATAACCTTGTTAATAAACAGAAAAGGGTACTATCAACATGACTTATTTTCCACTAACTAGTTAATGCAAATAAGGCAAGCTAAAAGGCAAAATTCTGACTTCGTTTCATCTATTGCTTTACCCCACACCAAATGTAAATGTAAAAGGCTCCTGAATTGGGTGTCTTATAATCTCGGTCCACTGACGGATTGTCTAGAAGCAGACTCACATTTCCCCAAAAAAAGAACCTTGTAAAAATAGCCATTGCTCTTTGTAGATATCAAATCTGTGGCTCCTGCAGGGGGTGCAGCAGATGCAGAAACCCAAATCCACCTTCAGGAGAGGCAGCCTGGAGGAGTAGCATGAAGCAAGCAAAGAAGATTTGGTGGATGGGTTCTCAAAAAATCTTCCTTACAGCCAAGTCTGCGAGGCCAGGGGACAGTCTCCCAAGGGAAGTGGTGGGAACCCCACAGTTAGAGGCATTTAGAAGGGGCCTTGATGGAGCAATGGAAATGTAACCTTAGGTTAAAAACTGTGCCCTGAAAAGGGCTAGGAGAGACAAGTTTAAGAGATTCTTTCAGCTGTAATTTCTAAGAATCTCATTAGACTATAGAGGAAAAAATAAAAGAAAAAATGAAACAGGAAAAAAAGGAAACAAAAGCCAGAAGAGAAAATAATGTCAAGGCGCCCTGTTACGAAACACACCGGAAGACCCTCATGATCTCCCAGCCACTGTTCCACCTGAATGCCATGTAAGGGTTTGGAGCTGAAAATCAAGTGAGCAGAGGCGAGATCCCTCTCGACTGACTGTGAACAAACCCTGCGAACTCCAGAGCCATTTGTCTAAACCAAGTGCTGAAAGAGAGGAAGCCTGAGATGGGGTAGCCACGAAGATTCATTTCCCTGTGGAGTGTGGCTAGTCCTCCTCACTTTTAATCAATGCACTCCTGTCTAAACAGCCTACTTGCCTTAGCAAAGAAGTCTGGATTGAAGCTCTGAGCTTGCTTTTTATTTTATTAAAGGCATGTTGGCAATATCATGGTACATGACTTCCCTGATTTCCAGCAAACAGAGTCATAGATAACCTGAATACCAGAGTGCTAGCTGCTTCACCCCAGTTGAAATCAGCCTAGGTTAAACATGTAAGTCATATAGTATTCCAGCATGAATAAATACGATCTGTGTGTTTATAATTGTATGTGTGTGTGCATGTGTGAGCGTGTGTATAGTGAACAGCAGACATTTCCATGCTTAGGATTTTTTCTTTTAACTGATGAAAATAACTGTGACCTGAATTGAGAATGAACCAGGCTCCGAAAAGGCAGTTTTCCTGAACATGCACAGACAAAGGAAATAGTTTCCTTACCAGAAAGGAGTCACTTGAAAGCTTTTAGGCCAGACCCTGCTCGGGCTCAGATTTCTTTTCTCTCAGCCCTTTGATGAACAACTCATATGGAGATTCAAGCGTCTTGTGCCTGGTTTGAATTTAAGCTGTTGCTGACTTTAGTGGAAAACTTTCATAAACTCAACTCAGGCTTTCTTCCTTTCCCCATGACTGCTGACCAGGTTTTGCTATATCTTTGGATATTCATCCTGAGTCATTCATTCTCAGTGTGATCATTATTATCAACTTGACGGAAAACAATTTTTCCCCAAGAGAGACTGAATTCAGTCTTCTCCTTTCTCCTACAGCTCTGAGTTCTGTCATTCTTCTGGAGCAGGGGGAGGGTGAGGCGGGGCTGGGGGACTACTGGATGCAGGAAGGAGGATGGAATGGGAGTGAAGCCTGCCGACAGCTGCTGGAGATCGCGTATCTCCGTGGCAGTGTTATTGCTGGGACAATACCACATGGATCCCATCCAGTACCCTAGCAAGAGGGCATATTCTTCATGTGCCAAAGCCCTTCTTGAGGAATGAGCTGGGTAGAGAGTGTAGTTTTCAAGAAAAGCCTTTGCCCTCAAAACAGGACTCTTCCTGTGGCTCACTTGAGAATAGTTCCCTGAAGGATTTCTCCCCGTTTTGCTGGGCTTTTGGTGAGAGTTGAAAGTTTGGAATGCCCAGAACACTTTGTTCAGGAACCTGTGCTGCCTTCAGAATTGTGCAGTGAAAAACAAGAGCCTTGGAATCAATCCAGCCTGGATTTGGAGCCCAGCTCTGCCATTTACATGGGTAACTTTAATAACAAGTCTTCCTGGTCCTCAGTGTATATGTGAATTTGAGAAACCCTCAATTTCTGGATATTGGAAAGATTAAATGAGATTACGCTTCTAAAGTTCACTGTCTCTGCTTCATTCTTCCTCTCTGACCCTATGCTCTTGTTGATAACTTTGCAAATTCTCCTGGTCCTACGTAACTAAAACAATTGTGTCCCGTCCAAGCATGGAGGATCCAAGAATGATCCCTAGGGTGTGTGGGGCCCGAGGTGAATCACATGGCGTGTCCTCACTCCCTACATGTTTACAAAGCCACAATCAGATTTAAGCGATTTTGAGGGCAGGTTTGAGTTGAAAGATGAAAAATATCACAAAAAAGGAGAAGTCTAAGGAATATGTGTGGAAGCAGGAAAAGGGGGCATCCTGTTTGGCCTCAGGGTGGCTGTGTGGGGCACTGTAAGATGCTCCACGCCCAGCAGCACTGATCTCCGGAGACCCCTGAATGCAGCTCAGCACTTGCTCACTGATGCAGCACATAGGCGCCCCCCGCCCAGTGCAGACATCCTGACTGGCCAAGACCTCCGGGAGTGGCTCTCACAGGAACTCTTCTTCTCTCTTGCAGTTCCTGAACTTCAGGAGGCTCACTTGCCACAGTTCTTGCATAAACTTTGTTGCAAATGAGCCAAGTAGTTTGTATTTGTTTTTATAGTGGTGCAAATCCGACAAGTAGCTACCCACACAGCCACTTCATTTAAAAATATATAAGACCCAGCCGGGCACAGTGGCTTATGCCTGTAATCCCAGCACTTTGGGAGGCCGAGGTGGGCGGATCACTTGAGGTCAGGAGTTCGAGAACAGCCTGGCCAACATGGCAAAACCTGGTCTCTACTAAAAATACAAAAATTAGCCAGGCGTGGTGGTACATGTCTGTAATCCCAGTTACTTGGGAGGTGGAGGCACGAGAATCACTTGAACCCAGGAGTCAGAGGTTGCAGTGAGCCAAAAATGTACCACTGCACTCCAGCCTGGTTGACAGAGCAAGACTCCATATCAAATATATATATATTACATATATATATCCATTTATATATATATATCCCATTTTAAAAGCCAGGCTGTGTGTGGTGGCACATGCCTGTGATCCCAGCACTCTGGGAGGTCAAGGCAGGAGCATCACTTGAGACCAGGAGTTCAAGACCAGCCTGGATAACATAGCGAGACCACACCTCTATCAAAAAGAATTAGCTGGGTGTGGTGGCATGATCTGTGGTCCCCGCGGCCTGGGAGGCTGAGATAGGAGGATCATTTGATCCCTAGAGGTTGAGGCTACAGTGAGTCATGATTATGCCACTGCACTCCAGCCTAGGCAACAGAGCAAGACCCTGTCTCAAAAAAATAAAGAAAAAAGAAGAGAAAAGAAAAGGAAGAGAGAAAGAGAGGGAAAAAAGAAAAGAAAAGAAAAAGAAGAAAAGAAAAGGCAAGCTATAGAATGTAACCACATAGCTGAGGCTTCCCTTTGAACGTAGCCCATTGGTGTGTTCACTTCCTAAGGCTTCTCCTACAACTTACCATGACCTAAGTGGCTTAAAACAACACAAATGTATTCTCTTGCAGTTCTGGAGGCCAGATAGAGGAACTCAGTCTTACCAGGTTCAAGTCAAGGTGTCAGCAAGACTGGTTATTTCCAGAGCCCCTAGGAGGAGAACACGTTCCTTGCCTCTTCCAGCTTCTTGTGGCTGCTCCATCCCTTGGCTTGTGGCTACATCTACTCCCAGCTTTGTCTCTGGGGTCACATTGCCTTCTCTTCTTCTGGAATCAAATCTCCCTCTGCTCTCTCTTATAAGGACACTTGCAATGGCATTAGGGCCCATTCTGATAATGAGAATAATCTCTCCATCTTGAACTCCTTGATTTAATCACATATGCCAAGTCCCTCCCGCCATATGAGGTGACATTCATAGGCTTCAGGCTTACAGATGTGAACATCTTTGGGGACCTTTATTTAGCCTACCACAAATGGAAATCCCCCTTCATTAACAACAGCCAGCAGATACCTTGTTACGAAGCGTTTCTTGACCAATAGAATAGAAAAACAGTAACTCTTTGGCATTCTATTTTTTTTCCATTCTAAATCTATAATACAGACCAGTATATTACATGGACGCATCATTTCCTGCTACTGCCATTGTCTCTGCCATCTCAGGAAAGGAGCTGAGAAGCGGATTCTAAAGATAGTGACAGTCCTAAGACCTCATTCTCCTTTATGCAGAATGACTGAACACAAACATCCCAGTCCTTTTCCATCATGTTAAAATTGATGATGTGCTCCAAGTCTGGCCAGAAAGCATGTGCTTTTCCAGACACACAAAAACCTAAATTTATACCTCCTTAAGGGACAAAAGAGTGGCCTTAAATCTAGGAATGGTTGCCCAGTTGAAAAACAGGAGGTTGTAAAGGAACAGCTATTTAAAAGTCACTCTGATATGACCTGTACCCCAAACAATTCATCGCAGGGTCACAGTCATTGTTGCTAGGTGGCATAACATTTACCACTATAGTGTCCTGGGCTCCTTGGGTTGGTAACAGACACATCTATTCCCAGAGGATGAGCAAAGGTTGATAATGTCCTCTTACCCTAGGCGAGCTGAACTTCAACCGCCAAGATACTGGTTGACATTAAGACTTTGCAACACCTATCATTGTCTGTCACCTCCCGAGATAAACTCTCTCGTGACTGGTTTCTCCCATCACCAGCCACTGATGCCATTTTCTTCTATCTCTTTTGTAGACTGGCTCTTGGGTCCCTGACACTGTCTGTCTGGCTAGATTTGGTCATATGCTCAAAGCTAAATTCACAGACCTCCAGACCTCACAGTGTGATGGGATAGGAAATAATCAGAGAGGCCTGGACGGAGTTAGACTGTCAGAGAAACTGCAAATCAGCAAAAGAATGAAAGCCCCTTGACCCTGAGCACATCTGCCACGTATTTAATTCTACGTTCTTGCCAAGCCCTGAAAACCCTGGCTGGGGAGACTTGGGAGCGAATGGGGTTATGAAGTCTAGGAGAACGTAGAGGTGAGAAGGCTGGCGGGCTGCCGGCTGCTGCACTCCTCTCCCCGGACAGGGACCAGGCATGGGATCGGTGGTGGTGAAGTGGACACTGTGAGCCCTGAAGACAGTCAGGGACACAAATGTAACCAGCTATGTGCGGGTATCTGGATGACCCGCTGCAAGATGTACTGCATCGACTTTATTTGCTCGCTTCTTTGCCAGCTGGCTCCAGACCAGAGGAAGCAAATGAGCTTTTCCCTGTTCCTTGGGGTTTCTGATCTCAAGGCTATATTAAGGAGATCCTGACATTTGGGAGGAAGTGAGCCCGTGAGTTCCTGAGTTCCTGAGTGGCTTCTCATTGCCACATCTTAGGGTCAAATTAGAAATGGGTGCAGAAAAGTTTTGTTTGGGAAATGCCAGAGCGACCTTCCTGATAGGGCTGTACCTACTTCTCCAGCTTCCTTCTCACCTCCTGCAACCTCCTGCATTTTAGTTCTGGGAAGACTGAGGATTTGCTGTTGGTTTCTCTTCACTGCTCTTCACATTCCCCAGCTTTCTCATCTGGTTCAAATGTCACTGTCCCTTGGAAGCTTTCCTGGATTTCCTAAGCAGACTTAGATTACCCTTCACAGTTGTCTCTTAGCATACCTCATATTCTTTCTTATGTGAGGAGCCAGAATAATTTATTGATCTATGTTTCCTACTAACCAAAAAGTGTTTGAAGATAGAAATCCCATTATATTTCCAGTCTGGCACATGACAATGATTCAATAATTGTTTGGTGAGGAGAGGGCATTCCTACGTTAGACACTAGTTTTCAATATAGACCTGGGCTGTGGACCTTTGGTTGTGGTAACAGACTGTGTGTGATGGATACACCACAGGGGAAAATCTATGAAGTCTCAGGAATTTTTCAAAAAGAAAATGGCCCTAGCTGATTTTTTTATGTTAGTTGCTTGGGTACATTATTTTGTGGAGGCAAAGCTAGAGATGCTGGATGAACATAAGGCAATCATATATGTACCCAGCACAGGAAACCTGGCCACCTTGGAGATGCCAACAGGAATTCTGCCCAATTCAGGTGCTCCACACTGAATGCACCTATGCAAACTCAATTAAATCTCTCCTTCAGAAAAATAAAGAAAAGTCAAACAAAGATCAGAGATGATAAAGTTCTAAAATACTTCGTGGGCATACCTACTTTTCTTATACTCTCATTAGACTGAGGCATATGATGTTTTCTGGTCCATGGACTGCAACTGGAAGTGACATGCATCACTTCTGGGCCAAAGCACAGAAAAGTAGGCAGAATTCTCCAAGCACTTGCTTCTCTGCTGTGATGATCATGGAGGACTCATGTTGAGATGGCAGAGCAAGAGGATCAAAGCAGCCTGGATCACTGAGTCACCGCATGGAGAATAGCGGTGTCTTGAAGAGTTGCCCAAACCCACAGCAGAGTTTGCATGAGTGAAAAATAAATGTTTACTGTTATGAGCCACTGAGTTCTGGGGTGGGAGATAGTCTATCCTGACTAGAGCAGGCAAGTTGTTCTAAAACACTTTCTTGCATGCTTATGAAATAGCCCACTACTCAGTGTCAGAAGGATTCAGCTGATTGTTTCTTCAACTTCACGGTGAGTAGTTAGCACTCACCTTTACTTGAGAGCCCAAGGAACCTGGAAGGCTGATAGGCTCAGGGTGAATTCAGTGAGCATGTTGTGGAAAATTCAGAGGAGAAGCACTGACATATGGGGCTATAAACATCTGTGCACCTTCCTTATACAAATTCTTGAATTATAATGTCACAGATCAGTCATCAGATGACAGGGACAGAGATGATGGAGGATAGCGGTGGGATCATATATTTAATGCTTTGGGATATCTTGCCACAGGCCTTCAAAACCCCCCACCCCTTATACCACTGTTTGACCTCTTTTGTGTGTTTATTACTTAATACTTATTAAATGCTTAATAACTACACATTGTTATTTGGTTCAGGGATGTTTTCTTGGCCAGGCTTCTGAATGCATTCATCCCATATGGATATTGCTTAGCTTCCATGACCCACTATTTATTAATGTAAATATCAGACCTCTGAATAGAGCAAGTGTTCAATATGTATCCTTTGAGTGAACAAATCTATTGCACTCTTATCTTACCCTACCTTAGAGCCTGCAAACACGGGATTCACTTATCTGAGCTAAAGAAAGTAATTACCTTTTAAGTAAACAACTACCTGGTTGTCCATTTCAAACTCTACGAGAAATATTCTAGAATTTCTTTTCCTAAAAAATATGTAATTATTATATAGAACTAGAAGGGAAATAGGCTTGATTTGCAAACAACCTTAAAATATACAATCTTCTCTCTCTCTCTTTTCCTCTGTAGGCTCCATGAGGCATTTCCTATTAAAAATTTCAGCTCTGCTTCTTATCACCTTTGCCCTCTCCTCCACTCTGACTTTAAATTCAGGAGATGGTTTCTCTGGGGAATATAGATGCTAGTGCCATGTGATCTGGCCTAAAGGGTAGTGTGACAGAGCGAAACAAAAGAGGATGCTAACCTTGCCTTTCTCCCATTCACGTGTGCACTTCCCCACTGAATGCCAGAGACGTGCCGCGAGTAATGCTCCACCATCTCAGTAAAACCTATTAGTTTATGTGATTCAATCACTGGCAAGACTGACTCTGAAACAGAAGGTGACAAGGAGTTAGCAAAATTTCTGGTGTTTGAAAGGGACTAGTAAGAAATGTAGTTTTTTAATGGCAATTACTGCTTTCATCTTTTCTTACTACAGAATTATTGCTCATCGTGGAAAAAGCAAAAAACATACAGTAAATAAAAAAGCCAGAAAAATCATTTTCAATCTAATCCTACAGATACTGCTCTTAACATGTTGGTTTGAAACGTTCTCTCTCAACCTCTCTCTGTCTCTCTTTCTCCCTTCCTCTCTCTCTCCCCTTTCTTTCCCTCTTTGAATGCCTGTGTATACTCACGTGTAACTATTTATCTAAATAATTTAATATTATCTAAATAACATTAATTACCTTAAGAAATCAGAATTTGTTTTCCGAATACAATGTACAAATGAATGCAATAAATACAATAAAATTAGGAAACTGTCTTGATATACTGCTCAAAGTTAGACAGTATGACACTGAAATCATGATTGACAAGAGACAACTAGACCAAAGAGATGCTTAAACTGCTGATACTCAGAGGTGGAGTTGTAAAAATGGAAGAGGGACATTTGGAGCCACTTTAGGGAAATCTAACATTCATTTGCACTTTTCTTCTATGTGCAGCTGAAATGTAATTCTTCTCACTATTTTTTCAAACCTCCAGTGCCTTCAGTGATCTTTCTGGAAGACATCAAGGAAAGATGCTTTGTCTTACTCCACACTTCTGGGGTGATGTCCTGTGATGTCAACCCAGGATGGCAAAAAGGACAAGATTATTTACTCCCTGACCTACTTCAGCGACTGCGTAAGCTTAGGGTCAGAAGCACTGAAGAAAGCAATAAGGGGCCACCCCTCCATCCTAAGGCCTGGACCTCAGGAAGAGAGTCCCTGGAGAGAACTGGAGAAAGAGAGAGAATGTGAAATGGCGTTGGAGTGAATTTAATTTGAATTTCAAAGGGCAAGGTCCCTTGAGCTTCATCTAGGTTGCACGTACATAGTTTTAAAAAGTAACATCATGCTGTTTCTGTTATTTCACACTCTGTGGATTTTCATGTAACAAATATTTGAAGGCCATTCATGACAGATATATATATATATATATATATATCCATAAACATCATGATGCTGGGGGTGGCTGTGACAGAGATTGACCACTCAGCACAAGTAACAGACACTGCTTCTGGGCGGAAGGAGTGAAAAGACCAGGCATACTTCTCCAGTTTCCTCCTCCCTGTTCTAGCAGTCGTGGAAGACGCTTTGTATTGAGATGATGGTGCCGAAGATGAGAGTGGTCTGTGCTACTGAGTCACCATGTGGAGGACAGCTGCCTGGAGTGCCACATAGACTTCGGAGGGAAAGAAATCCATGTTGTCGGTTAGGCCACTGAGATGTTCAGAGTTGTTACTGCAGCATCAGTAAGCCTACTCTGACTAACATATTGGTCACCAAACCCATTTTCTCCTTTTCCTGGTTACTCAGCTAGATGACATTTCCCAATTCCTTATAAAAAACTAGATCAGACTTGGTGGCCGAATTTTAACCAATGAATTGTGAGCAAAAGCTCACCATGTTACTCTGGGGTTGAGATGAGTAAGAAGTAGGTATACCTTCTCTTCCTCTTTTTCTCCTGATGACCATGAAGCCTAGGAGATGAAGGAGCCACAAGTTAAAAAAAAATTGTGGATCCTTGAAATACTGCTTAGAAGAGAGCTGCCCACCATTTGGGAACACTTGTGCTGGACGTTATGTGAGTGACAGTAAATTTCTATGTTTTTTGAGCCATTATACATTTTTCGTTTTGTTTACAACAGCAGACCACATTAACTTTTAAAGAAATTTGTATTTTGAAGTAGAGTACTTCCATAACCAAAACCTGAAATTAATGTCATTTGGCCTAGTGATGGAATGGCAGGAAGTAAAGAAACAAGCGGTATCCTTTCTTTGAAATGAAGGCTGAGTGCCTCATTATATGTTGGCAAAACATTTAGCAAAGTTGTTGCCTGTAATAACTTGGAAGGCTGACTGTATCCATACCAAGACTGTTAACTCAAGAAAACTGTTGGCAAGAGTCAGTATAAGTATGTGATGGCTACCATTTAGCAAGGCTTTATAAGAAAAAGTGATGCTGAGGCCAGAACTGGCTAGTTTTCAAGTGCAGATGAAAGACACTGGAGAGAATTCAGTTCTGGACTTAATGAAAGAATTAAACTTTTATCATGTGGACATTTTTGGTTTTGTGATTTTTACAAAAGCTATCATTACTTTAATTAACATGGCTGCATATTATTTTATTGTATGACTATCTCAAATTTGTTTAAACAAATCTCTACTGATGACCATTTGGGATGTTTCCAATTGTTTTGCCATTGCTAAAAGCTCTACTTTGGATATCTTGATACTACAGTTTGTCCACTTGTCCGATTATTTTCTTACATTTATTATTGTAATTGGAGGTGCAGGGTTAAAGAATATGGAACATTTTAAACTTAATGCATTCTGCCCAATATCCCTGAAGAAAATTTACATCATTTTGATATCCCACCAGCATAGCCTCAACATCAGAGGCATTATCACTATATGTATCTTTAAAATAGATGAGCAAAAAACATGATGTTCCATTGTTGTTTTGTTTTCCTTTTGTAATTAGTGAGGTCGAACATAACTTCATATGTTCATAGCCATTGCATTTGGTCACTTGTGAACTGCACTTCTCTCTTGAGATATCTGTCTTACTTATTCAGAAGGACTCAATTTAGTTTATCTGGGGAAGTCCTACATTACGCCTGTTCTCCTGGCATAAGTACAAATAGCAACTCCTTTCACTCTCCAAAGTACTTTGGTCTGAACAATAAATTATATGAGTACCCTGGATATAACCCCTTATTTTGCCAATATGTTGCTGTTTTTACCCAACTTGTCATTCGTCTTTAAGTTTGATTAAATTTTTATGTTGTAAACTTTGTCCAGTTTTTCCTTATGATTTCCAACTTCAGTATCAGACTTTGAAAAAAATCCTCATTTCAAGATTTCAGAAATAAGCACCTAGCTTTTCCTATATTCATTTTATGCTTTTGTTATTGACATGGGAGCACAACGATGTTCCCTCACACTCTTGAGGTCTTCACTCAAATGTCACCTTTCCAGTTAAATTGCATCCCACACCTACCTACTGGGGAAACACTAACTCTATTTGTGGCTTCATTTTCCTTCATAGTATTTGTCACCATTCAACCTACTATATATTTTGCTTATTTATTTCACTGTCTGTCTACCACCACTGAAAGGTAAGCTCCACGAGGGTAGGAATTTTCAAGGGTTTGGTTGTTGTTGTTGTTAATTACTATATCTCTAGGAGCTGGAACAGGGCTTGGCATATAGTAAGTGTTCAACAAAACACATGTTTAATAAGTGAAATTAAAGCTTTAATCCACCTGACACTTGTTTTGTTGTAAGTTATAAAGTAAGTACTCAGTTTACTTTAATCCTTTTTTCCCTTATTGAATTAAAATCTCCTTTAGCCTATACTCACTCTATCTTCTGGTACCACACATTTTGTTACATTAGTCAGTCTCTCCATTCCTTCACCAGCATTATTTTTTAAACAAATATATACCACTGACCTATTTCACAGTGTATTGCAAGAAAAATTCTTCAATAATCTTCATTTTTAGTTTTTTCTGTCTTTGTCTTCAAACATTTACTAAAAGATAAAATTTACAGACATCTGTCATGTGTCCACTGATACACTACTGGGGACGATTGGAATCATATTTAAATTACAGATTGATTTAAAGAAAATTTACACTTCTGTGTTTAGCTCTCTTGCCCAGAACAAAGTACAAACATCCATTTTCAAGGTCTGTGTGTGTGTATGTGTGTTTTAGTTATGGTAACACCAATTGCCAAAACAGATAACTTCTAAAAATGTGGTGGCTTTACACGAAAAGTTCAAGCAAGGATTCACAAGGTTGCATGCTAGTCAATGACGCAAGGATCAACGCTTCTTTCACATTGTCATCCTGTCCCTCCTCTCCCTTGCTTCAGCATCCTTTGCCAGGAGGTGGAGAAAAAAGCAGCAAAAAGGATATACGTGTTTCTTAACCACTTTGGTCCAGAATAGACATATATTATTCCTACCTTAGATCCTACCCAATGTTTTAAATAAATTAAAGAAAAAAAATCTGAGGAGTAAGAACTGGAAAGGAAAAGATAGGCAGTTATCATTTGTAAGTCATAGGACCCTCATATAGAAAAAGAAGAATCCAATTAATTCAAGATGGATTAGAGACTTAAATTTTAGACGCTAATACCATAAAAACCCTAGAAGAAAACCTAGGTAAACCATTCAGGACATAGGCAGGGGCAAGGACTTCATGTCTAAAACACAAAAGCGAATGACAACAAAAGCCAAAATGGGACAAGTGGGATCATTAAACTAAAGAGCTTCTGCACAGCAAAAGAAACTACCATCGAGAGTGAACAGGCAACCTACAAGAATGGGAGAAAATTTTTGCAGTCTACTCATCTGAAAAGGGCTAAATCCAGAACCTACAAAGAACTCAAACAAATTACAAGAAAAAACCAAACAACCCCCACAAAAAGTGGGCAAAGGATATGAACAGACATTTCTCAAAAGAAAACATTCATACAGCCAACAGACACATGAAAAATGCTCATCATCACTCGCCATCAGAGAAATGCAAATCAAAACCACAATGAGATACCATCTCCCACACCAGTTAGATGGCAATCATTAAAAAGTCAGGAAACAAAGGTGCTGGAGAGGATGTGGAGAAAAAGGAACACTTTTACACTGTTGGTGATTGTAAACTAGTTCAACCCATTACGGAAAACAGTATGGCGATTCCTCAAGGGATCTAGAATAGATGCTACCATAGTGACCCAGCCATCCCATTACTGAGTATATACCCAAAGGAATTATAAATCATGCTGCTATAAAGACAACATGCACCACGTATATTATTGGCGGGCACTATTCACAATAGCAAGACTTGGAATCAACCCAAAGATGTCCATCAGTGACAGACTGGATTAAGAAAATGTGGCACATATATACCATGGAACATATGCAGCCATAAAAAAAGGATGAGTTTGTGTCCTTTGAGGACATGGATGCAGCTGGAAACATCATCTCAGCAAACTATCACAAGAACAAAACCAACCACCGCATGTTCTCACTCATAGGTGGGACTGAACAATGAGATCCCCTGACTCGGGTAAGGGGACACATTCACACACCGGAGCCTAATCTATGGGGAGGGGGAGGGGGGATGGATTACACTGGGAGATGATACCTGATGTAAATGATCGAGTTGATGGTGCTGACGAGTGTTGATGGGTTGCAGCACACAACATGGGCCACAAGTATACTATGTAATCAAACCCTGCACCGTTATTGCACATGTGCCTAGAACTTAAAGGAATAAAAATAAAAAATAAAATAAAATTTAAAAAAGAAAAAAAAGAAAAGAATCCCACGGACTTTACATCTAATGCATTGCCTGATCTGAGATCAAACTTTATAAGAATCAGGTAGCATTTTCTACATCAGCAATACCAAATACAAAATAAAACAAAGTTATGTTTCTTAATAGCAAAACAAAGATAAAACCCCAACCAAATATATATGAACACACAAATTGCAGGCAAATCATAAGGACCTTCTATGAGAAAAATTAAAAATCATAAAGAACATAATTTAAAGACCTGAAATAAATAGTCATACACGCTCTTGGATGAATGACTTAACAGTAGAAAATGTCATTACTTCCCAAATTTTATACAATATATATAAAATATATATATATTTGTATATATATAATTTATGTAGCTATTATATAATTATATATTATATGAATTTTATATAAATTAAATGCAATCTGAAATGAATTCCAGCTACATTTGTTTAGGAACCTGATACGAGTATTCTAAAAAGCATATAGAGGCCAGGCATAGTGTAATCCCAGCACTTTGGGAGGCTGAGCGGGGCAGATCACCTGAGGTCAGGAGTTCGAGACCAGCCTGGCCAACATGGTGAAACCCTGTCTCTACTGAAAATACAAAAATTAGCTGGGTGTGTTGGTGCACACCTGTAGTCCCAGCTACTCGGGAGGCTGAGGCATGAGAATCGCTTGAACTTGAGCAGTTGCAGTGAGCTGAGATCATGCCACTGCACTCCAGCCTGGGCAACAAAGTGAGACTATGTCTCAAAAAAACGAAAAAAAGAAAAAAAAAAAACATATAGAGTAATAAAGTTATGCAAATTTGAAAAAGAACAGGAAAGCAAAGATAAATTGCTTCATTCTCTATAGTAATAGAGTCAATGGAACACAATGAAGAGCTCAGAGACAGACACGTAATTTAATGTCTTATAATGGTGTCATCACAAAGATATAGGGAAAATATAGACAATTAGTAGATGCCGTTCAGAAAAATGGATTACTATATGAAAAAACTAAAAGTTAACATCTACCTAACACCATAAACAAATATACAGATGGATTAACAACCTAAGTATAAACAAAACACTGAAGAAAAAAAAACAGAAGAACATGTAATACCTTTGTAACCTAGGAGTGAGGAAGAATTTCTTAAACAAAATACTGAAAGTACTAACCACAAAGCGAAAAGTGACATAACTTGACACCAGTGAAATGAAGGCTATCACTCAACAAAGAAAACTGGATAAAATTGACAGATACATGAGACATTTGCAATTTCAAAAACAACCAAGGGCCTCGAATCAAGAAGAGATCTTGAAAAACCAACAGGAAAAAGACAGGAACACAATAGAGAAAGGGTTAGATTAATTAAGAAATTTCTAGAAAATGAACCTTAAAAGGCCACAGTGAAGATATGCTCAAATGTAGTATATTTTGATAACTGCAAATTTAAATGGCAGTGATATATGTTACACTCTTCACATTGGGACAAATTGGAGGACTGGACAAAGCCAGGTGCTGGCAGGTGTATGGTGATAGGGCAAGCTTCCACCACAACAGGGGGTAGTAGAGACTAATGCAGACATTTTGGAGAACATTCTGTTAATATTTGATCAAAATATGTGTATGTATACCCCATGAGCCAGCAATCTCACTGCTGGGATATATCTCAAATAAATTCACACAGTTCTACTTTTCTTTTCCTTGCCTTCTTGCTCTGGCTAGGATCTCAGTACAATGTTAAATAGATGGGGTAAGGATAGATATTTTTGCTGCGTTCTTAACATTACAGGAAAATATTTGATCTTTTCCATTAAATACATTATCTGTAGGTGTTCACTGATGCTCTTGATTAGCCATCATTTCTTCAAATGTATTTTCTGCCCTTTTCTCATTCCTTTTCTTCTGGGATCCCAATTACATGTATGTTATGCTACTTGATACTGTCCTCCAGGTCACGGAGTCTTTATTCAAGTTTTTCAGTCTTTTTATCTCTGCATTTCATTTTGCATAATTTCCATTGCTGTGTTTTCAAATCTGTTGATATGTGATTATGTAGCATATAATTTGAGGTAAGTTTCATTCCAGTAACACTTTCTTTATATATGTTGTATTTCCTAATTTCTAGAATTTTTATTTTGTTTTTTTCATGTGTTCTACTTATTTCTTCATGTTTTCCTCTAAATCCTTGAACATATTTACACTTGTGGTTTTAAACATCATTTTCTGATGATTTCACCAGCTCTGTTATTTCTGTATCTGTTTCTATGATTGAATTGTTTCTCTTCATTATGGGTCACAATTTCCGGCTTCATCTCTATCTTACACTTTTTGATTAGATGATTAGATGCCACACATTATGAATATTATGTTTCTGAGTATTTGGACTTATTGGTTTTATTTTAAGGAGTATTTGAATTGTGGGAGGGAGACAGTTACATTACTCAGCTTACTCCATTTCAGATTTGTTTTTAAATTTTATGAGAGCAATTCTAGAATAGCATTTGTGATTTGTTTTTTCTTCTTTAGCCTTTACTACATAGTTTGCTTCTTTTTCTCATCACACATGGTTTAATTGTGAAAAAAAATTAATGTATAGAAAAGTTGACAGAATGATATGCAACAAACAGCCATACACTGCTGCCTAGATACACTATTAAAATTTTACCATGTTTAATTAATCTATCTGAAATATTCCATATTTATCTTTTTCTATTAGAATGTATATTTTTTCTCCAATTTTTCTAAATGTTGCTTTTACGTCTTTATATACTTGCTTACACCTACCAAACATTGCCGTATCTTTTAATCTATTTCCTGAACGAATGAGAAAAAATATGCTTTTTTTTCCTGCCACTCACCCCCTTGCTTCCTGGTATGTGTGTGCACATGTGTGTTTAGGTGTGTTGCTTTTCTTGAAGGTTCTGTCCATATCTATTGTATCTAAAATATTATTTTTATTGTATATGTATTCCATCAAAATTTAATATTTAATTTTTGTTTTGTAATCACAATGAACATAGTTGAACTTAGATTTGTGTGTAAAATGGGATTTGTGATCTATGGATTCCAAAGGAGGCCATGGATTGATTTCCATAGATTTTTGAATAACACCAAGTAGTATGTACATTTTCAGGTATCTGGAGTGCGTTTCTTTCTGAGAAGGTCCGTGTCTTCCTCAGAATCTCCTAGGGGTTAACAAATTAATTAAGTAATCCATATTCACAGTCCTTTTATGCCACAATTTCTCTATTCTTTTTTATTCATCTTTCACATTGCTAGAAAACTTGTGCAAATGACCTTTCCCAGGAATTGTTCATTGGTAATATACTTCCCAAATTCTTGCTTTTGTGAATATGCCTTCCTTTTGCCTTTACAAGAATAACAACTAGACTGTTTATGGGATACTTGGCCACAGCCTTCCTTTTAAAATTCTCTTATACTGCTAATGTGAATCCTGGACTAGCCTGATGATTTCCATTGTTGGTTGCATATTTTCTCTGGCTGGATGTTTGTGACAGTAGATGGCATTTACCAAGTACTTATTATGTGCCAAATAACAGGCTAAGTGCTTCTGCAAGCATTTTAGTATTTCATCTTCATTATAATCTTGTAAGTTACATACTACCCTGCTTAATATCACAGTAATGCAGCTTGTACCCAGGTAATCTGACTGCAGTCTTAAGCAGTGCTATTCTGACTTGAAGGATTATTTTTCTTTTCACCCTTAAAGTTCTGTACATTTGCTCAGAGACACTTAGGGTTTGACAAATTCTTTCCATTTAGCTTGCTACAGTGAGCCTTCGCCACCTGTATATTCCTCTTTTCGTGTTTATCATGTCTGACTTCTGCAGGCACACAAACTATGTGCTGAATCTTTGCTGTTTGATTTCCATAGCTGTTATCTTCACACTGATCTTTTTGTTTCCTTTGTCTCTCTTTCTTCATTCTGATTGATTTCTTTCCAGGATAGTTCTCTGTAGATTCTAGTTTTTAGTATCAGTTCTGGCTTTGATTCTTCTCCTGTAGTTTTAAGTTCCATAATAATATTATTTTTCTCCTTTTTTTTTTTTTAACTCACCTCAGTAGTTTCCTTTTCATTTTGTTATCTTCTCCCATTTTATATTTAATAAGTCCATTTATCCTTTTCTCTTAATAGGAGTGTGATAGTTATATATATTTTCATTATGTCTTTTAGTATAAAATTTATGTCAAATTATGCCTTTTATCTCTTATCTTTCTCTTAGATGTTGAGCTCACTTCCTCCCTTTTCATTGTGTAATTTTTCTAGGTCACAAACTTCTGTTTTTATTTGCATTCTTCACCTTTGAAAGGGGAACTTGTAGCTCTGAATTTGCCATCAATATACAGAGAACCAAATCTTCTAAACTCTCATTCCATAGGATTTAATATGGAGAGCTAGATGTTGTAGATTCAAATATCACTGTATTCATTCATTTTCCCAAGGAAGTTAGAGAAGGAGCTAGGATCACACACAGTTTGGTCCGCTGAATTTGATAGACATAAATAGAAACTCTTTTATTGAGGGTCAGCTCTTGGAGGAAGGAGTAAGAAAGAGGGGCTTTGGGTTTTGCTTGTCTTCCTAATACAGTTCTTTTTCCCTCCAGCTTTACTGTGGTATAATTGGTTTACAAAAAAAACTGTACATGATTATTGTATACAATTTAGTGAATTTGGACATATGTGTATACATGCATGTTACTATTACCACAATCATGGTAATAAACACATCCATCACCTCTAAAAGTTTCTTTGTATCCCTTTGTTGTTGTTGTTTTAATGATAAGGACACTTAACATGAGCTCTATCCTCTTAACAAATTTTTAAGTGCATAATGCTTTATTGTTAACTACAGGTACTGTGTTGCACAGTAAATCTCTAGAATTTAGGCAACTTCTATGACTTTTCACTCATGGAGCTACAACTTCCCATATCTTCCTTCCCCCATTCTCTGATAACCACCATGCTATTGCCTACTTCTATATACATTTGATTACTTTGGATGCCTCCTATAAGAGGAATCGTGCAGTATTGGTCCTTCTGTGACTGTCTTATTTCACTTAGCCTAATGTCTTCCAGGTCCATCCATGTTGCTGCAAATGGTAAGATACCCTTTCTAGGTTTGAATAATATTCCGTTATATGTATCAACTACTTTTTCTTTATCCATTCACCTTTTATTGGACATTTGGGTTGTTTCCGTATCTTGGCTATTGTGAATAATGCTGCAGTGAACACAGGAGTGCAAATACCTTTCGAGATCCCGATTTCAAATCTTTTGGATATGCACCCAGAAGTAGGATTGCTGGGAACTTTGGCTATTCTGATACCCAAGAGCACTTAGGCATTGCATTTGGTCAGTTGGATATTTTCTCAACACAATCATTATTGGCTGATGCTGCCAATCTAGGGTTGAATGTTGTTTTCTAGGAGATTGCCTCGCACTTTTCATTCATGTTAAGTTTGCCTCCAGACCATGCTCTCAAGCTTCAGAAAACAACATGGAGCCTGAGACTTCCAAGGAATTCTACCAGCTCGGTGCCCACTGTTGAGTCAGAGGGAGGGAATGAGTTTCTGGGAATGTGGTTCCATCTCTTCAGTGGCCCACTCCAATCCCCATTTCCATCTCCCCAGATTGGAAAACATTATCAGGAATTGACAGAATTGTCTCTGCTCACTTCCCTTAACTCTCCACCAGTCTCACAAGTATATAAATTATACATTCACTCCTGGAATCTTCTTTTAATTTGATAGAGAATCTTCTTTTAAATTGTAGTATATCTGGTGGGTGTCCCTCAAATCTTAGCAAATATTTATTTTCTAGAGGCAAATGGGTATGATTGATAGGTATTAGTCAGAAAGACTGGAAATGAATTACAACAGTGTGATAAGAGAAGATAGGTAAAACAAGTATTTTAAGATACAGAGTATACTTATGAAATAATGCAGAAACAACAGATAGAATAGGAACTGAGAGGAGTCCATAGAATTTATACAACAGAGAGGCCACTGATGAAGCTGGGATGGAGAAGTTTTCCATGGAATGTCCACAGCAGTGAAGAAACTGCAGAATGTTATTAAATACATTTTAAAACACTGTGAAAAAGATGTGAAGAGTATATGGTAAGGGAAATGGCCAATGATCTCTCTTGTCACCAATTCCCTTCCCCATAAAATATGAAGCTGGACTTGATAATCTCCAAGATGCCTTTTGCGGTAGGGGCTGCTGAGAGAAGCTTGATGTACATTACCCTTGATGTACATTACCCAGGAACTTCCCCATCAAATCTGGAGAAAGAAGACCAACTCTGAAGCTTTTGCTGAAACAGACTGAAACTGGCTCTAATAGAGCCTTTAGTCTGATTTCCAGTGTGCAGGAAATATAGGGGAGGGAGGAACAAGTTTAGGGTACCAACAAGGACTAATAGTTACGTGGGTCTCTCTGTTCCTCTGTCTGGGGCCTTTTTCTGGAACCATGTGAGGTCACTCAGCCCATAAGCAAAGCAGCCCAGAAGTGAAGAGTGAGGGGTGAGAGTCTGTAGACAGAGATTTCACATACCCCAGCTGAGAGGTGTGTGGTACCCAGGTCCTCAGAGCATCACGAGTAGAATTAAGCCCCAGTTGCCTACAGTGATACACTGCTCATTAATGCATCTTTTCTTGGCCTTTCACCCTTTCCTGCCTCACTTTTCCTGCTACCTCATTGTTTTCTTCCTAGCACTACTGTACAAATAAAATGCCTGCCCTCAAGTCCTTATCATAGGGTCTGCTTTGGGGGAACCCCAAATAAAGACAAGGGGACTATTAGAAAATTAAAACTATGCAGGAGACAAAACACTCAAAAGCATCATGTGGACACTGATTAGATCTGGCTTTGAACAAACCAACCATAAAATAATGTATTTGACATAATCCAGGAAATTTGAATATAGACTTAGCATTAGATGATATTAAGAAACTATTGCTAATTTGGTTAGCTGTGATAATGATATGATGTTTGTAAGATAAGGTCTTTATTTGGAGATGCATAAGAGTCAAATTATAGATCACTGGGATTTTTTCAGTACTTTAAATAAAGAAAGAAGAGGAAAGGAAAAATAGAATAAATAAAACAAGTTAAAACAAGTGTGGCAAAATGTTAACTGCAGAATCTGGGTGATAAGTATTTGGGAGTTCATTATAATATAATATTATACTTCTTACTTTGTGTATTTTCAAAATCTTTCATAATAAAAAGTTTTGCTCTTCTTTCAGAATAGAAAAATTCCAAGAAAATACTAACTTTGACAGCAGACAAAATTCCTCAACAGCATTTACTTTCAGAGACTTAAGTACAGAAAAGAATTTCATACACCTCTTTCAGACAAGACAAAAAAAAAAAGGCCCTCCTACTTGCTGCAAAATGACATCCACTGATTACTCATCTTCTGAATTCCCTGCCTGCAGCCTTGCCACATGCCACATTTCTCTCTCTGAAGTATCAAAAAGCAAACAAACTCTCTTGAAATCAGCATATTCCATTGCAAGAGGCCAGCCACTAAGCCGTCACATGAGTAGCACGCAGAGTACCAGAGTGGATTTTGAAACATTCTGGCCAAGAATAGTTCCAAGGGCAGAGCCCAGACACGCCATTCAGCTCACGTAAAAAAAATTCCATACATTTTCCATGCACTGATTCAAGATGCCCACAGAAATAGACCAAGGCATTGCTGAATCAATTCTCAAGACAGGAAGGGACCTCCTAAAAAAAAATAGCTCTTGGTCTCCTGCAAGGTAAAATGTGTGCCTCAGATCTGCAAATGAAAGAGTATCACAAACATATGGTTAATGACTCATCCCAAATGGAAAAACAGAGTTTGTTATATTTTATGGAGATTTTACATGTTGAAGGTACATCTGTTGCTATTTATGCTGACATGTATGTAGAGATTGGCAGAGCAAGTTCTCTGTAGGGATGAGCGAAATCCAAACCAAACCACAGAACTTTCTAACTTTGAGGCTGGCTCCTGGGATGGAAAACGGCTTCCTGATCCCTTGAAACACTGCCCAGTTGAGCAGGGTGACTCTGAGAGGCCCACATCACAAGACTGCACAGTTGGATAAAGCAACAAAAAGTCCTGCTTTGCACAGGGCCTCTAGAGAGAACAGAACAAAGACAGGAAGCCAGAGAGGTGTTGGAGAGCTCGGGGAACAGTCTTCTGATTACTGAACACCTTCTTTGGGTGACCGTTCCAGGAAAAATAGACCACATCTATTCTGACATAAACACGCCACCCAGAATCAGACAAAAGCCCACTCCCTTTAGCTCTGTTAATAACACTCTCTAAGAAAGTGTTCGTTTACTCTGGCCAACTTTTTTTTTTCCAGTTGGATAGCGCTGATAAGTTTGAAGACTTTTCCTTGGTTATTTACATTTCCACATCTCCCATTTTATAGTTCATTGGTCTTTATTATTGTTCAGTTACATGATTGTTTAACCTGTGAATCATGTGTTTTACTGATTTGGTCTAGCCTCTGCCTTCTTTCTCTTTCTCCTTCCTCCCTTCACTGCTTGCCATCTAATAGAGGAGAAACAACAGGCAAATAAACAACTATACAGTAAAGTTGGAGAGAAGAAGTGCCAAAGAAGGAGAGAAGACAAGAAGATAAATTGTGTCTCCCACAAAATTAGTAAGTTGAAATTCTAACCCCTAGTACCTCAAAATGTAGCTATATTTGGAGACAGGGCCTTTAAAGGGATAATTAAGTCCAAATGGGGTTATTGGGGTGGGCCCTAATCCCATAGGGCCGGTGTCCTTATAATCAAAAGAATTTGGACACCGGCACAGAGAGAAGACCCTAGGAAGACACAGGGAGAAGGCAGCTGTCTATAAGCCAAGGAGAGAGGCCTCAGAAGAAACAAACTCTGTTAAAAACTTATGTCAGACTTCCAGCCTCCAGAACTGTGAGAAAATTAATTGCTGTTGTTTAAGCCACTCAGTGTATGGTACTTTGTTATGGCAGCCCAGCCAGAGGACTTCGGACAGCCACCAGATAGACTGCTATGAGAATCCAGAAGTGGAAGAGAAGACTAGTTTTCTAGGATCAAAAACCATCATCTGGAAGAGGTAGAATATGAATGATGGCTTCAGAGACAAGTAGAATTTGCTCATGCAGTAACGGCAAGGCTGAAAAACTGCAGTCTTGACCTTCTAGGCTCAAGTGATTTTCCCACCTCAGATTCCCAAGTAGCTAGGACAACAGGTGCACACCACCACCCCCAGCTAAATATCTGTGTATTTCTTGTAGAGATAGGGTCACTCTATGCTGCCCAGGCTGGTCTCGAACTCCTGGAATCAAGCAATCCTCCGCCTTGGCCTCCCAAAGTGCTGGGATTCTATGTGTGAGCCATACAGCCCAACCCAGAAACTCAGTTTCTTATGTAGACTTTTCCAAGGTTGCATACCCAGGCCCAGTGAGTTCTCCATCATCCATGGAGACATTTTCTACACTCTTGTGGCCAGGGCACCTCCATGGTGGTACTCACCGTGCTCGTTTGTCTGATCCTTCCAATAGTCAACTCTACTTTTGATTTGGATGAACCTACGCAGAAATTACAGAGCTTGTTCACCCTCTGTTCACCTGCATATTAATACCATTTAACATTGGTCAAGAACCAACTGCAGGCCAAGCACAAACACTCACCTACCCCATTTTAGGCATCTCAAAAGAAACTAAGTATGAAAAGCAGAAACTTAATAGACTCTAATACAGTATATGTGAGACCACTTCAGTTAACACACACACCATTTTAAATTATCGTTGGCACCACGGCTGCTGTTGAGTATTGTATTACCCAGGTACTAAATTAAACTCAAGTTACTTTTAATGTTGTCTAAAGTATTCTCATCTAAATCCACTCGTTCAAGGCTTGCATTATGAGACTCCAAGAATGTATTACTGACAGTCATGGAAAATGTATTTAACATTCTTATAAATATTATAACTCTTTTTTTTTGGCAGAGGGCAAAATTGTTCCTTTTGCCTTTATTCAAGTGAGATTTGGCTTCTCAGTGAATCTCAGTTCTTAGCGAACTGAGAAGGTTCGATAGTGTCAAGAGTTAGGTTTTTTGTCTCCAGCCTCTCCTCTTGTTTTTAACCCTCAACTTCAGAAAGATTACAGATGTTATTCAGTCAAAATCCTATAAAAACAACCCAGGCGTGGCAGATGCTGTTTCTGATCTTAAGGGAGATACAAGAAGAGACTCTCTGTTGTATTAATGAAAAAATTGGGTCCAAGCAGCACCAGATAAGGAGCAATAAGAGAGTACATGTGTTTACTATAATGATGACCAAGGACTAAGCCATCCCCTTTTAAGGCCCTCAAAGCTGCTTTAGGTTTTGATAGAGTCCACCCAGATAATTTAAAATAATCTCCTATTCCAATATTCTTTGCTTAATCATATCTGCAAAGTTCATTTTGCCATGGAGGGTAACATAGTCCCAGGTTCTAGACTTTAGGATGTATTCATGTTTGTGTGTGGACTGATTATGTGTTAGGTCCAGTTCCTTCTCAAGAACGTTCAGTTCTCAGAACTCCTATGTGCCCAGGTTGTTGATGAAGAGGGGCATAGGACAACTATTCCAACAACTCAGACAATAACATTTCTGTCGGAAAGAATCTAATAGTAGAAAGAGGAAAGATTCCATTTTGCAGAAGTCAAAAGATTTTATTTATAATCTTTTGATTCAAGCGATTTCTAATCTCTCGAACCTGTGTGTGTGTGTGCGTGCATGTGTGTGTGTGTGTGTGCGTGCATGTGTGTGTGTGTGTGTGTGTGTGTTAGAAAAAGGGTCAAGGAGTATCATCCAGGAATAAAAAGATTTAGAGTCAGACCTGCATTTGTTTGGGTTCGTCCCTGCATAGTAGGCAGAATAATCCCCCCTCTGCCTCCACTGACAAACACATGCATACACACGTACACACACACAGGAACACATCCTAATTTCTAGAGCCTGCCAATATGCTAACCTAAATAGCAAAAGGAATTTTGCAGCTGTGATTAAGTTAAGAATTCTGAGCAAGGACATGAATAGACAATTCTCACAAGAAGATATACAAATGGCCAACTTATGAATAAATGCTCAGCATCACTAATGATCAGGGAAATGCAAATCAAAACCACAATGCACTACCACCTTACTCCTGCAGGAATGGCCATAGTCAAAAAATTAAAAAATAATAGATGTTGGCATGGATGCAGTGAAAAGGGAACACTTTTACACTGCTGGTAGGAATGTAAACTAGTACAATCACTATGGAAAACAGTGTGGAGATTCCTTAAAGCACTAAAAGTAGAACTACCATTTAATCCAGCAATCCCACTACTGCGTATCTATCCAGAGGAAAAGAAGTCATTATACAACAAAGATACTTGCACACACATGTTTATAGCAGCACTATTTGCAATTGCAAAAATATGGAAATGGCCCCAAAAGCCATCAATCAATGAGTAGATAAAGAAATTGTGGCCTAGGCATGGTGGCTCACACCTGTAATCCTAGCACTTTGGGAGGCCAAGGCATGTGGATGACTTAAGGTCAGGAGTTCAAAATCAGCCTGGCCAACGTAGTGAAACACTGTCTCTACTAAAAATGCAAAAAATTTAGCCAGGCATGGTGGCAGGCACCTGTAATCTCAACTACTCGGGAGGCTGAGGCAGGATAATCACTTGAACCTGGGAGGCGGAGGTTGCAGTGAGCCGAAATCACACCACTGCACTCTAGTCTGGGTGGCAAGAGTGAAACACCACCTCAAAAAAAAAAATTATGATAGAGAGAGAGAGAGAGAGGTGATGGAATACTGCTCAGCCATAAGACGGAATGAAATAATGGCATTTGCAGCAACCTTGATGGAGTTGGAGACTATTATTCTAAGTGAAGTAACTCAGGAATGGAAAACCAAACATCGTATGTTCTCACTCATAAGTGAGAGCTAAGCTACGAGGATGCAAAGGCATAAGAATGATACAATGGACTTTGGGGACTCAGGGGAAAAGGTGGGAGGGGGTGAGGGATAAAAGACTACAAATTGGGTTCAGTGTATACTGCTCAGGTGATGGGTGCACCAAAATCTCACAAATCACCACTAAAGAAATTACTCATTTAACCAAATACTACTTGTTCCCAAAAGAACAATGGAAGTAAGAGACAAATTTAAAAATTTTAATAAGAAAAAAAGAATACTGAGCTAGGAGATTGTCTTGAATTATCTGGGTGTGTCCGTTAAAAATTTTAATAAGAAAAAAAGAATACTGAGCTAGGAGATTGTCTTGAATTATCTGGGTGTGTCCTGTCAAATCACCTGGGTCCTCATGAGGGAAAGAGGGAGTGCAGGAGAGTCAGAGTACAAGATGGAGATGGACCAATGGCAGCAGAGGTCAGAGAGAGATGAGAGAGCTGAAGATGCTATGCTGCCGGCTTTGAAGATAGAGGAAGGGGCCATGAGCCAAGGAATGCAGGCAGCCTCTAAAAGCTGGAAGAGGAAAGGGAATAAATTCTCCCCTAGAGCCTTCAGAAGGAATCAGCCCTGCCAACACATTTTAGACTTCTGACCTTCCTGGACTTTGAGAAAATGCATTTGTGCTATTTTTAAACCACAAGGTTTATAGTGCTCTGTTATAGTGCCAATACGAAATGAATATACCCTACTTTAGCACTTAGGAAGCGCTAGCTTACTCTTGAGCAAGTTGCTTAACCAGGTTGTGCCTGTTTGTGCATCTGTAAAAGGAAATAGCAGTCACACTTATTTTACAGGGCTGTCCTGTAAGGACTGGGTGAGGCCATGCCTGTTAGGATTAATTGCCATCTCGGCCTCCACTGCTGTGACTGCACGTCATATCCTTAACATCTCTGTATTTCCTCTCCCTCCTCTATGGAATGTGACTAAACCACCTTCCCAGGACGGTTGTGAGGATCAGGTGAAGGAATAATGTAAATCGAGTATTTAAGGTGTGATTCAGTTAAGTAAGAGTAATTCTTTTAGTTTTTGCTTGGCTAATGCCCAGGGAGGCTACACTTCCCTCTGGTTTGCAAGACAAGCCTTGCACCCCTTCCCATTTCCCATCCCCACTAGGCCAGCACTTACCACCCTCTACTGCAGAGCTGAGTTTAGGTCCTCCTCTCTCACTGTCCGTGAGCCCCTGGAGCACAGCCCTGTCTGATTTGTGTTTGCATGTCCAGATCCTTGCTGTGGGTATTTGCTAGAGTTACAGAAGCCATGCAAACCTTCTCGTTCTTCGCCACACTCAATCCCCGGCCCCCTTTTTTGCTACTGCTCTATGACTGAAACTATTTTGCTGTAAACCAGTAGTTTTCAACCCTGGTACACATTAAGATCACCTGGGGAGCTTTTAAAAAAATTACTGGTGTCCAAGCTCCACCCTGGACCAATTAAATGAGCTCTCTAGGGGTGGGGCCTGGACATCAGTAATTTTTTAAAAGCTCCCCAGGCGATTCCAATGTACCGGCAGGGTTGAGAAGCAATTCGACGCTCAGCCAGTCACATCTGAACAGCTAATTCTGAACTCAGAGTTCAAATCGGAAGGGAGAGGTCATTTATCTATTCTTCTCACAAAGTCTCAAACTGTCCTCATTCTTAAAGACACAGATTCCAACTGTCTTTGAGACAGAATGTCAGAAAGGTGAATGTCAGAAACTATACAAATGATACAAGTGAATGCTCTGCAATCAGGCCAAAGGAAGAATGGCTCTTGTTTTTTTCTAGTTGCTTTAAATGGTGGTCTACAACCGTTAAGTCCAGTTTGCAGACCAGAGAACTAGAAGCATACACTCAAGGAAATGATTCCAGACAGACGGGAGAATGCTACTAAATCTATACCTTTGTCTTATCTAAAGAAATATTTCTGCTTCAGCATATGAAAACGGGGAATCCTGCTGGCCACCATGTAAGTGAATTGACAGTCTTCTGTGAGCCAACCCTAACTGCAGCGCCACTGCGAGTCCTAGGACTACATTGTGGGGCACTGAGAAGTCCCAGAAGCCTCCCTGGACATTAGCCAAGCAAATTAACACAGAGCAGGTTAACACAGAGCATTCAGGAGGTGTCCTGGGCCTAGCACACGGTTCTCCCTTTCCACTCCCAGGCTGAACTGAAACACATCAAATCACCCCAGGCTTTTCCTTTTAATATGCAATTTCATTTCAAAGCCCCTTTTGATAGTGCTGGTGACTGTGACACATTGACACAACTATCAGAATGAAAGTTGGTTGACAATATCCAGAATGAAACTCTTCTATCTCTTCCAAGAAATGTGTGCACAACTACATTTACAGGAAAAAAAAGTTGCTACATGGGAGCTGAATGGGTCAATAACAATTTCCATTTTTATTTCCAGGTCTACTAAAATCGGACTAGTGTTCTAGGACAGAGTATATGATTTAAAGCTCAAAAGCTAACCATGGCTTATGAAATAAACTTCATTTCATAGATCAGCATTCACTACATTTAAAGTGGACTTCTTTGGTAGAGGTTTTAAAAATCCATTAAAGCAACGTGTTTTATATGTTACTGTACGTTACTATAAAAGAAGTTCAAAATCCAACTCTAATAACCTCAAGAAAATGCTCAGCCTTTGCTACCAAGTCATTGAGTAATAGCCCCAAGATTGTCATCTCTCCTGATAGATGGCTCTTCTCTAGCTGGCAGAGGACTATTTATGATCCCCATTAAATATATATGAGTAAATGATACAGATGGCTTGAATGCCAATTAGTACACATGAAAATAACCAATAATATATCTTCTTTCTGTAAATGATTATACTTTGACAGTATTGAAATAATTTCATCCAGTTCTTTAAATTATGCTAATATTGCTTCCCCTCTTTCCTTCTTTTATTTCTCCATGTTGCTTGGTACACAGCACACATACTCACAGACTCACACACAATGGCAATTACTATCATCTAAAATTATATGCAGTCAGCTATACATATACATATGTAAAAAAAGGCTTACATGTGTTGTCTCTAATTATGATAGTCCCTAGTTTTCTTTATGTATTAAGGTAAATATTTAAGAAGCAGCTTATTTCTCCTATTGTATTCCATTTCTGTAATAAAATTTTTTCCCTCAAGGTACAAAGTTTAGGAAGAAAAACATTCTGTGCTTGGAGATTATATATCAAGGTCTATTTAAGTATAGTTCAAATGCCAAGAAACTTTGAAATGTTTTTGATAGGTTTTATTTTTTTAAAAATATGCTTAATTGAGCTTTTATTCTCTGATCAGTTTGTACCTTTGTACCTTTCTCTTTACATTTTAAGGTATACTTTATACATAAAATGCATGTACTGTGTGCCATTTAGCGAGTTTTGATGAATGTACACAGCTGCATAACAAACATCCCAATTAAAATACAAAACATTCCCATCTTCCTACTAAGCTTCCTCATATCCCTTTGTAGTCTGTCTCCCCACTACTTACTTCCAGATGTGACCCCTATTATGGTTTCTTTCACTATAACTTATTTTTGCCTATTCTACAACTTCACACAGTGGAATCAGATAGTACCTGCTCTTTCAATCTGGCTTCTTCTGCGGTATGTATTACTGCTGTATGTGTTACTATGTTGCAATGGCTTGAGATTCATCTGTGTTGTATGTAATTAGTAGTTTGTTCCTTTTTATTGCTGAGTGTTAGCATCCCATTAATCTGTTAATGAACATTTGGGTCATTTCCAGTTTGGGGTCATTTTAAATAAAGCCGCTATGAAAATTCCTGTACAAATCTCTCAGACACATATAAATATCGGAGTTACATATCTAATGGTACACACTTTATATGGAGAAATCAAGTAAAGATGTTTATGTCTCTTTTCTGCAACCCCCAGTGCATACCAGGATCTAAAGGGTCTAAAGCAGATAAACACATAGGTATATAGTGGGGGTGCTGGCCAATATAGTGTCCTGGCTCTTTTAGGACTATGTGAGCCGCTTATTTAGCACCTTTTGTATACACAGAACTGGTTTTGTTTTCCTTCTGCCTAGTATAGTACCTGGCACATAGGTGAAAAACAACCCATGAATTCTTATTGAATTTTAAAATACATGCATAATTGACTGAATAGGTGGATATAAGAATGAATAAGTGAACGCTTTGTGAAGTTACATATAAATGAGTACAACTTTGAAGAGGATCGTGGCTATCATGATAAAATCTAGAAAGAAGCTTTTCTTTCTGTCACCCAGATAAGTGTGGTCCTACCTTCTAAAATTCAGAAAAGAATGAGTAGCTTTGAACATATCAAAGCAATACAAATCCAAGAATTCTACTGGGGTGAGTTGGTTAAATGTCTTCTGATGCCATTTTAAAATACCAAAACTGACCTAGCAAAATCCCTGGGTACCCAGTTTCTTGGCCTAACTCCTAAGGGTGCTAGATGACTAGACAACATCACCTTCTCTAGGGGTGGTATTAAAAAATAAGAATGTTCTTCTCGAAAATACTCACTTGCCTTCTAGGAACACGCCATGTTAGGAGGGAATGCTTCTTTCCCATTTCAGAGGTTTCCTTCCATTTGGAGGGAACACAACACTCCTGGCCTCGTTCCATATTGTCCTCCCTCTCCCCCTGGGAGAAGGAGGAATCAGTTATCTGGGAACGAGCTGGAGAGAAGAAACTGGGCATATTTCCCAGCCGTTTTCTCTCTTCCTGCTCTTGAGAACTAGCAGTCCATAGGAAGCAAACATTTTGCCCTGCTTCTCCACACCCCAAGTTCTCTGGGGCAGGCTCCCTTGTGTGGGGGCCAGTGGTGATCCAGCTAATGTGACCCACTCATAAAGTCTGTCTCATTCTGAGGCTCTATATTATGAAGCTGACTTGCCTGCAGATATAAGCCACATTCTCCAGTATCAGGATAAGAAGGTGATACTCTAGTCTCCTGTCTGTCATACTTTTTATTTTATTTCTCACACTGTTTAGTAACTCCAGTGGGGAAGAAAGTGTTATTTGTTTGCCTCATACTACCTTGAATCTTGAACTCAGGGCTTGCCTCCATCCCTAAATGGCCTCAGAAAAACTATCAGATACATTTTCTTGTTCTTGAAAGAGTCATACTGAATTACTTCAAAAGTATCAAGTAACCTAAATATATAAAGTAGTAGTTGCATTACATGGCAGAAGAGCTGATAATTACATGATTTTAAAGATTTATGGTCCAGATTAAATACTGCCCCTATTGTCATCCCACATATGGAAGAGAGTAATCTTTTTTACAGATAAAAAGTCAAAGACACAGAGAAGACTGACCAGTGAGTCTCAGGCAGACAGGAGTTGGACCATCCTACTTTTTTTTCCTGTTACTTCATTTTTACTATTTCACATTTTCAGCCAACAAATCAAGGTACAAACAGGATTTATTTCACATTAACACATTAACTGGATTTTTGTCAAATAAATAGGGAATTCTCTTTAAATAACCATCTCCTCACTTCATGGCCAGTGCAGGAATGAACTAGAGCAAATGTTAGTATATCTGGGGGCATGAGGCTTATAGGGAAGAGGTAGGCTGAGGGGCTCTAGCCAGCATGCGGGGTCAGGGGCCCTCATTCCTGGCCCACCCAGCAGCCCCCGGGTGGCACAACGGCACAGATATGCATTCTCTAGTTCCAGTAGAGAAGCGCCTTCTAGAGGGAAGAGAGAGGAGACAGAAAGCAAATTCCAGAAACACTAGCAGAGGGCAGGGAAGCTTCTTCTTCAGTGGGCTTACCCTGATGCCACTCAAGCCCTGGAAGTTCATTTTACAATCTCAAAAGTCACATGGAGTTGGCAACACCATGACCCAGGACAGGGAAGGGGAGGGTGACAGTGGCTGGGGCCAGAATCGGGCCGAGCGGAATCTGGGCTGACAGCCTGCACATGGTGGCCTTTCCAGGCCAGGCACAGACCAGAGGAGGGAATGTGAACCAGGCCTGGCAGGGGTCTGTGGGAAGACACCTGGCTGGTCTGAGGGGGCTCATGAGACTGAGTGTAGAGTGGCTGCCAGACCAAGGGAGCTGGACTGCAGCGGAGGAGGTGGCCAGAGAGCCCCTGCGTAGGGAGAAGCTACGAGAGTGACACGGGAAGGCGGGGGTGCCAGGGGGATACCACGTGCTCCCAACAGCCCCAGAGATGTGAGGGAGGCATGCGGCTGGGAAGCAACGAGACGCCTCTCCCGAGGCCAGGGACCCAACTGTCCCCCAGCGCTCCTTCCTGGTAACTGTTTATGATCAGACCTAGAGGAAGAACGAAGCCCTCCCTCAGCTCCCCCAGCCCCAGCTGCTACCCTGAGGGAAGGAGTAGGAAACAACGACAGAGAGGGAGGCAGGCAGGAGGCAGGAGATGGGTGGCATCTACTGGGTTTTCCTACCTTCTTAGCCCAGGTAAGATGGCGGAGGCTGCTTCTGGGCGTGGAGACGCGGTGTGGTTTGCCTGGGTTATAATAGGTGCTGACAGCGGCTTCTGTGGCCCTGGCTTCGGCTGCAGGAGTGGAGGGACATCAGGGCTGACCAGAGGTTCCATGGACCCAGGATAGGGCGGTGGTGGGGGCTGCACATACCCCATGGCCCTGTCCATCTTGAGAGGCCCTGGATAGAACTCAGGCGGAGACGGTGGAGAAGGGCAGCCAGGAGGGCAGGGGTACATTCCACTAGTGACTGGCGGGGGAAAGGCACAAGTCCTGCCAGGCATGTGAGAGTGGCCGTAGGCTCCACTGAGGGCTTCACCCCTGGACGCTTGAGATGCCACCTAGAACACGTGCGTCCCAGACTCAGTGGCGCCCCCTGCCGTGAAGGCGGACTTGCAGGAAGCAGAGTCTTCCCAGCCACCGCCTGCTTCGGCTTTCACTGTTCCTTTGATGTTTGTATCAAACACAGGCTGCTTGATCTCACAGGCCTTCACGAGATAAAATGGCATTACGAAGGACTGCATGGCATCGTTCGCCCTGGACAGAAAGAAAGAGGAAAGGGGTAAGGTAGATGGTGCCTTTCTTGGTCCCTTTGGAGGCCTCTGACACGTTCTTCATGTCACTGAACGTAAGTTCCACAAGATCAGAGGACACGAGGATGCTCAGCATTGTTGGCCATCACTCCGCTGCCCTTGGAGTGACTCTCGTTGAGCACCATAGTCTTTTCCGAAAGCAGCCCCAAGATGCCCCATCCTGCAGTTGACCAGCTCATGGTGGTGGCTACATCTTCACAAATGTATTGATACAGTGACTTTTAGGTAGAGAAGCAACTCAGGGGAATCCACACCCTCCCAAAGACATCTTGAAGTTAACCTAGGTCTTCCATATTTAGAAAGTCAGCGGAGGCAGGCCAAGGCCTAAGCTTACAAACAAATGTTTGTGTTTCTTTAACGGGCCAGTGAAATGACTCAGTCATTTTGGAGACCCTCATAGAAAGATTTCAGCTAGTAATTATGTTGCTTAAGGGAGGCGGGGGGAGGACTGTGCTCCTCTCTTTCCATGTGGTCATTTGCACGTGGAAGTTTCTGCTTTTCATATCTGTGGCAGTGCCACATGCAGCGCTCTCCTCAGAGTGTCAGCTCTGGAAAGATGCTACTGCTCCGAGGACTGGTCTTTGAAATTCTGAGGGTGAAGGATTGGCTTTGGTCGGCAGTCATTTTCTTGTCACAGTTGGGCACATCCTCAGGCTGTAAAATCTCTCTAATGCTAGATATCCACTAGTCTCTTTAATGAGATCGTGGGCAGACCTGCAGAGTCCCCACGATCCTTCTCCAGAGACCAAGGGGAGCTTGGAGGTGAGGGACAGTTCCAAATGCTGCCACCCTACCATTTCTGGTCTCAGTCTTTTTATACCAAATCTCTCATACTGCCAGGACTCTTAATTTTCTTTGCCAGAAGGGGGACACAGTGGCTCATGCCTGTACTCACAACAATTTGGGAGACTAAGGCAGGAGGATCCCTTGAGCCCAGGAGTTTGACACCAGCCTAGACAAAATAGTGATGCCCTATCTCCACATTTTTGTAATTAGCCAGATGTGGTGGTACACATGTGTGGTCTCAGCTACTCAGAAAGCTGAGATGGGAGGATCACTTGAGCCTGGGAGGTAGAGGCTGCAGTAAGGTATAATTATGCCACTGCAGTGTAGCATGAGTGACACAGTGAAACTCTGTATCCCCAAAAAGAGGAGACAATTTTAAAAATATTATTTTCTGTGTTGCCAAGGCTGATCTTGAACTCCTAGATTCAAGCAATCCTCCCGTCTCAGTCTCTCTAGTAGCTAGGATTATAGACATGCACCACTGCACCCAGTTTATGAGGAAATTTAAAAATTCATTTTTTAAAAATGAACTTGATCTCAATATTCCCAGCCAACCATTCCCATCATTTTCTTGGAAAGTCTAAATCAGTGGTTCCCCAGCCTTTTTGGCAGAAGGAACTGGTTTCGTGGAAGACAATTTTTCCAGACCAAGGTTGGGGGTGGTTTCGGGATGAAACTGTTTGACTTCAGATGATCAGGCAGTACATTCTCATAAGGAGCGGGCAACCTGGATCCCTTGTATGTGTAGTTCACAACAGGGTTCATGCTCCTGTGATAATCTAATGCTGGGCTCATGCTCCTGTGATAATCTAATGCTGCTGCCGATCTGACAGGAGGCGGAGCTCAGGGAAAGATGCTCACTTGCCCACTGCTCACCTCGTGCTGTGCAGCCCAGTTCCTAACAGGCCAGGAGCCATGGCCCGGGGCTTGGGGACGCCTGCTCTACATAATGCAAATTTCAAGCAAAGAATGAAAAAAAGTATTTGACATCGAATACTTGATAACAACTAGCCCGCATTGTGTTTGACATGTGACTGAGGTAAAGTAGTGATTTTTTTTAACCTCCCTCTTTTTCCTTCATACCACATCACAGAGCTCCTGGCCCAGCTCAGACTAACATACTTGGCCATCTCTGATCCTTTCTCATTTCCAACTAACAAGCTCTGCTGTGTGACAGCAATTCTCTGCCTGTGCATGAATGTATGCCTTTGGATTCACTCTGGAAGAGTAACCCTTGTGGGTTACAACCACAAAAAGTAACTCATAGTGATTGTGCTGCTGTCTTCTCCATACCTCCAGCTGCAGGCTAGACATTGAAAACCAATGAAATCAGGCAGCTCTTCTCAGCCCAGGAATTAAGATGTCGGAATGTTAACAGAGACCCACAGACGGAACAACAACACTTGTTCATTGTTGGAAAGAGAACACTGCCCTTATGTTCCTTGGATAAACAAACACTGTGCAACTGTCAGGTGGTGGCAGCCTGGATGTTGTGAGTACACAATCAAGCATAATCTACCAGCAAATTCTTTAACCCAGGGCTTGCAAGAAAATTTCCAGGGTTCCTTCCACTGTATACACGTTACCAGACTCTTCAGCAGCATCTGCCCTTTTGCCTTTCTGGTGCCGTTTACAAGCTGAAAACACTTCTAGAAGCTAAACCCCCAACTTTCAAGGAAGGTGCGAAATGCTGTGTCTTGCTTGAGGCTCTCTTTCAACTGCCTTTCTCTTCAAGGAATAATAATGACTCCCTTCAAGATGGCTGTGGCAGGAAGGGTGATGAAGAGAGGTAGATCCTTCTCCCTCACAGAGGAAGTTGAAATTAGCCTAATTAGATTTTCAGAGCACTTAGATACCACAGTGATAGACGCCGTCTAAATACATAGACAGATAGGAAGAGAGCACAGATGTTGTGTGAGACCAGTGATTTAGTTCCAAGTCAATACTCTTAATTAACTGCAAAGTGTTTAAATATATAACATTCCCAACATGCAGCCAGTAACACCTATATCGGACTCTTCATCTGTGTAGCTCAAAGTAGAAAGCAAAATAACCCCCACATCCAAAAGTGTAAACTGGTAATAATAATTACTTATATGTAATGCTGATACACTGCCTCTAATTCCAGGCCCCCTGATGATATTACACACTTTGTAGATAATTGTCTCTTGTCCAAAACAGGAATACAGCCATCAGTGAGAAGCAAAAACAGCTGCAATCTAAAAGATACCAACTCTTCTGTATAGAGGGAAAGTGTTTTGTTTTGCTTTAAAACAACTGGCCTAAGAAAATGCATCTGATTCCTACACCAGTTGGTGTTTAGGTGTTGTTAATAGTTGTAGGCTAAGCCCCTTGTCCAAAGTGAAGGTTGGGAGGAGGCTCACTTCTCACTTGGGAAAGTCATAGTCTGTGACCTTCAGAATGAAATAAGCAAATTTCATTCATGAGCAAAATGCCTCATGATCATCAAGCTACATCCACTCATATTTGGGAACCCCTTGCCTGTGAGAATCTCAAAGACCATTGACAGTACTCATGGATGACATTCTTTTTTTCTAGAAGTTGAAGAAAGACACATAATGTGCTTATAGTATATTCTCTTATTGGTCATACAAGAAACTCCACTGAATAAATATGGTCCCCTTGCTTGCTGTTTCAGAAGGTGACCAAAAAGCCTGTAAAAAAATGAGGACTAGCTCCTCAAGGTACAGACCTTGTGATTGAGATTATGAGAATCTTTTTTTTTTTAAAGCAGTAAATATTTGTGAATGCACACTGAGGGATCAATTGTGTAATTGCAGTAGCAGTCAGAATTTTTATTTAATCATACAACAAATATTTATGAAGCATTTGTGTGAAATCCTGGATATACAGTAATAAAGTATGTACCTACCCTCATGCTCATGTACTATACATAAAGAAGATAAAGACTAAAGACATAACCATAAGCACGTCTAGTAATGGTGTTGGAGTGGAGTAGGTGTATAAACCCTCCTACAGATGACAATTATAAATTCTGTAATAAAAAAAAAAGAACAACTATTTATAGGAATAAGAACGCATCCAAAAGTGGAGGACAGAAGGCAGATTACTTTTAAACAACTGGAAGGGGGAAGAACTGGGAGTTTGCAGTTATCCTGCCTAAAGATGTTCCCCAACACCTCTGGCCAGAGCAAAGAAATACATTAGTCACATTCCAGGCCCAATGTAACAGAGAAGAGAGGACAGGAGAAATTTGGGGGGGGGGGGGGGGAAATCTGTAAGCAAGAGAATGGCAAAAGGATTGAAACCCCCAAATCTTGAGTAAAAATTTTGCCCACATCACTGGTTGGCTAGTAAAGTATGCATACGTTAGGGAGAATCTAACAAAGGCATTAGAAAAGCAGGCAAAGGCCAGACAAGATTTTACTCTGTAAAGCTAGAACTGTACCAGGTGAGTTCTCTGAATTTACCAAGAGGATATTTAGCAGCTGGAAGTCATAAAAACTGAGAAGAGATCAACAACTACACACCATAGAGGAGACAAACTTTTCTGTTTAAGCTCAAGCAAATTAATTGCTTAATGAAATAATAACATGAATATTTAAGAATATAATCCACTGTAGTCAGTCACATTGTATTTTCTACAATGTCCATTTTTCAAACAAAAATTACTAAACGTGCAAAGATACAGAAATATGTGACCCATACTCAAGAAAAACAAAAAACGTTCATCGAAACTGACTTAAATGGAGCCCAGATGTTGGATTTAGCAGGAAAGAAACTTCAAATTAGGTATTCTAATACTTTCAAAGTATTCAAGGAAAATGGTCTTAATGCAGTCTCAACAGAGGAATGACACTATAAAAAATGGAAACTCTAGAGCTAAGAAGCACTATCACTTAAGTGAAGAATTTACTCTTTCAGTTAAATAAAAAATTCACTAAAATTTGGTTTTGTATGTTTTTTTGTTTGTTTGTTTGTTTGAGATGGAGTTTTGTTCTTGTCACCCAGGCTGGAGTGTAATGGCACGATCTCAGCTCACCGCAACCTCTCCCTCCCGGGTTCAAGCGATTCTCCTGCCTCAGCCTCCCTGGTAGCTGGGATTACAGGCACGTGCCACCACGTCTGGCTAATTTTTTTGTATTTTTAGTAAAATTGGGGTTTCTCCATATTGGTCAGGCTGGTCTCAAACTCCTGATCTCAGGTGATCTGCCCACCTCGGCCTCCCAAAGTGCTGGGATTACAGGCATGAGCCACCATGCCTGGCCCCTAAAGTTTGGTTTTAAAGGCAGATTGAAGTGTCAGAAGAAAGAATTAATAAACTTTAAATGAGATTAATAGAAATTAATCTGAATAACACAAAGAGAAAAACTTGAAGAAAAATAAACAGAGCATCAGAGACCTATTTATATCAAGAGATACAAAGTGGTGTAATTGGAATGGTAGGAGGAGAGAATAGGAAAGAAGAGAAAGGGGCAGGAAAGTGTCAAAAGAAAGAATGGCCCATAACTTCCAAAATTTTATGAAAAAAATTTTAATTTACAAATCTAGGAAAATCAGCAAACCCTAGCCAGAATAAACCTTTGTAGTCAAAATGCTGAAAGCAAATATAATGAGAAAATCTTTAAAGCAGCCAGAGAAAGATGGCATGTTACATACAGGAGAACAATGATATGATCAATGGTGACTTTACATCAAAGTAATGAAAGCCATATGAAATTAGAATGGCATATTTCAACTGTTGGAGAGAGAGAAAAAAAAAAACAAAACTGGCAACCAAGAATTTTGTATCCAAAGAATTTATCCTTCATACATGAAAGAGAAATTAAGGCATTGCCAGATGAACAAAACCAAGTTAATTAATTGCTAGCAGAACTGTGCTACTAGAAAAGTTAAAGTAGGTTTTAAATTTAATTTTTTTTTTATTTTCACTCAGCTCAGCTCATACCTGTAAGATAAGTTTTTGAGACTGAAGGGAAGTGACACCAGGTGACCTCTCAGATTTACAGGAAAAAGTGATGAACACCAGAAATGGAAAATGCGTGGGTAAATTAAAAGAACTAAATATGTATATACACACTCACACACACACCCCCAACACACACGCATACACATACACTTTTTTCTTTTCTTCTGTTAATTTCTTTGAAAGACAATTAGCAAATTAAGCAAAATTTGTAAAGCTGTATTATTGAGTTGATAACATATATTGATTTCATATTCAAATGACAACAATAATGCTAAGAATGGAAAGACAGGAAAATTAAAATATACTGTTGCAAGGTTACTATATTTTACCTGAAATTATTCAGTATGAACTCTAAGTAGATTGGGATAAGTTAAAGATATATGTTGTTACCTCTAGAACAGTGCTATTAAAATGCAATAATTAGCTCGATATAGCTAGAAAGCCAGTAAAGAAATTAAACAAAATACTAAAAATATTTGATTAACACAAAAGAAGGTAGTAAAGGAGGAACAAACAAACATCAAGAGAGATAAGACAAGACAGCAAAATGGCTGTGACGCTATCAACCACTTTTACCTAGTTGTGATTTATAGCAGACTATATCCAACAAATGCAGAATATACATTCTTTTAAATTCATATGGTAGGTCCACAAAGGTAGAGCATATGTTGACTAAAACAAGTCTCAATATATTTCAAAAGATTGCCATCTTACAGAGTGCTTTTTCTGACTACAATGAAATTTAATTGAAACTCAACAACAACAAAATTTTAAGAAAATCTCAAATACTTAGAAATCAAACAACTCACTTTTAATAATCCATGACACAAAGTAGAAATTATGAACAAAATTTTAAAATGTTTTAAACTAAATAGCAATGAAACACAACATATCAAAGTTTGCAGAAGGCAGCAAATGTCCTACTTAGAGGTAAGTTTATAGCTTTAAATGCTGATAGTAGAAAAAAAAAGAATAAAATCAATAATTGAACTATCCATTTTAGGAAGCTAGAAAAGGAAGACCAAATTATATGCAAAGTAAGTCGAAGAAAGTAGTAAAAAGAAAAAAAAAATCAGAGAAATAGAAATAAACAATAAAAAATATTAACAAAACCAAAAAAGTCTAGCTTGAAAGAATCAATAAAATTACTAGTGTTCTAGAAAGATCAAAAAGAATGGGAGAAGACACAAGTAACCAATATGAGCAGAACTTCACTACAGGCCCTACCAACATAAAAATGAGAATATAAACATATCACGAACAATTTTACGCCAGTAATTTCAACACCATAAATGAAATTGAAAAATTTATTGAAAGGAACAAATTTTCAGAATGGAGACAAGAAAAAATAGAAAATTGAATAGTCCTGTCTTAAAAAAAAATTGGATTAATAAAAACTTTTCCAGAAGGAAAGCTTCAGGTCCAGTTGTCTTCAGTGTTCTATCAAACATTTGAGGAAGAAAAAATACAAACTTTACATAACTTCTTTCAAGAGTTACTGTCCATCTCTCTCTCTCTCTTTTGTTTATTTGGCCACCATTAGTCTGGTATAAAACCGGGCTGAAAAACCTTGTTTGAAAAAAGAAACTACACTTTTCTTTTTCTGGTTCCAAGATGGCCAAATAGGAACAGCTCCAGACTACAGCTCCCAGCGTGAGCAACACAGAAGACGGGTGATTTCTGCATTTCCAACTGAGGTACTGGGTTCATCTCACTGGGGCTTGTCAGACAGCGGGTGCAGCCTATGATTGGTGAGCCAAAGCAGGGCAGGGTATTGCTTCACCCAGGAAGCACAAGGGGTTGGAGAATTCCCTTTCCTAGCCAAGGGAAGCCGTGACAGATGGTACCTGGAAAATCGGGACACCCTAATACTGCACTTTTCCAATGGTCTTAGCAAATGGCACACCAGGAGATTATATCCCACACCTGGCTCAGTGGGTCCCACGCCCACAGAGCCTCGCTCACTGCTAGCACAGCAGTCTGAGATCAAACTGCAAGGTGGCAGAGAGGCTTGGGGAGGGACATCCACCATTGCTGAGGCGTGAGTAGGTAAACAAAGCGGCCAGGAAGCTTAAAGTGGGTGGAGCCCACCCCAGCTCAAGGAGGCCTGCCTGCCGCTGTAGACTCTTCTTCTGGGGGCAGGGCATAGCTGAACAAAAGGCAGGAGAAACTTCTGCAGACTTAAACATCCCTGTCTGACAGCTTTGGAGAGAGTAGTGGTTCTCCCAGCACGGAGTTTGAGATCTGAGAACAGACAGATCGCCTCCTCAAGTGGGTCCCTGACCCCGAGTAGCCTAACTGGGAGGCACCTACCAGTAGGGGCCAACTGACACCTCATACAGCTGGGCGCCCCTCTGAGATGAAGCTTCCAGCGGAAGGATCAGGCAGCAGCATCTGCCGTTCCACAATATTTGCTGTTCTGCAGCATCCACTGGTGAAAGCCAGGCAAACAGGTCTGGAGTGGACCTCCAGCAAACTCCAACAGATGTGCCACTGAGGGTCCTGACTGTTAGAAGGAAAACTAACAAACAGAAAGGACATCCAACCAAAACCCCATCTGTACATCACCATCATCAAAGACCAAAGGCAGATAAAATCAAAAAGATGAGGAGAAACCAGGGCAGAAAAACTGAAAATTCTAAAAATCAGAGCACCTCTTCTCCAAAGGAATGCAGCTCCTCATCAGCAATGGAACAAAGCTGGATGGAGAATGACTTTGAACAGTTGAGAGAAGAAGGTTTCAGACAATTGGTAATAACAAACTTCTCCGAGCTAAAGGAGGATGTTCGAATCCATCACAAAGAGGCTAAAAACCTTGAAAAAAGATTAGACAAATGGCTAACTAGAATAAACAGTGTAGAGAAGACCTTAAATGACCTGATGGAGCTGAGAACCATGGCATGAGAACCAAGTGACTCATGCACAAGCTTCAGTAACCGATTCGATCAACTGGAAGAAAGGGTATCAGTGATTGAAGATTGAATGAATGAAATGAAGTGAGAACAGAAGTTTAGAGAAAAAAGAGTAAAAAGAAACAAAGCCTCCAATAAATGTGGGATTATGTGAAAAGACCAAATCTATGTCTGATTGGTGTACCTGAAAGTGACGGGGAGAATGGAACCAAGTTGGAAAACACTCTGCAGGATATTATCCAGGAGAACTTCCCCAACCTAGCAAGGCAGG
>NW_016807867.1:2399942-2409080 GCF_001698545.2 Rhinopithecus bieti
TNAGAGTCAAGACCCATCAGTCTGCTGTATTCAGGAGACCCATCTCACATGCAGAGACATACATAGGCTCAAAATAAAGGGATGGAGGAAGATCTACCAAGCAAATGGAGAACAAAAAAAAGCAGGGGTTGCAATCCTAGTCTCTGATAAAACAGACTTAAACTAGAACTTAAAGTATAATAATTAAAAAAAGAAACAAGTCAATATCCCTCAAGAATACAGACTCAAAAAATTCTTAGCCAAATGTACCAAGTCAAACACAGCAAAATGTAAAAGGATGACTACATCTTGAACAAATGAGATGTAAAGCCTGATTTAACATTCAATAATAAATTAATGTAATTTGTATACTTTTAATAAGGCAAAATATAAATATTTCAATAGATGCTCAGAAAACCTTTAACAAATTTCAACACCTATTCATAATGAGAGCTAGTAAACTAGTAATAGGAAAGACGTCTTCCCATTGATAAGGAAAACCTATGTTCTTTTTGTTTTAGTTTTTTTGAGGTAAAGTCTTGCTCTGTCACCCAGGCTAGAGTGCAGCAGCCCAACTTTGGCTCACTGCAACCGCCGCCTCCTGGTTCAAGCAATTCTCGTGCCTCAGCCTCTTGAGTAGCACGGATTACAGGTGTGCACCACCATGCCTGGCTAATTTTTGTATTTTTAGTAGAGACAGGGTTTTCCCATGTTGGCCAGGCTGGTCTCCAACTCCTGGCCTCAAGTGATGTGGCCGCTTCAGCCTCCCAAAGTGCTGGGATTACAGGCATGAGCCACTGTGCCCAGCCAGGAAAATCTATGTTTAAAAAGCCTATAAATGAGGTACAGTGGCTTATGCCTGTAATCCCAATGACTCTGAAGGCTGAGGTGGTGGGATCACTTGAGGCCAGGAATTCAAGACCAGCCTGAGCAACAAAATTAGATCCTGTCTCTACAAATATTAACAATAATGATAAACTAGCCAGGCCTGGTGGTGCACTCCTGTAGTCCCAGCTGTTTAGGAGGATCACTTGAGCCTAGAAGTTCAAGGTTGCTGTGAACTGTGATGGCTCCACTGCACCCTAGCCTGAGCAACAGAGTGAGATCCTGTCTCAAAAACAAACAAACAAACCCAAAAAGTAAAACTTCTACAGTAACATACTACATGGTAAGAAACGGAATGCCTTCCACTGAGATCAGGAATAAGCAGGGATATTCACTCTCACCACTTCAATTTAGCATTGTACTTGAGCTCCTAGACATTGTAATAAAGAATGAAAAGATATAAATAAAAGTGATTGTAACATTTCCTTTCCCCACCAACAGCATGAGAATTTCAGTTGTTCCACATCCTCACCAAAACTATCCTCCGTCTTTTTTTTTTTTTTTTTTTTTTTTTTTTGAAACGGAGTCTCTGTCACCCAGGCTGGAGTGCTGTGGCGCAATCTCAGCTCACTGCAAGCTCTGCCTCCCGGGTTCATGTCATTCTCCTGCCTCAGCCTCCTGAGTAGCTGGGACTACAGGTGCTCGCCACCACGCCCGGCTAATTTTTTGTATTTTTAGTAGAGACAGGGTTTCACTGTGTTAGCCAGGATGGTCTCGATCTTCTGACCTCGTGATCCACCTGCCTCAGCCTCCCAAAGTGCTGGGATTACAGACGTGAGCCACCACGCCCAGCCAACTATCCTCCGTCTTTTTTACATTAGCTATTCTGAAGGTTGTGAGGTGGTATCTCACTGTGATGACTAGTAATTTTGAACATTTATTAATGTGCTTATTAGCCATTCATATGTACAAAGAAAGAAACAAAAGCCTATATTTGATAATTCTATGATCATGCACTTACAAAATCCTAAGGACTTTACAAAAAAGAAAAGCAGTAGGTCTAATAAATGAATTTAGCAAGATCAAAGCATTTGAGGTCAAAATGCAAACCAGGACCTGGTATGGTGGCTCACGCCTGTAATCCCAGCACTTTGGGGGGCCAAGGCAGGCAGATCACAAGGTCAGAAGATCGAGACCATCCTGGCTAACGTGGTGAAACTCTGTCTGTACTGAAAATACAAAAAATTAGCCAGGCATGGTGGCGGGTGCCTGTAGTACCAGCTACTCAGGAGGCTGAGGCAGGAGAATGGCGTGAACCCGGGAGGCAGAGCTTGCAGTGAGCCGAGATCACACCACTGCACTCCAGCCTGGGCAACAGAGTGAGTCTCCACCTCGAAAAAAAATAAAATAAAAAATAAAACACACACACACACATATATACACACACAAACCAATTGCATCCTATATGCTAGCTATGAATAACTGAAAATTGAAATTGTGGCTTACATCTGTAATCCCAGCACTTTCAGAGGCCAAGGCAGGTGGATCACTTGAGCCCAGGAGTTCAAGACCAGCCTGAGCAATGTGGTGAAATCCCATCTATACAAAAAATACAAAAAATTAGCCTGGTGTGGTGCCTGTATTCCCAGCAACTTGGGAGGCTGAGGCAGAAGGATCACTTGAACCCAGAGATCAAGGCTGCAGTGAGCTATGATCATGCCACTGTATTCCAACCTGGGCAACAGAGCGAGACCCTGTCTCAAAAAAAAAAAAAAAAAAAAAAGGGAAAACATTACAATTGCATTTTACTATAGCATCTGAAACATGAAATACTTAGGGATAAACTTAAGATACATGCAGAGCTTTCCTGTTTCTTTATTTCTCGAGCTCCCAGGTGCACTTTTCACATATTAATTATAGTAGCTCTTATAGTAAATTGATTATTTGTAGTAATTCTGGGGCAATTCCTGCTCATTGCCTTATCATCAGTGTCTAGCATACAGCCCAGCAAAATACATAAATTAATTATATATTTATCCTAAAAACACAACATGTGTACATGAAAGGAAGTTTTGAAAATGGAAAAATGTGGAAGATACATTCTCCATAGCCCCTTCTCTGTCAATGTTTTGGATTATTTCCTTCCAACCTTTATTTTCCCTATAGGTAGAGTTTTGGAATTTTCTTAACATAGTATTCATACAGTAGCATGTTTGTATAATAATGGTTGAACCTCTATCTTATTCATTTTGAAATTTCCTTTAGTTACAATCGGTTATTTTGATTTACCGAAACACAATAAAATATAATTGGTGGCCAGAAAGAGGCTGTCCTCATAAAAAAAGCAGTGAGTTGGTGTCTTCATGCAATCACTGTTCTGGTTCTCCTACCTCAACACCTGTCTTCACACTCACCTGTGTTGTGTTAACTCTGAGGGGATTTCTCCCAGGTGTTCTTTTGTAAAACTCTAGCATAATTGCTTTTTAGGCTCCCTCATCCAACAGCACATTAAAACCAGAAAGCCGGAGATGAAGTGCATGCCCATTATAGAAAAATTGGGGCCATGATCTGAAGATGTCTAACATACTGAATCGAAATTGCCCTAAAAAACAATGCTGTCCAAAAAAAGTACCTAAATGCTAAGTAAAACGAGTTCCTGCCCCAATTCCTTGTTCGTCAAGAAGCAATTTAGGTCACAGTCGAAACACAAAGTTCAAAAACAATGAACTCTATACACAGAGAAAAATAAGATTCAAATAGGGAAGGACTTTTCCAGATAGACCAATACAAGTGTTTGTCAGCCACAATAAAAATGCTCATATCACAGTATCGAGCATCCAAGAAATGTCCAACAGCAGTAACAACGGAAATAAAACTGGTCATTAGCTACAGCAGACCAATGGGATCGTTGTCTTGGAGCTAAAGACAGAACAAAACCTAGATTGATTGAAATTTGCTATACCAACTCAGAGATACATGGACTTTCTGAAGCAGTACTGCAGACAAATACTTATTAGCCACTGTAAGAAGCAATTCTCCATGAACTCTTCCCTTGAAAATTAGATACTGTAGTTGAAAACTCTGTGTGTTCACTTCTAACAGTAGAGATGCACCTAGGGAAAACAAAAAGAAGAAGGGAAAGAGATAATCACACAATTGCCTAACAACCCTTTGCAAAACCCACTCTTCCAGACACCTGGGAGAAGTGAGCTTGCTAGACAGAAATAACCTCTAGGTGACACTTTATATGCCTTCACTGGATGCCAAAAGAAATCAGACAGGAAAGGTAAGGAAAAACTAATTTGATGAAAAAGTCCAGCTGAAATGAGAGAGGAGTGACTCTTCTGGTAACCAAGGTATCTGGCCAGCCATGCACCAGAGTTCTTCCTCAACACAGTTCTCCTAAGAGCTACCATTTTCAAGACCCTGCAGAGCTCAGCACCTCAGGGCAGCCTGCTCTGGTTGCCTGGAATGTGCTCCTTCATGCACTTCATCACATTGTACTGGAATTCAAGTTGTTATTCTTTGTCTCCCCACCAAATCAGTATAGTTTGTTGCAGTGAAGTGTTTATCTGTAATGATACGAGGGCAAATACTACATCACAGTCATTGCCTTCTGCCAGTGCCTCGTATAGAGCCTGCTAAATGAATTAACGAATACTTACGGTAGTCCCACCTTATCTGTGGTTTCATTTTCTGCAGTTTCAGTTACATGCAATCAACTGCAATCCAGAATATTAAATGGAAAATTTCAAAAATGAACTTAACTTTTAAACTGTACGTCATTCTGAGTAGTATGATAAAATCTCTCACTATTCTGCTCCATCCTACCTGGCACCTGAATCATCCCTTTGTCCAGCATATCCATGTTTGCAACATATGCCTCTTGGATAAGGGGGCAATACTGTACACATATACTAATTTTTAAAACACAATATATGTGCATAAAAGGGGCCAGGCATGCTGCCTCACACCTGTAATCCCAGCATTTTGGGAGGCACAGGTGGGTGGATCACCTGAGGTCAGCAGTTTGAGACCAGCCTGGCCAACATGGTGAAACCCCATCTCTACTAAAAATACAAAAATTAGACGGTCGTGGTGGTGGGTGACTGTAATCCCAGCTACTCAGGAAGCTGAGGCAGGAGAATCACTTGAACCCAGGAGGCGGAGGTTGCAGTGAGCTGAGATCGTGCCACTGCACTCCAGCCTGGGGGACAGGGCGAGACTCTGTCTCAAAACAAACAAACAAAACTAAACAAACAAAAACCCACACACAATATATGTGCATAAAAGGAAATGTTTACACTCCCTGAAAACTGTGTCTTATTTCTCATTCCCCAGAGCTTAGTAAGATGCCTGACACATTGTAATCACTTCATACCTTCTAAATGAATTCAAACTTTGAATCATGTTAAAGCTCTGACTTTAAACTCAGCAAATGACCCTACCTTGAGTTTATAAAACTGGCCAATAACTGAAACTAAAAATCAGATTGCACATTGTTCTTTGAGCAAAGCCATCTGTCAGGATTTTTAAAAATTAGAATATCTCAGAATGACCGCAACTGGACTCCGATTGGGTGGTGTAACCCTGACTCAACGTCCCCATTATCTTTCAGCAAACTCCAAAGAGCCCACTTGTGCTCCAACGCCCAGCCAGTTCAGTAAAAATAATGATGCTTGAACCAGTCTGGAAGCAGCCACCAATATGAGTAGACTTCAAGAAAGAAGCTCTTCTTGATCTTGTGTTTTCTCCAACTGTAAATGGAATAGTTTTTCACTACAGCCAACGCCAAAGAAAAAAGAAGGACCTGTTAGAAGAACAGGAAAGAAAAGCTAGTGATATACTTTCAGAACAAGAAAAGAAAGTAGGTGATTCGCCTTATTTAAACCTTTAATAAAGAAAAGTACCCCAGTCAGAATAACCATTATTAAAAAGTCAAAAAGCAACCGATATTGGCAAGGATGCAGAGAAAAGGGAAAACATATGCACTGTTGGTGGGAATGTAAATCAGTACAACCTCTATGGACAACAGTATGGAGATTTCTCAAAGAACTAGAAATAGAATGACTATTTGATCTAGCAATTTCACTACTGGGTATCTACCTGCAAGAAAAGAAATCGTCATATCAAAACACCTCCATGCGTATGTTTATTGCAGCACTATTCACAATAGCAAAGTCATGGAATCAACCTGTGTCCAACAGTGGAGGACTGGATAAAGAAAATGTGGTAAATATATGCCATGGAATACTACTCAGTCATGAAAAAGAAAGAACTTATGTCTTCCGCAGCAACATGGATGGAGCTTGAGGCCATTATCCTAAGTAAAATGAGTCAAAAACAGCAGATCAAAAACCATGTTCTCACCTATAAGTGGAAGCTAAACAATGGGTACATATGGACATACAGACTGGACTAACAGACACTAGAGACTAAAGAAAGGGGAAGGGTAGGAGAGGGGTGAAATGCTACCAGTTGGGTACAGTGTACACTGTTCAGATGATGGTTACACTAAAAGCCCAGACTTTACCACTACACATTATATCCACGTGTATTAGTCAGGGCTCTCTAGCCAGACAGAACAAATAGAAGAGAGCTATATATATATAGATAAAGGGGAGTTTGTTAATATTAACTTACATGATCACAAGGTCCCACAACAGGCTGTCTGCAAGCTTGAGGAGTAAGGAGAGCCAGTCCGAATCTCAAAACCAAAGAACTTGGAGTTCAATGTTTGAGGGCAGGAAGGATCCAGCACAGGAGAAATATGTAGGCTGGGAGCCTAGGCCAGTCTTGCCTTTTCACGTTTTTCTGCCTGCTTTGTGCCCACCAGATTAAGGGTGAATCTGCCTTCCCCAGCCTACTGACTCACATATTAATACATCATGGAGGTGCATGCAAAACTATGGGATTTAGAGAATTGTCAAGCTAGAAAGACCCTTAGACGTTACTGAATCCAACCTTCTTAGAAGAAACTGAAACCCAGGTAAGTGAAGTGACCTGTCGTAGGTTCCTAAACCAAATAGTAGCAGAGCAAGGCCTTAGATGAGACCACAGGATCTTGTAGTCAGGTGTGTCCGGCTGGGCTCAGTTTCTTCATCCATGGACTCATGGAGGATCCCCATCTTACATCCTTACTCTGCTTTGTGGTGTCAGACATTCTTCAGTGAGGGGCACATTTGTATGAAAGAGGGTTTGCAATGACAATAATAATATTAACTACCTACACATTTTTTGTTGATGAATGGTTCTGGAAATGAGTTATTTCAAGGTGACATTGAGTATGTTTTTCTTGGATGGAAAAGGGGATAAAACTCTAGATGGCAGCCTTTTCAGATAAAAGATATGAAACAGAAAGGTATGATACATGAAGATAAGAAACTAGAATGATTAAATCCATGAAGACACCTATTAGTACCATTTCTTCTGAGTCAGGAAGTGAAACAAAAGGCCTCAGCTCTTCTCCCAACATTCTGTGCCCTTGGGAAAAAACTGGGCACCCTATGTGGCAATGTGCAGGCAGAGGACAATAAATTAATCCCAAACCAACCCTAGTTCACTTTTTTCATCTGCTTGAAAGGAGCTTTCTACTTGATTGCTTTGGGGAGATTATTAAAGTGGGACACGTGGCTATATGTAACCCAAATTTGTCAACATTGGTTGTATTTAAATAAGACTTTCAACAGTGGTCTCACTTCTTGGTTGAAATCACACACAAAACATAGACATTTCATGGTTTCTTGCAAGTTCTTCCCTTCTCAGGATGGAAGGGGAGTCTTAAAGAAAACATTTGCATAAATTCAGGCCAAAAGTAGCCGATCTTTGACTTTGTATGAGGGATTAGTGAGCAGGAGTTTATTTTGTTCCTCTTGAAATAGCTAGACAGTATACTGACTTTTCTACTGAAGATGTAAGCCCCAAAAGCCCATCTAACAATCCCTTCCCTGGGACCACTACATTTTTCCAAAATGCCCAGAGCACAGCATTTCAAGAGGTAGGGATGCTGTTACTCCATTTGCGTCTTCCTCTCCACAATTCTGACCTCATTCTCTGTACCATTTAGTCTTAAGAACTCACACATATGCACACACACGTGCATGCACACACACAGACATACACGTACACGTAGGCATGCATGTGTACACACACTCCTGCACCTGCCACGAGTTGCCAGGTCATCCAGTGTCTCCATCAGATGATCCCCAAGTCCCTCACAGGCTTTCAAACTCTGGCAAGTCACTTTTCACCACGAATTCCAGTTTCTCAGGGCTTTCAGACATCCTGTAGATGTAATGATACACTCTGTTACTGCAATAATGATAATAATTTATACACACGGTAGCCTTTCATCCATGAGTGCTTTAACCATAACAAGTGCTACGGGAGCCCAGAGCAAAGCCTCTGGCCTCTCCCCGCAGCACCCCACCCTCGTATGGGAGACGTCACAGATCTCTCATTCTTCATGCCAACACCTCATAACCATTGCAGGCAGGAAGTAAGGAAATATGTCCAGTCAAAACTGCAGAAAGGAGTTAGGTAATATAACACCTTTTCTTTCTCTTCCCCAGAAACTCTGAGTAATGCACCAATTTGCAGAATAAACTACCCCCAGACAGTCCCCTTGAATTGTTGGTTTTACCTGGGGATTACATATTTCCTGGAACAGTAGATTTTCTTCTTTCCTTGTCTTATTTCCACCCAGTACCAAATTTATTTAAAGAATAAGATAAAAATATCTATATGGCTAGGCTATCAGCCCCTCACATGAAGTGTGTGACTGTTCTATATTTGCCTGTCATTTAAAGATATCCCTATGAGACATATACTCTCTTCGTAAAAGGCAGTATGTCCAATAGTCCAAAAATTAAAATGAAGAAGGGGGAAGAAGAGGAGACTGATAAGAAGAGGAGAAGGGAGGGGAAGCGGCAGGTAGCATTCTCAAGAAAACAGCGTCGGCCAGGTGCAGTGGCTCATGCCTGTAATCCCAGCATTTTGGGAGGCCAAGGCAGGTGGATGACATGAGGGCAGGAGTTCGAGACCATCCCAGCCAACATGGAGAAACTCTGTCTCTACTAAAAATACAAAAATTAGCTGTGGTGGCACACACCTGTAATCTCAGCTCCTCGGGAGACCGAGGCATGAGAATTGCTTGAACCCGGGAGGCAGAGGTTGTAGTGAGCCGAGATGACGCCACTGCACTCTAGCCTGGGTAACAGAACAACACTTTGCCAAAAAATAAAAAAAAAGAGAGAGAGAGAGGAGAGAGAGAGAGAGGAGAGAGAGAGAGGAGAGAGAGAGCGAGGAGAGAGAGAGAGACAACACACGTATGAA
>NW_016807867.1:2410196-2415569 GCF_001698545.2 Rhinopithecus bieti
AGAGAGAGAGAGAGAGAGAGAGAGAGAGAGAGAGAGAGAGAGAAATCACAACATGGAGGGGAGAAGCACAGCCTGAAGACAGCTGGTTTTAAATCTTACCTCTGTAAACTTTGATGAGGCCACGCTGAGCATCAGTCTCCTCGTTGGCAAATGGAGATTAGAATCCATCCTTCTACAGTTGTTGTGAGGATTGAATAATAATTGGGACGTTTCTGGCACAGAGTAGGTACTCTTATTCCTGTGAATTCTGAAAACTGAGATGATTTGTGCTCATGGATAAGCTACCAGATGGTAGCACTTTGCACTTACTGTTTCTTTTAGATGCTTTCAACCTGCTATTAAACTTGTGCTGTTGCATCGAATTATCCATTCATTGGCTTCAGGATAGTGAAGAGTTGGGCAAACAGGCTTCTGTGTTACCAGCAATGAAGCACAGGGCACCCCGGGCAAGCCTGAACGGGATCCCTAACCCAGTCCTGGAAGTTTGAGACAAGATGAGGTCTAACAATTCCTTGACTCCCTTTTTATACCCTTAAAGATGCACCCGAGGTAATTTCTTTACATTCCATGGTGGTGGTTGGTTATTTTTAGTGATTTAAAAAGGCAGAGGGTCTAAAAGAGCACAGCAGTGGTTCAGATTTTAGCTCAGAAATTCCTTGAGGAGAAGATAACCAAATGACCAAGCCCTGTAACCAATCTAGCTTCCTACAATAAATGGATCTTGATGAACCTTCCAAGAAGCCCTAAAAATGCCCGAGTCCTAAATAAACCTAACCGTTATTCACCTGTGAGAGTCATTCACTTAGGGTGGGCCAGCTGGGAGCCATTTATCTTTTAAGACAAGGGGAAGCGCCCATGTCATCGGTGTGACCATGAGGCACCAAAGGTAATTAGGATAGCAGCTGCCCTTCCTGACCAGATGCAGCTCCTTTCTCCTTTCTTTTCTCGATCTCCTTATTTCTTATTTCTCTTTCTAGTTACCTGTCCAGTCTTTTTCTCTCCTTCCCATCGTCTGTGCCTAGAACCTGCAAACCATAACAAGAAGCACGAACCTTGCTGTTAGCACTCAGGCTAAAGAGCTTTGACTTCTGTCTTGAAATATCATCACAGCCTTCCTCAATAAAGACACCGGGAAAGCGTTGGTGGGATGCCAAATAATAGAACAACAAGCACAGAGCAAACCTGGGAGTGCTCCTCTAGTGAGAGAAAATGCAGATGGCCTGAGATTTGGTCCTACCGACCTGAAGAGCAAGCACATTAACATTCAACATTCATTCAACAAGCATTTCATTAAGCACTTGTGCATCAAGTCTTTTCCATCAGACACGGATAATCGTAGCCCACAGTCTATTGGGGAGACAGATACAAAAATAAGTCGTTAAAATGCAGTGTATTGATAACTGTCTAGTCTAACTAAATCCCTGCAGGAAAAGGGGGAGTGGATAGAGAGATAACCTGAAGCCTCTTCTTCAAAGTCACTCCCACTGATTTATTCTGTGGCCTTGGATAAGTCACTTAAAACTGTGCTCCTATAAAATGTGATCAATGACAACTAATTATAGCTGGGTTATGGGAATGACCATGATAATGAACATGAAAATAATCTGAAGTATTTGGGAGGAAAGTACTATATAAAAACAAGGTATTTTTTGCTGCTGTGTAGTCAATTTTCAGAGGCTAACTTCTCCACAAAATATGGGTGTATTCTTTATCTCTTGTTAGCAGATAGGTTCTCTCCCTCTTTTCCATGCTTACCTGCATCCACTGCCCTCCACGTCAGCTGAGTTTCCCCATCAGCACATAAGTGAGGTCCTCCTGTGGGTCCCACACTGAGAAGACCCTGAGAATAGGGTAGTGAGTGAAATACATGCAGTTTTAATCAAAGAAATGTCTCTTTCCAGCTATAAACAGAATGTCCCATTTCTGTATGTTGTGTTTTCTTTGGGGTTTTGTGATGTTCTTTGAAAAATTATGTTTGGGCCATAGGGCTGAAGAGCCCAGAGCATGAAGGCCAGGCAGGCCTGGGATTCACTTTCCTTTGGGTAAGAAATTGAAAGCAAATTGATCTGAGCTGAGGACCCGGGAACTGCACGCATGGCTGTGGGTTGTGTTTTTGGGGAAGGGGTGCAGGTACAGCACCAATCACACCCCTGTAGGTGGGGCTGGAATTTCCCCTGAAAGAAACAGATGTTCCACTGGGAATCTTTCTGGGGAAAGCTGTATCTGGGGACTGGAAATGAAGACTCAGGAGGTGGGGCTCGGAGTGGGATAAGGAGAAAAACATCTTCCTTGTTCTGCAGCCTGAGGGGCATGGGAGCGAGAGGCCGAAGAAGCAAAGCACACTCCTGGTGGAGCATAGGCCTGTGGGTGCAACGCAGGGGCAGCTGTTGACGGACCCGGGGCATGGGCCACGGCCAGCCTGTATAGGTCACTATATGTGATTCACTCACTCAGCTGCCCCCAAATTCACCAATCTTATTACTTGTTGAGAGCCCATGGGAAATGAAGGGAAATGGTGTGTCCACCACTGGAGATAGATGGGCCAAGGGGAGGGCAGTGGTCACCTGTAGAGGATGATTGTGCCCTGCTGAGTGGCACTTCCTTGAGGCCTCTTGGTAACAGGCCCAAGGGGAGGGGGTCATAGATGCAGAAATACATGCAGAACCCATTCCACGCATGCCTGAGCTGGACCCAGAAAGCGATGGGGCGCTTTGTAAAGGGCAAGGTAGCAACAGTTCATGTCATTGTAACTGAAATTATACAGATAATAAGATACGTCCAACAGGTTATGGTAAAAATTACCGGCAAACCAATCTAATGGATCAAAAATTAAAACTACGATGGTGTCTTTTGGTTCCCCAACAAAAGAGGTTTCTAGGAGGAACTGGACCTAATGACAAGATTTGAGAGGAGGGAAGCCGTGGACAGGTGTGAAGGGTTTCCGGAGAGGAAAGCAGGTGAGGCAGGGGCCCACCTGGAGCTCTCCATGGGCTGTGGTGCGGGGAGGTGGCGGGAGACCCAGGCGGCCCCAGCTGAGGAAAGATGGGGTTGAATACGTGACTTGGCACTAGCTTTTTAAAATAAAGTGCCTGATTTCCCTGCACTCGCTTCCTTGGGCTGTGTCTACCTGGGGATGGTGCAGTCCAAGTGGCTCAGTGTCTGGGGAATTTGATCTATACAGAAAGCCCATCAGGAAAATTCAGCCTCTGCAGATACTCCACTTATTTCTCATTAACAGTGGTTTGGGTTTGAATTATGTTGATAATTGCCTCAACTCTCCACTTCATTTTGCCTATAGATACTTACCCTCAGAGGGGTATTTTGAGGATAAATGAGATACAGGCAAAGTGCTTTGAACTCCTCAGATGAAAGGTAGCATATCAATACTAGACCTTCTATTATTAAGATGCTTCAAATTGCCAATACGTGTATATTTATAATACCCATTACAATCATGGGATATCTTTTCTTTCCTTTTGTATTTTTTATAAGAAGAAGGCAGGAAAATCTAATTTTTTTTAACCACACTGCTTTTGTGCGCTTAACATTAACCTTTCCTTCCAAATGTCATTAGCTGCTAATTAAGATGTTGATTTGCAGATTGTATATCTTGCAATAGAAGTGATTTGTGAATGCTTACTAGGTGTTTATCAACCTACACCACTCATATTGGTTTAGCAAGAGCCTGGTGCATTTTAATTTACTGAGCAGTTTCCCAATTCTCCACTTATTTCTCCATGTGCATAATGAGAAAAAAATGATAAGAGAGGAAAAATGGGAAATACTATAAATAGTTTCTAAAGAAAAATACCATAGGAAAGAGTTATGGCTTTAAGTAGGTACTAAAAGACCGAACAGATTGAATTTATTTTCTCTCTTTAATGGGATACTTTAAGACATAAAATGTGCGTATTGGTTATGTGAGCAGGTGTGTACCTGTGTGGATGTGTGCACGTACAAACTGATTATAGTCGGCAAAAGGAAAATGATGGACAGACTTTCTGAATTTTCGGGAACGCACATGCTTTTGTTTTCCAGGGTTGGCCTGTGCCTTTGCCATGCACCCGTCTGTAAGATTTCACAAAGAGCCTTCTTGCTTCTAAAATCACCTTTAAATCAAAGAAACACAAGAATTATTTAGTTCCTGCAAAGGATTCTGCAACTTAGGGACATTTCCACAGGACTTTTTAATATAATTTATGAATATTTGCTAGCAACATAATTGTCTTTTCTGCTGACATTTTCAAAGCAACACTGTGATTTGTTGGGTCTCTGGAGAGTCCAGCTACAAAACTGATAATTATATTAAATATACATAGACAATAAAGAGTGTGTTTACATAACTATGCCCATAAATATCTGATTGAACAGTCATTGTTCTCAAACCCCTTTTAAGCAGCTCTCTAAGGATTCCAGTTCTAATGACATGATGGTTTAAAAGATGTTGCTCAGTCTTGTTCCATATTTAATTAACTTTCCTTTTTTAAACTTGTGATGGCAGAGACAATAACAAATAGCTCTGAGAAGAGAAAGCGCTTTGAAACATGAGTGAGGCCTTGTCAGGCTTTGTGCGGCACCGACAGGAGGAGATGGGCGTGTGAGCGTCGCTGGCCTGGGACCTCCGGCCCTCCCCTGGGATTCTATTATGAGGCCATTCAGAGCTCTCTAATCCCGTACACCTTCTCTCACACACATGCATCTGTGGATCCAGGCTTCGTGCACATGCTCTTGCATGTAAGCAGCTGCATCTCTAATGATTTCTTCCTCTGGAAACAAAAAGATGAAAGCAAATTGGAAAACCAGCAAGATTTGAGAAGCAGAGGCAGAGGCAGGGTAGTGTAGTGGAAAGAACAGGGGCTGGCCCTTGGCTCTAACCATCGCAGTTTGATCTTGGGTAAGTGTATTAATTTCTTACTGCTGCCTTAACAAATTACAAACTTGGTGGCATAGAACAACACTAAAGTATTATCTTACACTTCTGGCGGTCGGAAGTCAGAAGTGAGCCTCATAGAGCTAAAATCAAGATGTCAGCTGGGCCGCTTCCTTCTGGAGGCCCTAGTGGAGAATCTGTTTTCTAGAGGTTTCCATATTTCTTGGCTCACACACCTTTCCACCTTCATAGCCTTCAGTGGCCGTGTAAGTCTTTCCTATATCACACCTCTCTTACCCGGACTTTCCTGCACCTGTCTTCCTTTTTTTTTTTTTTTTTTTTTTTTGAGAAAGAATCTCACTCTCACTCATGCTGGAGCGCAGTGGTGCAATCTTGGCGATCTTGGCTCACTGCAACCTCTGCCTCCTGGGTTCAAGTGATTCTCCTGCCTCAGCCTCCCAAGTAGTTGGGACTACAGGCATGTGCCACCACGCCCAGCTTAT
>NW_016807867.1:2415898-2445472 GCF_001698545.2 Rhinopithecus bieti
TAGTATTTTTAGTAGAGACAGTGTTTCACCATGTTACCTGGATGGTCTCAATCTCCTGATCTCGTGGTCTGCCTGCCTTGGCCTCTCAAAGTGCTGAGATGACAGGTGTGAGCCACCAAGGCCAGCCTGTCTTCCATTTTTAAGGACCCCTGTTACTGCAATGGATCCATTCAGTGAATCTACAATGATCCCCGTATCTCAAGATCCTTAATCACATCTCCCAAGCCCCAAGCCCTTCTACCTTGTAAGTTAACATATTCAGGTTCCAGGGATTAGGATGTGGACACCTTTGGGGGCCATTATTCTGCCTACCATGGTAAGTCAACTAATATTATCTGTTAATGAGGGAGGCAGTATGAAATAGATTTGTTCATCCAACAAATTAAGGTCTGCATGACACAATAGTAAATAAGATAGACTCAATCCCTGTCCTCAACAGAGCTTTCGGTATTAAGGGAGAGGGAAGCATTATCCAGAAAAAGTAAACAGTTAATTTCAGCTGTGTGAAGGGCTACAGAAAGAAGTGTAAGCATAAGCAGAATGTTTTACAAAGCAATCTGGCCTACCTGTAGGTGAAAGGGGCAGGAGCAGTCAAGGAGGGCTTCCCTGAGGAGGTGACAGTAAAACAGAGACATAGGAAATGACTTGGAGTTATTCAGGTCAAGTGTGTGCAGAGGGTAGGCCTGGTGGAGGAGCTGATGAGGAATTTCCAGTTACAGGGCATAGCCAATGTCCACGTTTAGGCTAGGAGTGTGGGGTGGAGGAACTGAGAAGTGTCTGGGGCTAGCACGTAGAGACAAGAAGGAGAAAGCTTTGCTATCTCATCTATTGAGCTAAGGGAGGCAGTGGGAAGTTAAAGCTTACAGGCGTTTGGCCACAGGTCAGGCACTGCTCCACGAGGTTTATGTGGAGCTGATTCCTGTAGGATAGATACTATCACAATATTCATTTGTAGATCATGAAACTGAAAGTCAGAGAAGCTACATGACCGCTCCAAGGTAACCCATCTGGCAGAACCAGGACTCACACTAGAGTGTGCCCTCGATCACCGTGCAATCACTGTCCTGCTTCTCAGGCAGGATTGTGGGGCCTGAACATTTGATGCTTATTCTAAGGGCAACTGGGAGCCGTAGTGGAGTTTCAAACTCTTCAGACAGAGTACTCTGGGTAATTGACTGGAGGCATCAGACCAGGGAGGAAGCAGTAACTCTCAGGTGAAACAGTATCAGCCCAGTCTGCAGTGGCAACAGTATGGATGGGGAGAAATTGAGAAACTCAGTAAATATTGAGAGAGTCAAACTGACAAGTCTTGCTTATTGATGTGGGGTGAAGGACTGAAGGAGGTGTTAAAGATGATGCCCTTGCTGCCAGCCAGATCGTATTAGAAGGAGCCGTCAATTCTATCCCTCTCAAGCAAAGGGCTCATGTGCAGCTGCGGATGACAAATGTAAACATGCTAAAACCCTAAAACCATGGAGGAGCTTCTTACATAAGTAAGAAAATAAGCTAGGACTTACAGGTGTGGGTGGATTTCAACTTCTCAATGAAAATTCAGCAGAATTTATCTGTGGCAAGCCTGCAGGAGATGAATCCTGCTCACCATCACTGCTATGATTCTGTGTTTGTGCTGAACTCTTTCTAATTGTCATCAATTATGATTCATTTACTTTTAGGTGTCTTGCTCATCATAATATTATCATTTGTAAGTCTTTCCCTTTGCAGCCTGTGAGAATCTGTTGTGACATCTCAATAAAGCAGGATTCAATCAAGGTGTGAATGAATTGTTAATCTTGTTATAAATAGAAGGTACCATATGTCAGGATGTAAGGGATGTCTCCTTCTTTGTTGCAAACAATGTTCCTGAAACTAAACAAAAGAAGCTTCAGAAATAGCTGGTTCAGCTCACAGAGCTTCCAATTATATAATGGCCAACAAGTCTCCACAGTGGATTCCAATTTCTGGGAGTCGTCTTCACACTTATTTAGAATCATCATTTGAAAGAAAAAATTAGTGTCAGGTTTGGGTATGAGAACCCCAGGGATCTCCATTCCTCCTGATTTTGACTGTGGAGTTAGCCTTACAATTCTCTGTGTCTTCTGGAGGCACATCCGACGAGCCACTTGATCAAAATATCTTTTTCCTTCTTTACCTTTTCCCATGGTGTGCAGATTTAGAAAAACAGGGCTAAATTGACTGAGCTCCAGCCCAAACCAGTTCATGAAAAATATACTGTGAGTTTTTTTTTACACGTGCGCTCTCAGCGGTGAGGGCTCTGGCCCGCTCTGTCCCTGATAACACGTCCTAAATGTGCTCCTCAGCACCTGCGGCAGTGTGTTTTCTGAGGAAAGCCTGCATGTGCTCAGAGGTCCAGCAAACGCCAGAACCAATAAAGCTTAAATTAGCATCCCATAATCTAGAGCTATTTCCCCTCTGCTCTTCCAGAGCCCTCCCCAACGCCTCCTCCTCCCTCAACTCCTAACCCAATCAAAATGTGTTTGTACCTTGTTCCATTTCTTCAGGGCCTCTCTAAGTGACTAGCTTGTTAGTTCAAAATAAAGTTAATGGCTAATAATAGTTCTCCCCCAGTGCCCAGTGGCGTTTCCGCTGAGGATCAATGCAGAATGGTGGAAAGAGCTTGGATTTTGGAATCAGCCATGTTTGGGTCCAAGTGCTGGCTTTTCTATTCACTAGCTGAGTGTTCTGGCTGGTTTTTTGGGTGTTTGTTTGTTTTGAGACCGTCTCTCTCTGTTACCCGGGCTGGAGTGCAATAGCACAGTCTCGGCTCACTGCAACCTCTATCTCCTGGCTTTAAGCAATTCTCCTGCCTCACCCTCCCCAGTAGATGGGATTATAGGTGCCCGCCACCATGCCTGGATAATTTTTGTATTTTTAGTAGAGATGAGGTTTCGCCATGTTGGCCAGGATGGTCTCGAACTCCTGACCTCAGATGATCTCCCCGCCTTGGTCTCCCAAAGTGCTGGGATTAGAGGCGTGAGCCACCATGGCTGGCCTGGCTGTTTTTTCTAAAATGTTTTTAGAAATGATAGCCCCATCTGTAAAATTGTGAGTCATACATCATGGAGTTGCTATGAGGATAAAAGAAAATAATGTGTGTTAGCAGCTAGTACAGGAACTGGCCTATTTATTGATAATTGGGCAGAGGCCAGATGCAGTCCCCTGGATACCCACCTCAGCCATCAGTCACACTGACCATCTGGAGACTGGTATTGTCATTCCCTTCTTCTCTCCAGCATTTATTTTCTCCTTCCCTTCTTTCCTTTCTGCCTTCCTTCCTTCCTTTTTTTTTTTTTTTTTTTTTTCCTTTCTTCTTTCTTTTCCGGTGGTTCATTGAGCTCCAGCTGGCTTCAGAAGATGCTGTCTCATTTTTTCACTATTACTAATACAGGGTGCAAAGAGCATCATGGCACAAAATACGAGAAGGTGGGAAGCGCCGTGCCTGGTAAAGAGCCATTTAGAACAATAGCCCTTCTGCCCTGTCCCTCCAACATTCACTGTCAACTTGTTTCACAATAGTCATTCAAGACACGAAGGAAGTGTTGATAAGCTCCATGATTCATTCAAGGGCCAAGGTTAATTTTTATTTATTCCCAGGTCATCACAAACAGAGGCAGATGGTGGTGGCATTTCCTTCTTGCCGGGAGCTCAGATACTATCTGGACAGATTTCAGCAGGCTTTGTATCCGCTCCCTCTCAGCGCCACAGCTTTCCTGGATAAAGCCCCAGCCACCCAAACTGCAGACTGATTTTATTTAACCAAGATGACTTGCAGTAAGTAATTGAGGTCACTTGGACCTGGCTGGAGGAAAGCCAGCATTGCCAAGGAGAAGGGCTGACATCGTTTATCCTTCAGTGGCTCTTCCTTTAGAGGATTTATTTTTGGTGACCCATTTAGGAGGTAGCTTACTAAGCTGTGACGATCAGTTTATTGAAAAGTGACTTTCTTGGAATTTTACTAGTATCAGGTGACTTTGGGATGGTTGGAAACAACAGACTGTGGAATCTACTTATGTAGTACTATAGGAACGATCGTAAAGTCATATCCAGAGTTAATTGGTTTCCTGTTACACACGTGTAAGTAGACTATGTGGTTCCTACTTTCAGAGCTTACCTTCCAGGTGAAGAGGGCAGTCATAGCATATTCATAAATAACATGAGACTGTAATGTAGTGTATGGCTGGTGCATTTGTGGGCAGCGTACAAATGCCAGTCAAGTACCCGTCCTGCTCCTTCAGGTTCACAGAAAACTGAGAACAGCACAGGGATGTAGATGAAGAGCAAAGAGTATCAGCTTTATTCCTGCCTGGATGGAATCCAGTATCTCCTTAAAGCAGAGCTTCCAGTTGGTCTGGAACCACAGAACAGCTTCCATTTGGCTTCCCCCAAGTAGACTTGGAGGTCTCTCTGGGGAGTTGGGTCTGCACAACAGACTGACCAGCACACAGAAGGGAGCAAGGAGCCAACTTGGGCCGAGCAACAGACAGATCAGAAAGCACCACAGTGAGACCAAATTGAGGCCCCAGATTTGGCTCTTCCCTCCGTTAACGTGGCCCAGTGGTTGGCAGCTTTTCCCCATCTTACCAAAAATGTCACTTCTTTTCTGCAGAGAGGAATAAGTAAGAAGGTGAAGGGAAAGGTCAACTGTTCCCGTGCGACTATTACTCCCTCCTGTGGGTGGAGCTGAGGGTTTTTTTCTTTTGCTATGGAAATGAGAGGACAAGAATGAGTATTTGTCTCTAAGTTGTAATTTAAGAACACAAAGCTGGAGATCAGAAGGCATCAAGAATGATGAGACTTAGAAGGATTAAGACTAGGAATCTGGACATATTCCCCCAGTGGGGCATGCTCTGGCTGTTCTGAATTAAACGTGATGCTGGGTGGGAACCTGGCTAGGGGAGGAATGTGTGGTGCCTGGAGCATTCGGTGGGAGTTCACACAACCAGACAGCCTCAGAGACGTCCAGGCAGCTGGGACAATCAAAGGGACGAACTATTGGCAAGCAGGAAATAATCAGAGAACCAGGTCGATCAGGAGGCAGGCAAAATAGCACTAAGGAGGTCTGACATCAAGTAACAGGATGGAGCTTAGGTCAGGCTGGGCAGGAGACAGGCAGAAACACAATTGTGGAGAAACTGAAACCCTGTAAGGACACTCAAGGTGAAGCTCAGGAAGAACGGGGCAAGAGAAGGGTCTCTATAGCCTGGACAACATAGTGAGACCTCATCTCTACAATAAATACAAAAATTAGCCAGGTGTGGTGGTGTACATCTGTGGTCCCAGCTATGCAGGAGGCTCAGGTGGGAGGATCACTTAAGCCTGGGAGGTTGAGGCTACAGTGAGCTACGACTGTGCCACAGCACTCCAGCCTGGGCAACAGGGCATGAACTTGTCTCAAAAAAAAAAAAAAAAAAAAAAAAAAAAAAAAAAAAAAAAAGAGAGAGAGAGAAAGAGAGAGAGAGAGAAGGTGCTCTAAAAAAAACCTAGAGCGTCAGTCAGAAAACAAGCCAGAAGACAGTTTTTAGCCCTGAGGCACCAGGTTTGAGGGCATTGCAACAAGACTGATCTGATACTATTAATAACTATAAGCACTAAGGAATTAAAGCTCTCAAATGTCTTAACACAGTTCCTGTAACCCTTGAAGGACTCAATAAACATTATTATTTTATTTTTTGATTTGATTACAATTTTGTTATTTGATTAAAATAAATTTTATTATTTTATTATTTGATTAAAAGCTGGAATTAGCTTGAGTACTAATCTTATTATTTGATTGTATTGATTTTATTTTTTATTTGATTAAAAAGCTGGAATTAGCTTGAGTACTAAGTGAAGGCTTTCTATTCGAAACCTACTCTGAATGGTGGACTCTTCACCCTTGACACCAAAGGCGTGATCAAATCTGGGTGAACCCAGAGAACTTTTGGCCTCTGTTACATTCTGTATCCCTGTGAAATCCACCAAGAAATCTTTTTACAGCTCTTACTGGCATTTGTTTGGCCATCATCTCCATGCTCAGGAACCAAATCTTGCCGAAATTTGTCTTAAATAGAAGTACTTTAAAGGCAGAAAAAATGTAATCCTGAATTGTCATGCCCTGAAGCTGGTTATGAGGAAGAGGTGAGCCGCAATAAAATGTTTCCAGGGAGGATGGTGATAGCTGCTATCAGGTAAGCATCGCCAATATTAATATCCCATCTCACTGGGTTGTTTTAAAAATCAAATGTGATCATGTGTTTAAAATGCCTAGTGCAATGCTGGCACCCAGTGTGTGTTTATAAATGATTGATAACCTTTCATTTGATTTAAACGTAAAATTTCTAGGACATACCCTATCACCTCCCTATCTCATTATCGCTAACACACACACACACACACACACACACACACACACACACACAAAATGTGCTCTGCCACCAGCACATTTAATGATTAGCTGATGTTACAAAGAATAAAAAGTGGAATGTACATCATAGAATTGTTACGAAGATGATTTGTGTAAGTAAAGGGCCTAGAAGAAAGGATGACTGACAAGCAGTAAGTGCTCTATATAAGTATTAGGTGCTGTTAGTAATAGTAGTAGTAGTAGCATCAAACTTCCTAGTTTCTGTGGCTTTAGGTCCTATCATACACGATTAAATCAAATCCCAGGTACAGTCTGAACACGGTGTGTGGATAAGAAGTGGGTAGAAATTTAAGTTTAAATTTTAAACCTAAAAGAAACTTACTACTACTAATTACAACAAAGTAGTAAGTTTCTTTTAGGTTTAAAATTGAAACCTAAATTTTCCAGTGATGACAACTACTCATACAAGTCATAGTAGTCATTGTCATAGTATTTTCTATCAGATGCCCTGTCTATTGCTCATCGCCCTGCAGAGCAGAAGGGTAGATTTTGCAGACGATTCAGGAGGGGAGAAGTTCACTCGTATTGGCAGGAATGGATCCTGCCACGCTCAATGCAGGAACCCACCCCTACATCACCCTCACGTAGTCTAAGAAATCTCTCTGGCAACATACCCCATCCATAGTCCACTGCATTTGAACCATGTTCACAGCCATTCCTTTTCCTACATCTATTTACCATTTCAGACTCTAGATGCCATCTTTATGAGAAGTCAGGAGATGAAGAAGGAATCTGGAAAAATTGTATTTTGAGATATTATTTAATCAAAGTGATTCTGGCTGGGCATGGTGGCTCACGCCTGTAATCCCAGCACTTTGGGAGGCTGAGGCAGGTGGATCACAAGGTCAAGAGATCAAGACCAGCCTGGTCAACAAAAGTGAAACCCTGTCTCTACTAAAATACAAAATTAGCTGGGCGTGGTGTGGCATCGTACCCTGCTGAGTCCCAGCTACCTTGCGGGAGCTGAGACAGGAGAATCGCTTGAACCCAGGGAGGCAAGAGGTTGCAGTGAGCAAGATCATGCCACTGCCACCCAAGCCTGGCTGACAGAGCCGCAAACTCCATCTCAAAAAAAAAAAAAAAAAAAAAAAAAAAAAAAGTGATTCTTTAGATGATTGCATAGGACGAGCTTTGTTAGACTGGTGTAAATCTAATTGTTATTTTTCCCTTCTACCCGACAGATGGGTGCTCATGAAAGTGATCAAATCAATTAATAGGAAAATGACAAAGCTACCAGTTCCCTGCACCCTTTGATGTATGATGCTGAGACACCATGGATATGAACATCCAGGCTTTCACCATTTAACCTTATTCGTGTAGAAGAATCTTGGCTCATGGCCCCAGAGTGGTGACATTTTACTAGCTCCATTAATTAGCATCATATTTTGGTAATGGTTTAGGGTTCCCAGGGATGACACATGTACACAAAAGAATAAAGAAAGTTAAATGAAGATCCGGAGATTCTTGTGGTTAATGTGCAGCTGTATGTTCCAATATCAATCGGTGAAAACATTGTTGGATATTGTCATACTTTTGGAGCTAATGAGTCCTTGCTTTGTTTTCCTTGCCTCTACTCTGATTACCATCCCCAGAGGCAGGTTCCAGATGTGTCATAGCTGTAGGCAGGTCAGTCTGAGCTTGGGGAAAGCTTAGTATTTAATTACTTTTCCTATTTTTTGTTGACCTGGGACGACAAAAAATGAATGGGTTCATTTTTTGACTCACTGAACCCATCAGTCTCCCTTGCTGTAATCTGACTGATTCCTTCTTTCTCCCAGAATCCAGTGCCCTGTGTCCTGTCATGCCCCCATTCTGATACTCCTATGGTCTTCGATCCCCAGGAGTTTGGTTGAGAATTTCTCAAAGCTGCTGGCCTCTTGGTCTACCTGTCTGCATTGGCTGTGGCCAGTCTGTGGGCTCTTGTGGGCATCCCCTGTTTCCTCCTCAAGGACCAAAGTGTGCTCTTGGCCTGCACTTTGAAATTCAGAAATTTCCAGGTCCTTGGACATGCTATCCAGGCAGACCAAATTTTGTCAGCAGGATCCACGCTGCCCAGAGCATTGGTTGCACATTCGTTCATTAACAACACTTGCCCAGCACCCAGCGTGAACTAGCACTAGGTGGGGTGCTAGCAATATAGCAGTGACAAGACAGTCACAGTCTCTTTCCTCTGTAGGGCTTTTGGTCCAGCTTGACGATCAGGAGCCAGGTTCTGAACCCCCACCTACTTCTTATCCACACACCGTGTTCAGAATGTACCTGGGATTTGATTTAATCATGTACGGTAGGACCCAAGGACATAGAAATGAAGAAGTTTCTACTCACAGATTCCGAGAAACAGGAGTCAAGGCACTCCACACAGGCCACATGGGGAAGCACCAGGGTTGGTCGGGAGCAGAAGGAGCGAGGAGAAAACATGGACAAAAATTTACTGTGTTTTTTCGGGGAGAATATGTGAGACCAAGAAAGCAGGCTAAGCAGGTTTAGCACTGGCTAGTTTGAAAAACTGTAGTGGGCTCAGGGGTGCTGGGGCTGCTCCTAGTTGTCAGGCACTAGGCCCTGGGGTGATTAGGGCAGGTGGAATGTGGTCCCGTATATAGAGTCCTGTGGGAGCCCAACAGAGGAGCTGGAGGAGGATGGGCGCCAATCGGTTGGTTTGCATATGAAAGGCGCGCTCCAGGTGAGTCATTTACTAGCTCCAGGAATTTTAGCTAGCTCCGGGAGGGGCAGTCTCTCCAGGGTCAGCAAGGCCCCAGATGTCAAAGCATCACAATTAAAAGACAAGCTTAATATACACTGCTTTGATGACTCTGAAAATGTGACATGAACTGTGTCCTCTGAACCAAAAGACTTATTCTGATAATTTCAGAAAAATGACAGAAATTCATCTTTATTAGCACACAGGCTGTTTCTTCTGTCTGGACTTGACATCCTAAAGAACTACTACTGATTTTTCCTCTGCTAGCTCCTCTGTGAAGCCCTGGCTGAAGTCATGCGTACAGGTGAACACCTGGCTCCTGGACTCTACAGCACCTTTTAAATACTCGGAAGAAGGGGCTGGGCGCAGTGGCTCTTGTCTGTAATCCCAGCATTTTGGGAGGCTGAGGCGGGAGGATTGCTTGAGCCCAGCATTTCGAGACCAGCCTGGGCAACATAGAGAGACTCCATCTCTACAAAAAAAGTACAAAAAATTACCCCAGCATGGCAATGCATGCCTGTAATCTCAGCTAATCAGGAGGCTGAGACAGGAGGATTGCTTGAGCCTGGGAGGTTGAGGCTGCAGTGAACCATGATTGTGTCACTGTACTCCAGCCTGGGTAACAGAGTGAGAACCTGTCTCAAAAAACAAACAATAAACCAAAAATATTCCCAAGAAGCATTTCTCACGTGGGTTATCGCTACTTGTTGGTTTCTCTGTCTCCTGATAACTTGTTGAACTCATTGGATGAAAAGGTGATATCTTGATTCAATTCTGCGACACTAGTGGCCTGCATGACACCTGATAGAAACACTGATGGTAAATAGAATCAACAATTGTTCTTTAAACTCTTGATGGCTCCTAGGCTGCAAAAGCTTTCAGGAACATTCTCCTAGTGAATAGGAACTAAAATTTATTGAGCATGGATGGTGCAGCAGACGTGGTGCTGGATGATTCATATCCATGGGCAACTTGGCCTTCACAACAGCCTTATGTGATGGAGGCCATTCCCCAATGTTACAGATTAAGAAATTAAAGTCCAAGGAGTTTGCTCCATGATTAAAGTCACACAGTGCTGAAGAACCCAGGACCCCACCCCACTGCCTCCCAGCCGCCACTACCTCCTTAGTCAACCCCATCTCAGCCCCTCTCAGAGCACACATGGCCCTGAGCCTCCTTTCTCTGTGAAGAGTTCCCCAAAGACTTTCTACATTGGCTCTGCCCACAGGGGAACATCCACTTAGGTGCACTTAGGGAAAGAGCCACCAAGTGAATTATGCAGTGGGGACCATTACCTCTATACTCCTATTACTAACTAAAGCATATGGTTGCTTAAACCGAGGTATTCCCTTCGGCTTATTACATTCATTACTTCCTGTCAGTTAGAGTTCACCTGCTTCAATTTTACCAGAATGTGTGAATTGCATATTTCATATATTACTTAGCAGGAGCCCACCCCAAGTCAATTTTTTGCACAGAATGACAGTTACAGGGAAGTTCAGAGATCTTATTTGGTCTTGGAAATGATTATCGTTCTCAATGGAATGCCGAATAAAATGCTAATTAATAAATGTTTAACGTTATTCTGTATGTAGAGACATAATTCTACATCAGTCTTTGATGCATAAATATGTATCACATAGATATATATATTCTCATCCTTTTTCTCATATAGTCTTTGATTTTGAATCATGCCCACACTCAGCCTTGAGACCCTGGGCAAGTTGTCTTACCTTTCTGAACCCCACTTTCCTCATTTGTAAAACGCGGATGTCAAGTGTTCCGAGGTTGTTGTGTGGTTTTAGGGAGACACCTATGTAGCTCAGGTTCGAAATTTATTATTGTAACCCCTAGCCCCAGAACTTCTCATTTGAAATTCGGAGCAAGAACTTTGTACAAAAGTATGTTGTTAAGCCTCTTAGGGTGGCGACTCCGCGGGTAAACATGTCTTCAAAAGCCAAAGCAACGAAAGGGAGCATTGAAAGTACTGTCTGTAAGCAAAGTGGAAGGACTCGCTTTTGCTCAACTGTGGGAAGAGGAGGGTGGTTGGGAAGGGTGCAGGAGAGAGACCCGTGGGGATGGTGTGAGGTCGGGCACCCAGTGGGGGGAGCAGCTGTGACCTCCCCAGCCACTGACTGAGGGACTCATTAGGTGCTGGTGCTAAACGTTGCACTAACTAAACGTGTTCTGTCTCCCAGCTCACACTCCATGCTTCTATTCTCAGGAGCACTTCTGCAGGGGTGCCGTTTGCTGTGGGTAATCCAGATGCCAGCTGTTCCCTTATTCTCTGGCTCCTGCTTATGTGACTGTGTTTTCACGGAGTATCAGGCCAGTCAGGCCAGAGACAGGACTCATCCCCTGTTTACGCTCCCCATAAAGAGTGAGCTCACTCAGAAGCATTAGCAAGCACTGTGTCTTGACTGAAGATTTTGTGGAGAAGATAGCAGAAGAGGTTTAACATGGCCGAATCCTCAACAATAACCAAATCAAACCAAACCAAAGCAACAACAACAACACAAACTTAGGAATATGCTCCAGACCCATCTCATCTCCAAAGTCCCGATTTAGCAGCTACACCATCTGTTGCCTACTCTGGTCCTTTCTCCTCCAGAGGCCAGGGTTGCTGGCTCCTCCTCCGGAAAAATGCAAACTCGTTTCCTTAGTTTATGTTCAGCAATTTAGGCAGCATCTTTTGCTATAGGAGCAGACCCTCGGACCCTCACTCCCCAGCCCGAGTAGATTATCAGAATATTTCTTGCTCTATGGCTCATGTCTGTAATCCCAGCACTTTGGGAGGCCAAGACAGGGGGGATCACTTGAGGTCAGGAGTTTGAGACCAGCCTGGCCAACATGGCGAAACCTCGCCTCTACTAAAAATACAAAAACTAGTTGGGTGTGGTGGCGCGTGCCTGTAATCCCAGCTACTTGGGAGACTGCAGCAGAATTGCTTGAACCCGGGAGGCGGAGGTTGCAGTGAGCCGAGATCGTGTCACTGCACTCCAGTCTCGGCAACAGAGTAAGACTGTCTCTATCTATCTATCTATCTATCTATCTATCTATCTATCTATCTATCATCTATCGCTATATATATATATGAATACAAATATATATAGATACAGATATTTCTTGCTCTAAAATGCAGCATTCTCTAGTACATTGACATTTCCCCCAACAGATTCTCTATGGACATTTAAAAATGGAGCCGATGTTTGTGTCTTTGGTACTGTGCAGAACAGAGGCAGCCTGTGTTGCAGTGCGACCCAGGTGTCAGGCGGGGCCATGCTGGAGTGAGAATGGAAGACCCACTTTCTTCCCTCCCTAGATTCCCTGACTGCAAGAGCAGGGGAGAGGGTCAGATTTGAACTTCTATTGAGCATGGAATAGTATAAGTGATCTTCTCTTCATCTGAAGAGCTGAGAATCTAATTTGGTATGACAGCAGTACACAACACCTGGACCACAGTAAGTGCTCAATAAAATTTAGTGGATCACGAGGTCAGGAGTTCTAGACCAGCCTGATCAACATGGTGAAACCTCATCTCTACTAAAAATACAAAACAAAACAAAACAAAACACAGCTAGGTGCGGTGGCAGGAGCCTGTAATCCCAGCCACTCAGGAGGCTGAGGCAGGAGAATCGCTTGAACCCAGGAGGCAGAGGTTGCAATGAGCCAAGATCGCGCCACTGCACTCCACCCTGGGCGACAGAGCGAGACTCTGTCTTAAAAAAAAAAAGAAAAAAGCACCTCCTCTTCTCCCTGCCCCAACCATGATTAACATTGCCTTCGCTCCCCACAACCCTGATCAAAAATTAGCCAAGACACTAAGGAACCAGGACTGTGATCAAGGAAACATCCTTGGGCTGAGACTGACATATACAGAAAGCCTTGGGTACATTTTGGGTACTTGGGTACTCACCCTCTTGTTTCCTTGAGCTAAATGGAATGATGATTCTCAATGGAACCCTCACAATTCTCTCTGGGAAGTTCGAGTGTCTCCTGTAATTTAGCTAAACAGCTTCTAGGTATCACAGAGACATTCGTTGCTCATGAAAGGAAAAGGGATCCCTACGCTTTATTCTGGAGACCTTTTAATGTCCATCTGGGACTCCTCGGGGCCATGTGGCTCGCTCTGTTCCCCAAACTGCAGTGAAGGGACAGTCAACACATGAATTCTCATGCCATGCTGCTGCTCTGTTTACTGCTCCTTTATTTACATAAGTAGAGATTCAACATCCTAACATGTTTTGCAAGCTGTCATGACATGAGAAGCTAGTAATCTGCTATATTTTGCTTGCTAACATATTTTTGACATATTTTAGCTTTTGATTATAAGATTGCATCTTTGCCTGCTACCATCTGTCTCGATTCAATGGAACTCTGGCATTTACAAACACAGTAGGGTGTAGTATTTCTTATAGACTTGAACTCTACCAGAAACATGCTATTTCCAGTCTTAACCAATATGTCATGCTTTCACACGCAAAGTCTGAAACGTTTGATATCTTGCAAAATCCACCAGGAATAAGGAACATATCTTCGCATCCAATTTGGCCGGGATGAGAAATATATTAAATAAGGGGAAGGGAACAGTCTCCAGCTTCTAAGCAGAGGTGGCCTTTTATGTGGTTTATATCCTCTTGACTATGCTTATCCTTTTATCAGCATGATTAAGATCTTCCATGGAAATACGTCTTCTTTTAGACTTTTAATCTCTCAGCAGCCAACATTCTTGAGATGTATTTTCCAGTGTGAAATGGTTATCTGCCAACATTTGACAATCAGGCATTTTCCTCCATGATGTCCTTTTTTCATTCATATCTTTACTCATTTGGGTAAATTACCCCAGGTTTGACCCAAAGGATTAGCTTGGTCCCTGTCTCTGCTGACAGCAGCAGGAGGATTGTGCAACACAGAGAAATGTGACATTGTATTAAAACAATGTTTTGGGGAAAGCCCCAAAATGCACAGGCCTAACATGCATTTATTCAGCACCAAGCTTAAATGAATTTATTACGCTCCTGGATTACACCTCATAGGCTGTAATCTATTGACATTTGACAATAGTTTGACAAATGTCAATATTTGACAATAGTTGACAGAAGCTGTCAACTATTGACATTTTCTTTTCTCTCTGGGTTCTGAGTTGAGTGTAAATATATTTGTCATGGGAATATATCGTATGCTTGGTTCAGTATATGCTCATTTCATCAGAAGGAAAGCTCTTATTATCTGTAATCACAGTCAACATCTTTGTTGTTTTGAGGAAAGAATGGGCTACAGCTTGAATTTACATATAGATCTGGTACCTTTCCAGATGCAGTTTTGTGTGCTGTTTTAACCATTTTGAATATGTGTAGCATGATCTGTTTCTAGTGCAAGACTTTGTTTGTAGTAGAGAATTACTTCTAGTCAGTTGGGTGTGGACCACATCTAGTTGATTTTCTGCCTTGCAGCATGCTGCTGACTGTTCAGGAGCAGCCAATTGCAGGATCTAGGTGCTAAACACATCAACTGAAATCACCATCAATGAAGAGGCCAAAGAGGAAGGCCTTATGACTTCCAACTCCAGTATCTCATGGCTACAAGTCAAGTCCAAGCTGACCCAGGTCTCACATGCTCTTCCTTATCTGGTTGATGAGGATGATGGCAACTGTTGAACAAGGAGAAAAGACTGAGTCTCTGGGTAATTGTAATTGCGAATTTCTGAAGAGCAGGGATCTTGGTCATACCTCTTTATCCTTTGTACCTGGCTCAGGGTAGGCAAATAACGCATGTGTGTTGAACTAAGATAAACTGAGGACCATATTCAAGTTAGTAATTGAACAATGTGTGCTTTATTGAACTTCTATTAGGTGAAATCACCAAAGATAGGTTAAAAAATAAAACCAAATAGACAGTAGATTCCTCATCCTTGAAAAAGTTGTAATCTAGTTTGAGGATAAATTAGTTGTGTTTCATTGAAGACAAATTAGTTTTGAAGGAAATCATGAATTGCTAAGCTAGGTTGTAAGTGCAACAGGCATTCAGAGAAAGGAGATAATGTGGCAAGTTAGATTTTATGAAGGAAGAGGGGCTTTATCTGGGACCAGAAGACTGAGCAGGACTGGGTAACTGGAGAGGAGGAAGGAAGAGTTTTGCACAGAGTGGGAATCAATAGAAGGGAACAATAAAAAAAGGAATGAATTAGATGTGAAAGGAAGGATGATGGAGCATGATGATGGGGCTTGATTGGCTTAAATAGGCTGAAGCAGGATAAGGTATAAGAATGGTGTGCGGAGCTGGACAAAGTTAAGACACTCTGGAAAGTCAAAGGAATATTCAACTTCTGGTGGACGATGAAGACCGTTATTCCAGACTCTCACAGGTAGGAGACATGATAAAAAGTGTGGTTTTAAGAAAGATTACAAGGGATTATACAGAGGAATCAGAGGGATAAGAGGCTACAATAGAGAAAAGGCGGTGATTCTAAAATGGACAGAAAAAGAGCCTGGATTAAATAAAGACTAACAGTTAAAATGAAAACTTTTCTCTATAGGTCATCTAATATGTTTCAGGTATTTCTAACCACTGATGATAATATCAGCAAAATGCTACAATAATTTATAAGTATACTTATCCTCAACTTACAGAAGGGAAAAGGGGCCTTAGAAAAAGCAAAGTAAGTTGGTCTAGGCTACACAGTGAGTAAGTGGCAGGAAAAGATCCAAACTTCATTTAAACTACATTACTCTTGGAGTCATAGGTATTTATTAAATGAGCAAATGATGTGAAGTAAGTGTTTTATAAAGATACATGGTGGCCATATACAAGGGGGATAAGGGAAGAGAGACCAGAGGCAGGCAAACGATAAGGGTGCCCCTAAGGTCTTATCATTGGAAATGGAAAGGAAAGAATAAACATAGAAATATTGCCAAGTGAGAACATGGGAGTTGGTGTCTGATGGACTAAATGATTGAAAGAGGAGAAGGAGAACTGGGAAAGAAAAAACAAACAAACAAACAAACAAAAACCAGAAAGACTGGGTGGCTACTGGTGACCTTGGCCAATGCATTTTCAGGAAGAGGACATTGCTGATTGATGGCAGCCAGCCTGCAGGTGAGTCAGGAGCGAGTCAGTGGTCAGGAAATGGAGGATGTGGGGAAGACCACAAATTTGAGAAATGTGGAAGAAAATGAAGGAAATAAATAAAACAGTATTGTAAAGAGGCTTCAGGGTCAAGCAAGATTTTTTTTTTTAAAGAAGTGAAGAAACCTGAGTGCATTTGAAGACCAAAGGAAAGTATACAGAGGGAAGGAAGACATTGAAGGAACTAGAGAAAGAGGGACCTCTGTACATCGAGGGGGTTAAAGCAGCAGGAGGAGACAGGTTAGAATGGTAGGATTGCCAATAGAAGTCTGCATGATGAGGAGAATGTTCTGTATCTGTGCCATTCCATGTGGAAGTCACGGACCTCATGTGGCAACCAAAGACATGAAATGTTCCTAGTGAGACTGAGGAACTGAATTTTTCATTTTGCTTAATTTAAATTAACTTAAATAGCCACATCTTTAAATAGCTAGTGGCTACCATATTGGATGATGTAAGAGCCTCAGGGAACCAAAGGCTTTGGGACTAGACTCTTCCACTGACTCAGAAAAAGAAAGCAGAGAGGGAGAGAAGCCGTGCTGTTCATACTCAGGAGAGGAAAAATGTGTTTGCCCCTCCCAGGTGACCTTGACTTTTTGGTTATACCTTGGTGATAGTCACATTATTAGATCATTAGATGAGGAGAGACCTTTGAAAGTTCACATCCCCATGTGGATGTTGTGGTCTGAATCGTACCGTCTGCATCAACCAGATGAGTTGAAGAATGGCCAAATCTCACATGGCACAGCGCATCACCCTCAGTCTGTCTGCAGCCTTTGAGCAAGAGCTCCTTGTTCATGGAACAGAGATGGACAGGACTCTGGTAGGTTCATTGGGAGGGAGGTCATTTTGGAATGGGGCTTTCGGGTTGCTGAGAAGATATTGCTCACAATAAAGCCATCCTCTGATTTTCTATCCTGCATTCTGCTCCCACATCTCACCCTTACTTTGGATCTAGGTATTTTAAAGCCAAAAGAGGTGATCCCCTCAGAGTGATTTTTCTTAGACTTAGTTGATGTTTTCTTGAAGAATTCCCCACCCTGAGAAATGAGTGTATGTTATTCTCCGTATTCTGCAGGTAAACACAGAGAGAGCCCGAAATCAACATCCGCGGTTGCCCTGAGATAGCGTCGCCCGTCATTCCGCTGGTGCGCCCTCCCGGAGATGGTGGCGTGTGTTGTTTGGGCTGTTTTTCATAGCCGCCGCAGCTGGGAATTCAAGATGCTATACTTAGGCAGAAGTCCATGAAGGAATTAATTGATACGAGCCAGAAGTTGATTGCCATTTAAGTACTCAGCCTCCACCATTGCCAAGTTTCCCTCTTTGCAGAAAGAACTGAGCTTGCCTGCAAACTGGCTCATTCAGGATGTGAGCACAAGATGGAATTCAACCTTTAATATGCTGCAACACCTGCTTGGAAATAAAGGGGCTCTGTGCTTTTCCCCCCAAGGAGTTGACAGCTGACTTCATTACAGAGGAATCTGGCAGAGATGGTCGAGGCTACTCTGCAGTCTCAGGGGGCACTCACCCAGGAATGCAGTGCCAACCAGACCTGAGCTTTGGGACTCTGCCAGGAACCCATGCTGGCCTATTTTAGCCTAAATCATCCCTCTTTCTTGAACTCCAGTTTTCAGTGTCTTTGGTAGGCGCTTCCTCCACACAAGGGAGGTGGTAAGTGTCTCTGGCCTGCTGAAGTTAAATGGAGAAGCATTTGCAGGTGTTCTATAATGGGATCTGGATTTCCAAGCTTCCTTTCTCAAGAGTTCTGCAATGTCGCACCCCAACAGGCACAAACAGACACAAAGTCAGGCTGCCATGCTCTATAGAGCAGAACTTGAGGGTTCACTGGAGTCCTTGTCCATGTTCTGGAACTGACCCAGAGCTGCTATGGGAAGCCTAGCCCAGCCTGTGGGGGTCCCTAGAGGGTCTCTGGCGCTGTGACCTTCCACTGGGGCTGGAACACTGCTTATGCTTGTCAGTTTTCAAAGTAGAATGTCAATCTTGTCACCCATTTACATGATTTCTAAAGCATATTAATCTGGCCCCCATTCACAACACAGAATTTAGCATTATCTGACTTGCATCAGAGAATATTAACTTTCTATCATTTGTTATCCTTTATCACCCCCCAAAATCTGTCTGAAATCTAAATATCCAGAAATCAGGGCAGCCTCATATAGAACACATCCATTCGCTGGGTCACTTGGTTCAGCATTAAGCAATGTGAAGGTCACAGAGCAGCTTCAAAACTGCATATAATGCTAATTGAAAACAAAGCACGATTTGAACTTTTATATATAAAAGTCGTATCGTTCTTTTAAAGCAAACATTTAAAATGGGCTGGAATGAGAATAATTAGGAAACAAACAAACAAACAAACAAACAAACAGTTGATGCCAGAGGTCAAAACTGGCAATCCAAGACTCAAGCCTGGCCTGAAAGTGTGTCTCATATGGCCCACACAGTGGGGGCCAGCAGAGTTTGAATAAAAAAAAAAAATGGAATAAGTTGCCAACATTTGGAAATTGGAACATAGCACGTAGCCACCCGGATTGCTGGCTCCTCGGAAGGCACGAGGCAATCTGGCACCAGGAGCCTGTTTCCCAGCAGGCAACAGTGGGGCAGGGGAGGGGGCATTTGCTCTCCAGGTTGCTAGAGGTCCCCGCGCCAGGTTTCTCACTTGCTGAGTCTATAATCCCTGGATCAGGTGGAAGGGTGATGGGATTCTGGGCTATTTCTTCCTTTCTCCCTCTTCACAGATTTGCTATGGGTTATTGTGTTACTTCAGGGTTAAAATAATCATGAAATGCCCCATTGTAAAAAATCAGTGTTGAGGAAAGAGAGTCTCAGGCCCACACCACTTCTCTACTTCTTGAACGTTCTTGTCTAATTTCTAGTCTTGAGTCAGGTACACTCACCTGAGAATGTCAGCTACAGAACCCAGTGGTTCTCAAACTTGGCCCCCTTAGAATGAGCTGAGGAGTTTCTGATGTCCAAGTTGCGCTCTAGACCAGTGGCCTTCAACCTTTTTGGCACCAAGAACTGGTTTTGTGGAAGACAATTTTTCCATGGACCAGGGTCACGGGTGGATGGTTTCAGGATGATTCAAGTGCGTTACATTTATTGTGTACTTTATTATTATTACATTGTAGTATATAATGAAATAATTATACAACTCACCGTAATAAAAAATCACTGGGAGGCCTGAGCTTGTTTTCCTGAAGCTTCTAGATGGTCCCATCTGGGGGTTATGGGAAACAATGGCGAATCATCAGGCATTCGATTTTTATAAGGAGCTCTCAACCTAGATCGCTTGCACACAGTATAGGGTTTGCGCTCCTATGAGAATCTAAGGCTGCTGCTGATCTGACAGGAGGCGGAGCTCAGGTAGTCATGTGAGTGATGGGGTGTGGCTGTAAACACAGATGAAGCTTGGCTCTGCTATCTTGCCTGCCACTCACTTCCTGCTGTGCAGCCCAGTTCCTTACAGGCTACACAGACCCATAATGGTCTGTGGCCCTGGGATTGGCGGCCCCTGCTGGAGACCAATTAAGTCAGGATCTCTGGGGTGGGACTGAGGCAATGGAAACTAGTCCAACCATTACGGAAAACAGTATGGCGATTCCTCAAGGATCTAGAACTAGATGTACCATATGACCCAGCCATCCCACTACTGGGTATATACCCAAAGGATCATAAATCATGCTGCTATAAAGACACATGCACAGGTATGTTTATTGCGGCACTATTCACAATAGCAAAAACCCAAATGTCCATCAGTGACGGACTGGATGACAGACTGGATTAAGAAAATGTGGCACATATACACCATGGAATACTATGCAGCCATAAAAAAGGATGAGTTTGCGTCCTTTGTAGGGACATGGATGCAGCTGGAAACCATCATTCTTAGCAAACTATCACAAGAACAGAAAACCAAACACCGCATGTTCTCACTCATAGGTGGGAACTGAACAATGAGATCACTTGGACTCGGGAAGGGGAACATCACACACTGGGGCCTATCATGGGGAGGAGGGAGGAGGGAGGGATTGCATTGGGAGTTACACCTGATGTAAATGACGAATTGATGGGTGCTGACGAGTTGATGGGTGGAGCACACCAACATGGCACAAGTATACATATGTAACAAACCTGCACATTATGCACATGTACCCTAGAACTTAAAGTATAATAATAATAATAAAAAAAAAATAAAAAAATAAAGTTCCCCAGGTCATTCCAATGTAAAGAAGTTTGGGCCATTGCAAATCACATACAACTTTACATTAGAGCAATTTCTCAACCTCTGTACTATTGACATTTTGGGCCAGATAATTCGTTGTTGTGCGGACCTGTCCTGTATATTACGAGTTTAGCAGCATCTTAGGCTCTAACCACAGATGCAATAGTGTTTCTCCAGATAAGTAAACACTGTATTAAGTCATAAAATTATGGTCAGGAATAGCGGCTATTATATTGGTCACCTACCCTTCTATAAGGCCTTGGAGAAATTTCTTTTGGAATTAAGTGCTAGGGAAGCATTTTCTCTCTGGGGAACTGATATATTCCTTCCTTTCCGGATGTTTTCCCCCCTTTACTAACCAGGAAACTCCAAGTTAATGCTAAAACGCACTCAAAATCAAAACTGAAGCATAAAACAAGGCAACTACTGTAGTGTATTTTCTCCCCTCTGACTTCACAAGATGCTGATTTTCCGATTAATGTTTTGTTCATCTTTAAGCTGCTTTTTTATATCCTTAGGGAAGGAGGTAGGATGTAAATATAAACAAGGTAACAAGCCAATGAGGGGAATGACTGCTCCAAGCACCGTTCAGTATTTATGACCCAAAGTACGGCTGGTTCTAAGGAGGAAGGACCTGCTAAGTAGGAACTACCTCCTAATTACTGGAGGATCAACCAGTTTTATGGAGCAAATAATGGTCAACTCCTCCAGCCTCCCGGCTTTGTCTGGAAAGAGGCTGAACTGCGTCTGTGCTGAAGAAGCCTGATGCCCAGTCATGTGGAGGCTTCGAGGGAAAATGGCAAACACAGTCTCTGATGCGTCCTAAGAATTCCAACTCCTGGTTTTTATACTACAGTCTGGGAAGTCTCTGAGAGGCAATGTTGTTAAAGGCAACTTGGGATATATCCCTGGGTTGACACATAACCTGCTTTCTGTAAATACAGAGCAGCTTACCTTTAGTAAAATATAACTCACTCATTAATAACCAGACGTTTTAAAGCTTTTTAAAAAATCATTATTAAGCACGACTATTTCATTCTAAATGCAAAATCCTGAATGGACCAGAGATCTTAATTTTTAAAAAATATAGCTGAGTATTTTAATTATAGATGTACTTGCATATTCTCAGTGTCCTCCATTATTTATGTAGCTGGTGAAAAAGCTTTTTAATTAAATAGCATGCTGGCAATCCATTGTGAAATGTATAGATGCAGGTTGTCCTAGCATTATGAAGCTGAATACAGATGTTCGCCAACTTATGATGGATTTAGCCGGATGTAACCCCATTGTAACTTGAGGAGCTACTGAATGTGTATTACTTTTGCACCATGATAAAGATACTATAAGCTGGGTCAGGTGCAGTGGCTCACGCCTGTAATCACAGCACTTTGGGAGGCCGAGGCAGATGGATCACGTGGTCAGGAGTTTGAGACCAGCTTGGCCAACACAGTGAAACCCCATCTCTACTAAAAATACAAAAATTTAGCTGGGCATGGTGGTGGGTACCTGTAATCCCAGCTACTTGGGAGGCTGAGGCAGGAGAATTGCTTCAAGCCGGGACGTGGAGGTTGCCGTAAGCTGAAATCGCGCCACTGCACTCCAGCCCGGGTGACAGTGCGAGATGTTGTCTCAAAAAAAAAAGAAAACAATAAACCAAAAATTGTAAGCTGAACCATTAAAAGTTGGGAACCATCTGCACACACACACACACACAACATTGTGGTGAACACACATACTTTAATCACTATAAAATACTTGTTTCTGAATGATCTTAAAATTCAACCAAACTTTTCTTATATTGCTAACGTAATACTGTAATTTGCCACCACTCCACTTGATTACTTATGTTTAATGTATTCGACTACCTTGGAAATAGGGTAGGGTAGTGGTTCTCAACGTGTGGCCCCCACGCCAGCAATATCAGCATCATCTGGGAACTTCTTGGGCACAGTTTTGAGGCCCACCCCAGGCCGACAGAATCAGCAGCTCTGGGAGTTGGGCCCAGCACCCCAGGATGTACCAAGCTCTGTAGGTGATCCTGGAACAGGTTAAGGCTCGAGAGCCACGGGATGGGGGTTATGCACTGTGGCGATGGTAATCTCGGTTTCATCAATGTTTTTCCTGGTGACATGTGGTCACAACAAAGTCAACTGTTCCCTGCTTTTAGCTCCCCACCAAAAAAGTGCTGTGATGATTCTTGTTTGTTTAAGGTTCAAAGATCTCAGAGCTTAGAAGAGGTCAAAAAACTCACAGTGGCTTAAATATTTTCAGCATAGTTTGCATGAAGGTTGCCCATGATTACCAGGTCTTTACTTACCAATTTTGACTAAACATGTATATCAGGGTTCACGTTACACATAGCAATTCTCTTCTTTCAAAAAACAAAAAGAATCTCTGAAATCAGACCTCCTACTTATTCACCATTGGATGGCAGGCTGTAGTGGAGGCAACCTTCCAGAGATGCCCCACGCCTGGGTGAAGGCTGATGACCAGGTTCTGTTACCTTCCCGGGCTGGAGGAACCAAGGCCAGGAGGTGAAGGAACTCCCATCGGGAGGCAGTGCCAGAACTACAACAAACAACCATCTGACTCCTCGCTCTGTGCTTTGTCTTCTGAATGAACAATGCTGCTTCTTAAGTACACATAAGCCAAACTGCCTCTCAAATTGCAGCCATCTACTTTGAGTTCAGATTTGCACAGCATGACATGAATTGGGCTGCAAATTATGCAGAAAACAGCCATCACATCCATCTGTGATGTCAGAATCCTCAAGTACAGTGTGACCTGTTAGTATGTGACAGAGTAGAAGGATGCTGTGTCTGCTTCCTTCCCTATGAAGAGTGATGAATATCCTTCCAGATGCATTTGGCCCAGTGTGAAAGGTTAAATATGATTGAGGTAATGCCTGTGATACGCTCAAGAGCAGATTTCACATCCAAGGGTGCAGGCAATTAGATTTTTTTTTAATGGCGTAGTAACAAGAGAAAGAAAACACACAAATACACTCATACCTAATGGTAAACTGAATTTATTTCCTCTTGGAAAACAATTCCAGCAATCTCCAGGTTCAGGCCGCAGAGTAAACATTAATAACAGTAACATACAGGTTAGTTCAACTGATTCAAGAATTTGGCTGCGTGAAATCATTAAGGAAAACCTTGAACACTCAAAGCTTCAAATGTATCCAGGGAAAAAAAAAATCCTTTGACAGTCTACATAACAACTATTGCATATATAGTGATGCTACCTGTCACATTGCAAGGCTTACAAATATATATATACGGGCCTTATCCAGCTGTGGGGTTCTGTTCTGTGAGAACATCTCTTCATGGTTTGCAAGAATCTTCAGCAATAAAAAATAGTCTTAGATTTAAGCGCTGATATACCAAAAGAGAAATTCTAGGCTTAAGTGTAAAGAAAAGGAAGTCCAACCATAGTCTCATGTATAAGTTGTTTTTAATCTCTCTTCCTTAAAAATACTTTATCTTAAGCCATTTTGGTCATACGTCTTTTTTTTTTTTTTTTTTTAAATCTTGCCTGAATAGGGCCCAAGTCCACTTGTCTTTATAAGACCATTTTAATATCAGACGACATAATACATGTGCAACACTTTATATACAAGGGGTCTATCCGGTGCGCAAAAGTTCAAACACATGAACATCCAACAGTTTTGATAATACAAGTTTTATGGTACAATACAATGTTTTTGAATAATATACATTAACAATGAAAGTTTCGTGCAAAGAGTAAAACATGTTCCCTTTTTGTGCCACAAAAGCAATTCTCCTTGAGAGACTGTACTTGCACTAACTGCTGTGTTGGGTCATTGTATGATTCTGTAAATAACAAAAAAAAAAAAAGAAAAGGAGAGAGGGAAAACAAACTTCAGTGATTTGATTTTCATCAGACCAAGCATATATACATGTAATTAATTCATAATGACTTGAACAATGAGCTTCTGCCCTCTGATGAATAGTGCTCATGCGTGCCCTCTAATGCTAAAAAAAAAAAAAAATCTAATGCTCCTTCCCCAGGGAGAAAGAGACCCAGACCGAGATCTTCTGAACCTGCTGCCACCCATGAGGGCCTGGAAGGAGAGGCCAGGGCAGGAGCCTCCTTAATGTGAGATAGCTGGCTGGCACCTTGCCTTTTCTCCACCTCTGCCATGTCTTTCTGTAATACCCTCTCACCATCCATCATCTCTTCTTATTAAGATAGGACCCAGTGTTCAAGAAGCAGGTAGCACTGTTTTAACAGTTTTACGTATCTGTGCATGATTTCCATTGGTTACATATGCCTCTGTTCCAATCCCTCCGAGACTGTAACATCTTGACAACAGGGGCTCTATCTGCCCCTGAATATGGGTATGAAATGCCAGAGTTACCCGGCAGATGATGGACAGCAGGAGCAGCGCCCCTCGCCAGGGTGGGCTTCGGGCTGTGGTCATAGCGTGTCTCAGGAGCAGATTATAGTAGCCTGCCATGTCTCCCCAGTCCCTGGATGCTCTTTCTCAGCTGACTAGCCTGCGTTGTATATTGGTGGTCTCCGCTCGTTTGTGCTAGCGTGTCCCCTTTCTGAGTGAACACCCTCCTTCCAAATTGTGAGAGGGTAACTGGGATTGCCCAGGCAACTTAGGACAACCACCCATGCCCTGAGGGTGGACGGCAGGTGGGAAGGCTCCAGAACCAGGCCTGGAGGATAGTCACAGATCTTCGGGATATTTGCTTGGAGCATAAGCCTGGAGATGGCCTGATCTCCACTCTCCTCCTCTGCGCTTTCCTGGAGTCATATTCTCTCACTACTCACCTGTATCCCCTGACCCTAATCCCTTCTTATTACAACCTTGGGGCCTAGCTCAAAATATCACCACTTTCATCCTCACCCCATCTAACACTGATCTCTCCCTTCTCTGATTTCCTGCTGCACTTTATACTGCTTATATAGGATGCATCTTAGGTCTTGTCTCATGATTATTTGTAGGCCTGGCTCTCACCCATGCTGGTAATTCTGATGTTCATTCATTTATTCATTCCTCTACATGCATCTATTGGAAACATACATCAGCACCTGGCACATGCCATAGCGCTGCAGTGCTCAGGAAAGAGGGTTTGGCTATCTCAGTGACTGGCTGGCAAGGCAAGGGCTGCTGGAGAGGAAGGGCATGGTCCTTGCCTTCATGCCTTCAAAGTGCTCACAGTCTAAAGAAGGTCATGTGGGCACATAACCGTAAAGAAAGATGGCAAGCAGTCTATTAGAAAAGAACACAGAAATGTCACGGCCACACCTAAACCTGCCTAGCCATTGGGGAAGGGTTCACAGTGGATCCAGCACACTGACAGCTGGAAACATGAGCAAAGAGTACAGGGAGGGCACTCTAGGCCAAGGGACCCACATGGGTCAGGGCAATGAAATAGGAATATGCAAGGTATGTTTGCAGACCTGCAACTTGTTTAGATTGGTTGAATTCTTCTGGAGAACGTTCTGAATCAACAGTACTCATGAGACGTGAAGATGGAGCTGGTTTGGGGCAAGAATATGAGCAGTCCTTTTCTACCTTGCTCAAGAGCTCAGACTGTCTTGTAGGTTAAGGGAGCCACTGGAGTATTTTAAGCAGAGGGATTCATCTTAGAGATGTCTGTTATCTCTTCATCCTTTACAGCAACTAGCAAACTGCCTGCTCCCTGAATACAGGCTGAATGATCAGAGGTTCAGCTGAGAACCAACTGGGGCTAGGTGGAGAAGTGGGAGAGCTGGGAGCCTTGTGAAGAGGACCTAGGTCTTCCTTGTTCCATTTTAAATTTAGCTCATTTTTGAAAAAGATGGATGACAAATCATGATGGAGAACAATATTTCACTCTCCCTTATTTAAAACATATCTTAATAGTCTCGGCCTCAAAGTGAATACAGGAAGTAGCAAATTGTTTTTATGTCAGCTCTTTTATCGGTATATTGACTTTTAATACTTCTGCAAAGTACTTGTCACCAAGATGTAGAGAGAAAGGGTAATAAAAGTACTAATGAGACCAAAAAACTATGCTATTTTCTTAAAATCAACATGATTCTGTTCAGAAAGGTTATAAACAATAAAAGTTTGATTACTCAAAATACACCACGTCTAAGCCTTCTTACACCTTTTGCTATCTCAGAGTCAAGTTTATAGAAAGGTTTTTTATTTTAGAAAGTCCAAAATAATGACCAAATAAGTACAAGAAGATATAGTACAGATTGAGCATCTCCAAATGGGAACATCCAAAATCCAAATACTCCAAAATCGGAAACTTTTGAGCACCGACATGATGACATATAGGTGACTAAGCTAGTGACACCTTTGCTTTCTGATGGTTCAGTCTACTCAAACTTTGTTTCATGCACAAAATTATCGAAAATACTGTGTAAAATGACCTTTGGGCTATGTGTATAAGGTGTATGAGAAACATAAATGAATTTTGTGTTTAGACTTGGGTTGCATCCCCAAGACATCTCATTATATATATGCAAATATGCCAAAATCTGAAATCGAAAACACTTCTGGTCCCAAGCATTTTAAAAAAGGAATACTCAACCTGTATTTGCCTAAATGAAAGGACTCTAACAGAAAGACAGGTGTTTTTCTCTTCTTAACAAAATCAAAGTAAAAAAAAATCAGTTTAATAACATTACTTTCAAATGTTTAAGTGCTTATGATGGACGATCCACATGTGATTGGATTCTAGGGGTTAGTGAAAGAGTACACAGTGCAATTTTCCTGGTGGTTTTATATGTACTCATACCAAGATGCTACAAAATGAGAACCCAAAACAAACTGCCCATAACAGTTGGCAATGGTTGTGTGTTGTATGCTTTCATCCTCAACCAAAGCCATACAGGTGTCTTCAGAGGTGCAAGGAACATGAACAAATACACATACATCACTTACTGCAACAGACTGAAGTTGTTTCATAAAGGAGTTATGGTTTGTATATAAGAGAGAGGAATACAGATCATTTGTGAGAAGGATAAGGGTATGGCTTGTGAAATTCAAAAATAAAGCAACCCAATGTAAGCAATATCAACATAAGAAATCTGGCGTGAGAAATGTAAGGGCAGGAAGTCCTCTTGGTTTGGAGATGCCTGCAGACCACGGAGGTCTCTTATTCTCATTTTCTTTGGTTTCCCCTTTTCCGCTCCAGCCCAACAGAGAGCTATGGCAGGGTCTCCCCAGGCCTGGCTGTCCACCACTGGCAGTGACTCTCATGGTGGAAGGCAGCATGTTCCTAGAGGTTCTTGGGCAATGGATATATTTGTATTGGAAACAACCCCACCACGGGATTCTGCTCCATCCTCAAGGGCTTGCCTTTGCGACCTTTGAGGATCTAGGGGATGTGTCTGTTCTCCTCCCCCATGCAGTATTTCAAGTCCACTGGAAATACAAATGGCCTCATTTCATTTTCTGGGGGAAGGAATGGAATATCTGAGCCACAGTTTATTCGACTGGCTTTTAGGTGTTGGGGAGAACAGATGCGAAGTCCTAGTCTCTGGACTCGACTAAAGATTCTCTGAGTAGAAAAACAAGAAGTTGCTTCATGGGAGCACTCAGTGTTTTTTGTGTTTTCTGATGCTCATAGACATTATTTCTTCAGAAAGGGAGACAAGAGGCAAGAGGGAAGGATTAAAAAGTAGACAGCAGAAGTGCCAAGCAAAAAGAGGGTACGCTCTGAGGCCCACTTTGCTCTCCCCCTGGCTATTTGCCACACCACAGAACCAGTCCTGAGACAGCAAGGACACAAATGCATATGAGCAGAAAGCAGAAAAATGCTGCCAGGCCATCCACAAGCAGCCTTCTCTCTGTGCAAGAGTTTTCAGCTCTTTAGGTCCAGAGGAAACCACTACACTAGAACAAAGCAGTGGGTAATCTCACCAATTTTACACAGCAATTCACAGTCCCTAAAGTACTTTAATGCAATGACGGGTTATGAGAAAAAATATCTGTTCCAATGAAGGGAAAGTGTTTTACATAATCGAGAAGAACATCAGTGCAACATCGGTGCATCGGTGGAGGTGGGGGGTGAACACAGAAAAGGAAGTAGGAAGAGAAGAAAACTTCTGTAATCCCACAGAGAGCCATATTGTACTCTGCAAAAAGCCGTCTCCTGGAGACCCCATGTCTAAGTAACTGAAAATTGCAAACCATTAATCCCAGTTATGAACAGTTGTTTTACACGAGGGGGGTTTGTGTTAAAAAAAAAATCAAATCCACAACATACCTTAAAGCTTAAAAGAAGATCCATCTAGGTATGACACCTTCCTAGCGAGGTTTCAAAACCACTTTCTTTACTGGAAAGGGCCCCATTTGGAAGGAGTGCGCTGTATGTATTTTTTTTTCTCTATAAATGTGAAATTAAACTTAGAAAGCTAAAAAACAGATGAGGGCCTTAAAATTCCCTTCTAGCACTATGTATTTCTTTTAAATATGAGATGCCTTTCATTTTACAAGACTGGAATTCTCATTTTGGGCTTGGCACTCTAACAAATGATTAATTCAGCCTCCTTTTTTCTGAGAGCTGACCACATTTACTGGTCAAACAGTTTAATCCTATTTAAAATGCAATCCAAGAAAAATATTTTTAAGTAAAAATAAAAATCCATGATCCTTTGAAACTGTTCACCTTGGCTAAAGACATTCCATTTTCCTGCAATCTTGATGTCAATTTGAATTTTTGCACCTATATCAATGATGAAATTCAGCTTTGGAGGAAAGCCAGGGGGAACCTATCTTCCCAGGGCTGAAAAATTAAATTCCCAACCCCAAAACTTATGCCCAGAGGTTGCCTTCACTTTTCTAATTCTTTGGCAGAGACCATGTCTCGTCTGTGCTTTGTAACACTCTGTTGGCATCGGCAAAATGTTACGTATCAATGGTCATAAAAACAAAAACGGCATTTGAATGGAAGTTTTGTGAAATCTGTTGATTCAAAGATGTTAATCATTTTTACCATGACTTGTTTATTTATAGCCTTTTGTTTCAAACAAATTCTGACAAGCTTTTAAAACTAAGTAAAAGAGCCAGCATGCTATTTTAAAAAGGAATGAAAAAAAAAAAATAAT
>NW_016807867.1:2445568-2457320 GCF_001698545.2 Rhinopithecus bieti
AGATGTTAATCATTTTACCATGACTTGTTTATTTATAGCCTTTTGTTTCAAACAAATTCTGACAAGCTTTTAAAACTAAGTAAAAGAGCCAGCATGCTATTTTAAAAAGGAATGAAAAAAAAAAATAATAATAACAAGCTTTCCCCTAATTCACTATGCCATTAGAAACCCGAATTTAAACTGCAGTTGTATTCAATTTAAATGAGATGTTTTCTAACTAGATGAAATAGTAGGCAATTGTGGCTCAGAAACAATGCAAGGCGGGAAGAAATAAAGAAATATAAAGATTAAATGTGGCTGTTTCTTTCAACAGATGGTGACAGCACCATGGCAGCGCGTTGTTTTTTCTTTAGTTGAAGAACACAAACATCCGTAATCAATCATCACTGATTAACTAATTATATTACCCTTCCTTTTATCACTTGGGTTGGACCTTTATCTGTAAACACTGAGGATAATCGGTATGCTCTTATTTTTCTGGAAGTATATTCCAGTTCACATAGAGCCGTGCAGTTACAGGCTGCAAACAGAATTCTACATTACAGTCCACCTTTAAGCACTATTGCTTTTTTTCATTTTTTTTTTTTTAAACAAAAGCAATTGGTTTCCAACAGGCTGGATAATAAGTCTTTTGACCTGCATTCTTCTTTGACCCATTAAGGTCACCCCTGTGCTTGGGCATATAGCTGACTTAGGAAATGCCTGCAAGTCCTACATTTCATCTCCTGCCCACTCAAAATAAAGCTTTCTTTAAATGTGTCTGTACGGGTCCCTGAAGGCCAAAGAGGCATCCCTGTAGTGGGCAATGGAGGGACAGAAGCTTCTGCCTTTATTAATGAATGCAGACCATTATGAGTCTGGCTGGCTCCTTCCCTGTTCCCAGAAGCATATACTGTACGTGACTTAAAATGCTAGAATATTGACACAAAGCGAGCCGGGCACCCCTAAGGAAAATTACTCCTTGGATATAATGTAGGCTCGTAACAGCTATTAGAGTACAAAATAAAACCCTCCGGGATCAGACTGACATATACCGCATTCTACCTAGTCCTCAAACATTAGAAGAATTTCTTTGTGAAGGCATTCTCAAGGACAGCATTAAACTGACTTTTGTAGCAATCTGCAACAGCTTTTTGGCTTAGAGCTTTTAGTACTAAATCTCTGGTTTGAATCAATATAAGTACTATATCTTCTACATTAATCAATACATTTGGTTCAATACATGTTCTATTAAATTATACTTTCTAATCAAGATTTTACATTTCCACCCTCTCTCTTTTCATTCCCAACTTCTTACGCTAGGAAAATAGTTTTAAAAGTGTATACAGCTAATGATGACAGGATCCTGGGTTATTTCTCCTGAACATTAAGAGAAAAAATAGTCACAATGGCAAAGGATGACCTTTAAGCATCTTAATAAGGTTAACAGGATGTGAATGTTAATAAATTAACATTTTCAAAGTCCACACAATTACAAAAGTACTCATAATTTTAAACTGATGAAAAGTAAATTGCTACGGCTCTGGGAGTACCATTAGGAATGTTCTAAAAACTACACTGAAGACCAAAATCACCCTCCAGTACCCCACTTTGCCCACCCCAAAGTTTCTACTGCCCACAACTGTGTAATTCCTGGCTGGAGAAATCTGGGGTAATTGTGTTTTTACGGACCTTACCAGGTAAACGGCAGGACCATATCTGTGGACATTGCATTTTTGTGAGCTATGTTACAGTTCAATGAATATTTTTTAAAGGACAAATATACAACAATATTTTCCCTAAGTGCTATGAGAATCAAAAAGACATAGGCATAGTGGATTTTTCGTAGCCAGGGAAGTTGACTCATAATCTTTACATTTGTAGAATCCGCTAGAATGAAGTTCTACTCTTTTCTTATGACATAACAATGGCATTTCCAAACTGTCATGATATGCTTTTGCCCCTCTCCTGAATGCCAGGAATGTTGCATTTATGATCATGTTTGCACGGACAGAATTTCCCTTTTTATTTTTTCATATGGTAATGTCATCACCATGAACTTACAGAGACACTGATGCATTTTCTTTTGACATTTAACAGTTCACATGGGCTTGGTGTGACATCTCAAAGCATTTTCTGGATGACACTAAGCTATATTAAAGCAAAAGGTGAAATGGCATCATCAGAAGTGATCAGAAGAATACAAGATATTAAAGAAGGAAAAGGACTATTAGGGCATTTCGTTTTTCCCCTTGTAGGAACATAATTGTTTGGTAAAGTTTACACACTAGGCCAGTTTTGAATGATTCTGGCAATGAGTTTCTATCATATCTCCCATAGGAAACAATTTCACATTCTAATAAACCTCACTGAAGGACATTTTTGTTGTTGTTCTCTGGACATTTGTGCTAACTATGTCCAGAAAAAGGGTGATCTGAGATAATCCTGATGGATGAGGACACTGGCATGTTGATGAGTTTATGTTCCAAATACTAGACCATGTAACTATAGTATAAAGTTCATCCATCTCATTCAAAGCAACCTAGAAGACCATCCAGTACACCATTTCTCAGTCATTATATAAAACACATCCCATTCACTTGCTTGGTTCCAGAAAGAAGCCTGAAAATAGATTTCAGAAAGCCAGTGGGGCCTGCCTTACACAAGCAGGGTTTCCCAACCTCAGCACTACTGACATTTGGAGCTGGGCAATTCTTCTTGTTCAAGGGGGTTGTCCTGGACATTGTAGGATGTTTAGCAGCATCCTTGATCACTATCGCCAACATGCTAGTGGCATCTTCCCAGTTGTGACAAACAGAAATGTCCCCTGACACTGCCACATATCTCTTGGTGGGAAGCATCTCTCCCACCACAGAGATATTGAGGAACACTGGCTTATACTGTTTGAAACACATTTGTGCATGAATAAATGAAAGCTGGGAGACAAGGAGAGTTCTGCATTAAAGGGATCTGAAGAATCTGCAGGGAAGAACTGATCTAAAGGGGAAGAAGAAATGGTGATCTATGAGGTGTGTTAAATAGCTGTAACGAGGAGGTCTTGGTAATGACCTGTCTTGTTATTGACAGGTTTAAATTAGAGGTCAGATACAGGAACAGGTGGTTATAAGGAAGACATATAATTGTTTTGAATTGACTTTGTATTGAAAACACATTGAGCTTGCTATACCATGCTTGAGTATGCTACTTGGTCTTCATTCTAAGATGGTATCTTCCCCACCTGAAAATGAGAATTGCAAAGGGACACATACATACCACATGAGACTGCACTGCAGTAAATATATACTGTACTGCAGTAAAATGTAGTCAAGGGGTGAACGTGGGCAAGTGTACAGGAACTGTAGAAAGAATTCTTTGAGATACATAATAAATGGCATTGTTTAAGTGAAGAACCAAGTATTTCCAGAAGTGCTCATTCTTTTAGTGACGAAGACCATCCATGTACCATCGATGAACAAAGATGGTACGTTTTAGTGGCAATCAATCAATGCTGCTTTAGGGATATTTACAATCTAATAATGTTTAAAGGGACCCAAATATTAGACTCAGGAAATCAGTGTTTGGGGAATGGAAATAACTGTCTACTTTGAAAGACCTACAGAGCCATCATCCTCAATTTGTTGGTCTAGACTCAATGGCAGGTGAATCAACTACACCTGTAAGTAACGCTGCAGAGAAAGAAAAAATTGGTTTCAGAGCTGGGGGGTTGGGGGTGGTACCTAGCAGCATCTGGTCCAGTATCTTATTTTATAGATGAGAAAATTAAGTCCCAGAGAGTTGAAGCCAACGCTCAAGGTCTTAGAGTTAGTCCTACGGCTGGGCCAGCTGTCCAGATAAAGGACACTCATTGCTACAGCCCAAACCTTCTACCTGGAGAGACAGGGTGCTCTAGGACAGAGGAAGGGCCCTTCACCTTATGTGAGAGGCTCTGTTCTTGGAGTAGTCACATCTGCCTGGTGCAAGAGAGATGAGGAGGCAGAGGTAAAAAGGGAGAGAATGGCTCCCGAAGTAGAGGGAAGAGCAGCAGCAAAGCTGAGAGGCCAGGGTACAGAGGGCAGGAACTGCACAGAAGCTGAAGCATCTGGTGGAGCTGCAGATATGTCCAGCTGTGCAGCGAGGTGGGGAGTCAGTTCAAAAAAGCTATTTTAGCCACATTTTGCTATTTTCTGCCATATCAAGCTAAGCTGGAAAAGCCCATGGCGGTTACCATGTACCAAGAATACCTAGCTTAGCCTTAGTCTAATGTGAGTCTTCAGAAGCCTGAGGAAAGACTAATTATTTAAATAATGCAAAGTCCCAGCAGCTAACAGAACAATTCCTAGTATTTCGACAATTAAACATTTTGGAGATATAAAACAAGCCCGTCAGTCCACCAGCTTCCAAAGGACAAATTCTACTGTGACATCATACATGGGAAATGTTAACATTGTGACAATCCCATTTTCCATTAAGAACTTAAAAACAGTAGTAAAATTTTCGTTGCAAGCTGACCCCTATCTGTTATGCATACCCGACAAGCTTGAAAATGTCCCTCTCTGGAACTGACAATAGCGTGCACTATCTACTACACCGAGAGTGGGGGAAAAAGGTGCCGAATGGGAAGAACAGGCTAAAAAGAGCGAAGTGGCCACTGGGAAATATATTAAAGAGTACAATGTTTATTTTTAAAAGAAAACAATGAATTGAGCTGTCTGTTTCCATGCAAGAAGCCAGCAGAAAATTTAAATCAAACTATACAAAGCCAGTGAGAGGGAGAGTGGAAAGATTTCACTCAAGATTCTGGAATTGCAGGATTCCAGCGTATTGTGGGACAGAAGGCTTTAATGGGCAATACTGCCTAATAAGATATTCAGGGATTAAGTCAGTGCTTCACAGACAGATGTGTCCATGTGCCAGTTGTTGCTAAGCTTTAATTTTTTTCCCCTGTAATGTTTAATTTATCACACTGGCGCTTTCTAAACTAGAACATCTGTAAACAAGGTTAAGAATGACCTCCTTCCAATTTTACATCCATGAGCAGTGCCCCTTCTTCGTGCTCTAATTTTAGATACCTTAAAGATAAATAAATCTTTGGAAGGAAGAAAAAAGAGGCTTGTCTGACACTGTAATGTGTTCATCCTGGGCGAATACAAATTTCCTCTCTGCCAGCTCTCGGTGCACACAACCAACTCTTGCTGCTGAAGCTATCAAGCATCCCCTTCCCAGTCAAATGCAATTAAACAAACTTCTGCTAAATATTTAACAGCCTTGTGTAGTAATTAGCGGCAAATAATGGAAGCTTAAATTGATAATTGCTCAGAAATGTCCTCTTACAAACATTACAAAATTCCAACTCCTCCCTTTCCTCTTAGATTTTGAATCCCTGAAGGTTTTTGAAGAAAATTTAGTTAGCGAAATTAACTATAATCATATCACTTAGCCAAGATCTCAGAGTTAAGTTTGGCTGTTTTGCAGTCAGCTGCAAGATTCCACTGGCATCATTTACTTCACTTCCGTGTTTGAAATCCATTGAAATTTAGTTATACACTGAAAGATGGTGGAGCAGGGCATTGATTTAAAAACTGACTGGCAGGCTTAGGATTTAAACTCTGGTCCACCAGATTCAAAAGGTCATCTGATTAGAATGGGAGAAGCACAGGGTGTTGTAATTTATATTCAAAGGGTAACCTTTGTAGGAAGAAGGAGGGAGCCAAGACTCTTTCTGCTTTTCCACTTGATAGGGACACGGATTCCCTTCAACCAAATTCCAATAATTATGAAAAATAGTTTATTGAACTTGGGCAAAAAGCAAAAGAAATGCCACTTCCTTGTAGTCTTGTAGTGTATTATTTCTTTTATTAAAAACACTGCCACACTCCCTAGGAGGTAAACTCACATTAAGATTAAGTCAAACATGTTATAAATCATTAAGAATAACAGAAAAACATCTTTCCCCACCATAAGCCAAAAAAAAAAAAAAAAAAAAAAGAAAAGAAAAAAAAAGCTTGTCTAGTATGGCATATGTTTTAGTAAAGATATATAAAAATAAAACTGTGAAAGGACAATGTATTAATTTAGATAAACTATGTTAAGTATGAGTCACCTCCTGAGTTCTGTGTGTACGCATGCGTATGTGCGCGTGTACACGTGTGTGTGCGTGTGTGCACGCGCGCGGGAATACGCATGTGCGTGTGTCCATTTCCATGCCTAAACAAGTGAGTGTTGTGCAGGGCAATAAAAAGAGTTACATACATGCATTGCTTCTACAGGTAAAATTCCTGGTGTTTGCCTTTGATCTTTCTGTCTCTCCGGGGACTTATTCCTGCATGGAGAATGCAATTAGAACGAGCCCCAAGTAACTCTTGTTTTAAGTTCTAAGCAAGTCCTTTAAAAATGCAAGTATTCCACGGGCCCAATTCTGTTTGGTTGCCCCCACTTTAAATAAAAAATCCGAGTTTGGAGAGAGGAGAAAACATTTCACACTCAAATTTGGTGCTTTTTAAAAATTTTGCCTGTGTGCTTGCTTTTCTTTCCCTTTTCCCTGTATGTTACTGTGCATTGTTGAAATTTTCAGGTCTCTTTCTTTAACGATCCCTCCCCACTCCCTAAAATCATCCTGGTTTATTAGCAAGTTCATACAGGCACAAAGAAGTCAGGAATGGTTGAGTGCATTTCCCATTCTCTATTAAACCTGTTCTTAAGATACGTTTTTATTCTTTCTTGTCCATGATTTCCCATTGTCTTATACCTTTTAAGGTCTTAAAATTGCAGAGCTGCCCCCACTCTCTGCCCTGCCAAGAAGAACTTCTATTTGCTTCAGAAACTCACAACGTGAAGTTCCCATTCTCCTCTCACTTTCTGGGCACCTTTTCTGGCTTTACTTCTAGGTCTCTGTGGGACAGTTTCCTCACTCCTTATGGTGCACAGAGCTACTGGAAAGAGAACCCTTTAATTCCTCCACACAGAGATGTGCTGTAGCTATGGTGAGAGTAATCTATAACCCTCACATCCTTAAATAATTTGCTACTCCAAGTTAATTTTAATTCATTACAATAAAGCAATATAATTTAAAAAATCTCTTTAAAGTAAAGTATTTAACATGATCCTGAAAGAAAGACAGTCCTGACTAACAGAAGGCCAGGCGGCAGGCATGGTGCAAACTCATGCAAATTCAAAGGTGAGCCGTAAACAAGAACACACAGCAACACTGCCATGCATAAAGGGCCAGGCAACGGGAGGCCTCATTCTAATCAGTCCTCAAAGGAACCTGCCATACAGAAGTGGCACTTATTCTAATTTAAAGCCCTCATGCTTGCTTCAGTGTTGCAAAATTTATAAAAGAATAACTTCATTAAACCGCCTGGCACTTCAAACACAAATGCAAACCAGCCACAACACACAGGGGCTGGACAAGAGGAAGAGAAATATTCCCAGAGAGTTGTTAGCTCAGATACTAAAATAGAGTCTGCATTGTGGTGCTTCCCTTTCCGTGCAACTTTCCTTCACCAAGGACTCCTGCCACCGGGCTCTTTACTTCTGTCACGAGTCCTGTTGCTCCTGTGAGTCTGCTTAGTAACACTGAAAATCGTTCCAAGCGGTTTGGCCAGCCCAGTCACATGCAGAAATACATCTGGCAGTACATAAATGAACGCTATTCAATGTTCCTTGCCTGGTCTGCAGAGGAGATTGATTCTGAACACACCACTATTACAGTTCCCATTTACTTGGGTATATATTTCAGACTCACCTAAGTTGTTGAAAAACTAATGGAAGAAAAAATTTCTTCCCCTTAACCCTGGCACTCAAGAAAGAAAACAATAATAAGGGTTAAGTGGAAACAGTCTACTGAATCCACGCACCGCGCGGGAGAAAAGTTATTGTCACATCCTAAAACATACGTTTTAAAGGAAACTTCTTTTTCTCCCCTTAATCAGAGTCACAGAAACGCTACAGAAAAATTACTTGAGGCTAGATTCCTAAGCTACAATGCAGTGTGTGTCAGAACACACATCATTTCATGCTTAACTGTCAGCATATTTCTCAAAATCATTTTTTTTGGAATGCAATGAAAAGACAATCTGGAAGCCTGTATAAAAACTCCAAGCCTCTGAGAAAGTATGTGTCACCCACAAGTTAAACTAAGCATCATGATCTTGAGAGATCCCAGTAATGAACCACTCCTTTCCTGCTCAGTTTCTCATCACCTTAGTGAGCACAAACCTGTGCTAAGATTTTGCTTCAGAGAATACAGTGAGCGTTCAAAAACCTTGAAAATGGTAATCCGTGGATGAATAAGAGGAAATGGCCTTAGGGTAAGTAAAAGGTGAATCTCTCCAAGGGTTATAAAAGAAAAAGACTGTTTATCCCAGTTGTTTTTCAGAATTTTGGAGTGGGATTCTTGCTGTTGGTTGGAAGAAAGACCTGTTAAAGGGTGCTCAGACCAGGCTGACTGGAGACCAGTTCCATGTAGTGGATGTGAAACTTGAAGTTGTCACCAAAAACCGCAGGATGATAGGAGTCATATTCTTCTTAGGGTAAACAAATATTGAAATGAGTTATCTCTTATCCTTATGCAATTGTTTTATAGTGCTGGAAGCTTTTTATATCCAAATGATGCAATACATTGGTGAGGGTAAGTTTGTGTTCTTTTTTCTCTCCATGAATACAATAGGGCTAATCAGATGGAATGAATGAGCCAATTCACTTACGGGTAGCCTTTATTATATATTAAAATATGGATTATTGATCTTCTGGAGTTGGCAATGCATGATGCAAATTCAGTGAAGAAAACCTCCAAAATTGGAATTTGAGGCTATTTGTATTGATGCCTGAATCTACTTAGAACTATTTTCACTTTTGAAAAACCATAAACATAAAACAACACTAAAACGAATTAAACCCAGTGTTCCAAAAAAGGACAAAAAACAGTTAACACAGAGGCCTGGGATGGCCCTCTTATAGGGTAAAATCCCCTGTTGTATTCCAATGGAGGGAGACGAAACAGGCAGGCTCTTTGGGCCTGTCTGCGGAGTAGTGAGTACAAACTTATTTGCTAGACCCAAATGTACTGCCCAGGAAACTTGCTACAAATCCAACCAGCCCTGTAATAAGAGTCAGTGTATTGTTGTGGCTCTCGCACTTGTGAGGCATAATTGTTTAAAATACAACACTGGGCTGTCCTAGCAAAATCCTTTCATCTCTTATCTCTTAAAAAATGCAATAATCAGCCTGGGTTAGGAGGCAGCTCTGAATACATGGGTCACATGGCAAGGAAAGCCTACACAGCAAACACTGAGGGGAAGAAAGAAAGTGCGCTATGATATTCAACGTGTATTTACACACCTCCGTTCTGCCTTCCCCTTCCCCTTACAAATCTGCCCCAAGATACGATGGCACGCTGATTGCTATTTGTGCTCTGCTACGAAGTCCAGGCCAGACTGTCTCCTGTATTCCTTATAAACTTCTCCCATCTCTTCCCTACAGAGCAAGCACGCCCTTCCTTTTGACAGAGTTCACGTCCTCTCTACCTTTTTATAGGCCACATCCGCGTGCCCCCCACATAGCAGCACAACACAAACATGTGCCTTTCTCCTCTATTTTTTTCTTTTTTAAGACTAAAAACAGGCTCTGTGTTTTGGTAGGCATCCCTCCAAAGCATAGGTGAGAGTCCGTGCGGTATGTTTCCGAAAACGATGCCAATGAAAGGGGGGAATGAGCGATGCTAAACAATGCCGCACCAAAGTTGCAGACTGTTCGGCTACAGTCCAGAAAATGAATCCAATTTTTCATTCTGTCATTATAAATATTTCATTGCAAATGGTACTGATTTTCTGCAACTGTGGTTAAGCAGAGGGCCTCTGTGTGAATATTTAAGAAAAAAAAAGAGGAGGAAGACAACGAAGAAGAGGGAGGGGGGAATTAAAGGTTAGCAACCAATTAATTTCTCACTTGAAATGTAAAAGATTCTGGGAGAAATTCAACAGTGATGTAGTGTGTGACTCAAAGAAGAAGAAGAAAAAAAACATTTACTCTGCTCTTCTTCTGACAGTTTCTCATAAAATATCTGCAGTCCATCTATCTTTTAGTACTCTGGGCTCCTCTGGAGAGCAGAAAATGGTGGTTTAAAGCTCACTTCAGTGCCAGTCTGCGGGAGATTGCTTTCCACAGGACCCCCGCTGATGGAGGCCTAGGGGAAGAGGCCCAGGAGTTATTCAATCAGCCCGAGACTCTGGGGCGGCTGGGGGTCCTTTGAGGGCTGATTATAAAGCTGCCCTCCTGTTGCCTGCCTCGGAACAGAACGAAATGAGCAGCCTCTTGCTGCGCAGATTCTGCAAGAAGGAATTTCACCTGTCATGGAGTTTGTCAGAATTTCAGGATTTATCTTGGTGCAAAATTAATAAAATACCAACCAGGATTTCAGGCTGACTACTCAGCTGTGTCATCTCAAAGTGATCTTTCACCCAAGAAAACCTGGACAGTGAGCACAGCCATTCTTGCCCTACTTTTCCTTTGGAGGATGAACGAGACGATGTAACTAATGCCACCCAAACATCAGATTGAGACCGTGAGCCAATTACACGCGAGGCGGAATTACGCGTGGGTGCCGCTGTCTTAATGCATGACCTCTCACCCCGCCGCTGCAGGTCTAAAGCCTCTTTGGAATAAGTGGAGTCTAAGGCATAAAAAGGCGATTTCTGCAGCTTATAACACAGTAGGTCCCCTATGGCATCACATCTGTTAAACGCATACACTGGTATTTCAGACCCGGATTTGATTTATCTTTTAAAAGGAGTACTAACAATGGAGTATGGCAAGAACACATACTATGAAACGTTGCAAATTAATCTTGGGTCGGCTATGAACAAGGTGCAGTTTCATCCTTTGTTTCAGCACACGCCCTCCGCATGTCCCATCACCTTCTGGGCTCCCAGCAGAAAGTGGGAGGGCAGAGGGCGGGGGAGGCGGGAGAGAACACAAGGGGATAGGACAGAGTGGGAACAAACCACCTATTTCTGTGACCCTCTGCCAGCTCTGGGCTGCAACAATTTGGCCATCTTGGCTTCTTTCACTTTAGACTGTAGCTTGCATCACACAAATCACCACTGCTCTTTTAAGTGAAGTTCTGTACAACCCAGGGGTTTGATCATTTTGAACTGAGACTTGGGTAGCTCCAAGGCAATTAGCTCTGGTCCTCAGAGTGGGTGGCATCGCATGGCAGATGGGGCCAGCATGTGGGGTCTGGATTGGCACTCATGCCACTGGCTGGCCCAGGCCAATGGACAGAGTGGGCAAGCAGCTCTCCGGACCTTGGTCTCACCCAAGTTTGACTCCCAGGACACTAAACTCAGGTTCAGCACAGGGTTAGTTTGGGTTGCGATGCACACCTTGTTTTGTGTCCCTGGCCTCCATCCACACTCAGGCCATGGGTACCTCTTACTAATCGATGATTCGCAGCACAGCCTCGGCTCTGAGTCAGCGATGGGTTTAAGGCATTGCTGCTTCTCTAATTTTTAATCGACATTTTCTTTTCTTTTTTTTTTTTTTTGAGACGGAGTCTTGCTCTGTCGCCAGGGCTGGAGTGCTAAATGAGACAATAAACAATGCTGTAAAGCATTCTCCTCAGCTCTTCCCCTAGTTAAATGACAGTTCTGCTTTGGAGAACCACCTTTACAATTCAGTAGCAGGCTGACAACACTAACACCAAGAGATCTCAGGAAAAAGTAACAGAGAGAGTGAAAGAGAGGAGGAGAGAGCTAGGAAGTGAGCGCACAGATGC
>NW_016807867.1:2457715-2478168 GCF_001698545.2 Rhinopithecus bieti
GGGGGGGGGGCGGGGACGCAGGGTGCTCTCAGCAGGCTTCCGTGGAGATGTATTAACTCCACAGAGGGATAAGGGCTTCCCACCAGTACTGTCATGAATTATAACTGAGTATGGGAGTGAAGCCTTGGTGTCTGTCTCACAGCAAATATACTGTTCCATTTTCCTGCACAATCACCTTTCACCCTTATAAACTCAAAGCATAGCAAAGCACACTGCTGATATTTAATGGTATCACAGTAGCCTTTTATATGTCTAGAAGGTACACAAGCTTAGCAGATGTGCCCAGTGGTGTAAGTCAGACAATTATAAAATTAAATTTTGGCAAAGTGAAAAAGGAAATCTTTTATGAGCGCTTTGGGTTTCCAATGAAGGATGGTCTTCTGCCAGCCAGGAGCTGCTATCAATGCAGGGGCAGGGATCACACAGAAAAGAAGCTGCCCTCCCAGACATGGAGGGGCCCAAGGAAAAAGCTCCACTTTTGCAAACTTGGCCCTCCTATGGGAAAGCAGTTCCTGGCCAGTTAGTTTCCACTCACTCATTCAATGAAGTTATCAATGAAGGAGACCTGTTATTTTAGGCAGTTTAAAATTTCACCACTATTAAAGGACTCGTTTACCCTGCCTTTCACTCCCGTTTAAAGCCTCGGAGTTGCTGTTCTAAATGACAGCACCGCAAGCACAGCTTTTAAGCACTATTCATCTCGCCGCCACATCTCCGGCTTTTACAGAACACTACTCTCTCTCTCCAATAAGGGGAACTTACTCCTTCATAGCTGCAGGGCAGAGCCTGTTCCAAGCTGTAGATTCGCTGCAAATATAACAATAAAGGATACAAATGTGAATTCCTCTTAAAATACACGTTTGGCTCTGAAGCTGCCTGGCCTTAGCAAACTCGATCAAGAGCAGCCTATCAATCTTTCTCCAAATGCACAGCAGCAGCTCATTTCACCCGGCTGTCCGAGGGATCGCCACATTGATGGATCAGGAAGACGCTGGAATGGATTCTTTGCTCATTTCAGGGGATTTATAGTGGAAGCCCATAATTACTATCTTTCTTACCCTAATTGTCACAACAGCTGGATATGGAAGTGGTATTTCCCAATAGTTAGAGGAAAGTCTGTAAACATAAAGGGTCTATTCTTGCCACTTTGTCTCTACTAATGTGAGGAAACTGATCCATGTGTGGTGCAAACATCTAAAATAGAAACGTGGCAATTCCATGTGCCTCTTTAGATTGCAGAATGTTTTGGAAATTTGGATTTCCGGATCTCTCCAAAGGATCCAACTACAAAGACGCTGAGACAGAGCTCTGTCTTTATGAGACAGTCACATGCAGTCTGTCCTTCCTAATGGAGGCAGATCTTCTGATGCTACGGCAGCAGGCTGTCTTGGCGACATGGAAGATGGCAGGGCCAGCAGAGCCCAGCCAAAGCAGAATGTGGCAGAGGTGATGAACATTTCCAGGGGGTGGGAGGGAGGGGGCTGCAGAACTGGCCACAGTGCTCTTCAGTACACCCTGGCTGGATGCTCCATAAAGCCGCACTGATGGCAGTTTGGAGATGGCCATCTGTCGTCAACTCTGGGCCAGACAAAAAAATAATGTAATGGCAGCTCGCTAACAACAGGGCTGTTTGAGGAGGGAACGAGTCCTAGAATGAAGAGGTGGTGCTCCCTCTTTTAATAGCAAAAACCAGCCATCAATATGAACATCAAGAAATTAATGGATGGAGAATTTTTAAAAACTGAGCTGGGGTGCTGTAGAAACAATTCAAATGCAAATAAAGTGGTTTTAGCTTATTGCAATTACCTTTGTTGCCCTTACTTCAGTCATATTAACCACTTGATTCTTGAAAATTTGACTACCAGGACACATGGTGAAACAGGAAGGGCCAAATTGAGAAAAAGGTGAGCCCAGGTTGTGCCTCCAAGCATGCACACACAGATTAGGCATTTATTGGTACAAAATGGGTAATTGAAAATGCATTTACTCATTTAGTCCAAATGAGTTCATTGTGATAATCGTGCTTATCTTTCTGTATGCTTGCTTAATTTTAGATGCAATTTTATTAAAAGCCAAATAAAACTATCTTACCTTTAGACGCATTATGAATGCTATACAACTGCAACCTCCCTCCTTTGCTTAACAAAACTCTAATCTTTTGCTACTGCATAGATGATGGTGGGGGGGGGGTGTTGGAAGGGAGAAAGAGGAGAATAACAAACTGAGGTTAGCTTAGCCAAGTCCTGTTTGTGTCCTACGTGATTAACTTTCTGCCTTCAATGGTAAGGCCAATCAATCCTGATTGAATTATCCAATATTAACAGCTGAAAGTGATCAAAACTAATGGTGAAAACATAGCACCAATCAATAAATCAATGCAAATGATTCGGTTCCTAGAGATCCGATCAAATAAAAGAGATAGATCAATTTAACCACTGAGCAAATTAAGTGGAAGTTGCTGTAGCACCAATTTACTTCCAAAGCCCTGCAGGCCCACAAAGCAAAGAAATGAGGTGATGTACAAAATGGACCAGTTCCAGAACCACGTGCTCATTTGACACAATTTATACTCCTGTGCATTTTGACGTCTTTGTGATGTGCTTAAGGGCTGTGATTTCAGCCCCAAGAACAAGAGATACACAGGGGCACAGTGGATGTAAGGATGTAAAGAGCAAAGGAATGAGGCCCAGACCATCCCAGGAAGGGGTGGGAATTACAATCCCCCACACTGACTTTCCTCCAAACTGATCAGTATAGGACCCGGATAGGCCAGATCTAGATATGGTGATGCGCAAATATTTCCAACCCAGGGGTCCCAGCAGAACAACACATGATAAGAGGCAAGACAGAACAGGGTTTTGAGTTCTATAGTTTGTGTGGGGATGATAAAAGAAATTTTGGCCTGGTGTGGTGGCTCACGCCTGTAATCCTAGCATTTTGGGAGGCCAAGGAGGGTAGATTGCCTGAGCTCAGAAGTTTGAGACCAGCCTGGGCAACACAGTGAAACCCCATCTCTACTAAAATACACACAAAAAAAGTAGCTGGGTGTGGCAGTGTAAACCTGTAATCCCAGTTACTTGGGAGGCTAGGGCAGGAGAATTGCTTGAACCCAGGAGGCAGAGGTTGCAGTGAGCCAAGATGGCATCATTGCACTCCAGCCTGGGCAACCGAGCAAGACTTTGTCTCAAAAAATAAATAAATAAAACATAAAAATAAAATAAATAAATAAATACATAAATAAAATTTAAGCTCTGTAGGAAATAAAGAGTAAGCCCTTGAAAAATACAAAAAGGTGAGAAAATGGGGATGAGGGTTACTTCCTCTCGATGTGCTGTGAATACACACCCTTTCATTCCTCGTTTACCAAAGAAGATTTCAGCCTCGCTTGGAGGAAAATATGAAAAAATAAACTAAAACAAACTTTTTTCCAAACGACACTCCAATTCTTCTACTTTGTCTTTCGTGGAGGGGTAAAGTAAAACCATTTGTCTTAGCCACACCTCCGTAACTGGATGAAAGGCAGGGTAGTATATTAGCTTGGAATACATTTCTGAAAGCAAGTAGACGTGTTTAGTTTTGTAGTTAGAGGTTAAAAATCAAAACAAAGCCCAAGACTCCTAACCACTCGAAAAGGATGTTTAAAAATAAGAATTTTACCTGGAAACTGATTAACATGAAATTTTGTAATGAGGTATGACTCATTGCCAAATTATTCCAGTAAGCTAGGACAGAGAACTCAGGAAAGTTCTGATATGTCTGAGATAGAGATTTTATTTTCAAATAATGATGAATCTGGATTTTGTTCACTTAGGTCAGGACTAGGAAAGCAGCAAGAAGGTCACAGAGCCAACGTTCAGTGAGTGTCTATTATGTTCTCCGAATTCCATAACCATCCATCCAAACCAGCAGGCGTGCCTCCCACCCGATTCTCCCAGCTGGAGAAGAAACATGTTTTCTTGGAAGATTTATAACAATTGATTACATATTACCTCATATAGTAGCTATTTCTTTGCCTATCTTCTCTTTCCTAGTAGATTGTAAATATATGCCTAATTATTTTAAGTATGCCATAAAGTGGCATCATGGTGAATTTAAAAAGATGGAATAATATATATATTATATATGTATATATATTATATATGTGTGTGTGCGTGTGTGTGTGTGTGTATATATATATATATATATTTTTTTTTCTTCTTGAGACAAGGTCTCTCTCTCTCTTTCTCTCTCTGTCACTCAGGCTGGAGCGCAGTGGTATGATCATGGCTCACTGCAGCCTCAACCTCCCCAGGCTCAGGTGATCCTCCCACCTCAGCCTCCTGAGTACCTGGCACCACAGGCACCTCAACTTGGGTAATTTTTTTTTTTTTTTGGTAGAGACGAGGCTTTCACCATGTTGTCCAAGCTGGTCTCAATCTCTTGGGTTCAAGTGATCCGCCTGCCTCAGCCTCTCAAGTGCTGGGATTACAGGCATGAGCCACTGCGCCTGGCCTATAAGTATTTTTAATAAGTATATTTTCTTAATAATGGCATGGGGACTATAGCAGTATGTAATACAGCATTTGTAATTCTGACTATTAACAAGGACTCCTAAATGCCTCATCATGCATTATTTAATTATTTGAGACAGACTTTGTGTTATACTCACTGAGAAGCTAATTTAGGACCAGTAGCTAAGTTAGCAAGTGACCCAGCAAGCCACTCAATGGGGACAATTCAATGCTGTATTGTTGTCTTATACGTCCCATCCCATATGCAGGAATTCATTTTTCCTTCAGTAATATGACCATAAAACTCAAACACCAGTTAAACTGTGGTGTGAAAATATGCATCAGAAACAGGTGATTTGGTGGAAAAGTGATTGAGAAGAAAATCAAACAGCTATAGTGACAATTACACATTTAAACCTTAGAGATTTCTGAAAGTCTCGGTGTATCCCCCAAATGTCAAATTACTACTGCACTTTGAATGTAGGAAACATTGCACTCATGACTTAATGAAGGGAAGGGCTGGGTATTAAGATAATCTTTGATTCAAAAGGAATTGAAATACTAGACTTTCAGAGCCTAAAGTTCAACTAGACCAATTTCTTCTACCAGTACTGCAGGAATTCCCTCAATCTTCATTAAATTTATAACAAGAAGCCTGACAGAATTTTCTATGTGGACACATCGGGAGAGAGGATGATTTGATCATTGCCATCCAATAGTAGCTTTTCTGGAGGCACCAATTAAACAGCAATTAGTGTACTGAAAGAATGTGGCCTATTCAACAGGATTTTTACAAACACCACTTGCTCACACCTGCATAAACCACTTTGGATACAAATATGCATTGTAGGATATTATTCTTGGACCATACCATCCTCTCTCAAAGTAGCTTCCTTAGGTTCTGCTGAAAAATTTTGAGGTCTATTAGGAAAACATGTGAAACATTGAACACATTCATTCACTTAAAAAATAATAAAATGTCCATTGAGTTGAAATAATGGACTCTTATTCCAAAGCACATATCCTCTCCTGGCAGCATGCTAGGTGGCCTTTGAAGTGTATTAGAATTTCTTGCAAACATGGAGGGAAACTCTACCAAAAGAGAAAGGTTATATCTTGCTACAAATTATATTATATTTTTATGTGTATATATGTATAATGATATAATGTTATATTATATACATTATATAAAATGTATATATATTGCAGAACACTTGGTCAGCAAGGTTTATGGGTTGTGTGATGAACATAACTTCTACACTGGCAAAAAGTGTGACTTAGATTAAATGTTTCATAGAAATAAGGGCTTCATCTGGCCTAAATCTAAAAGGACTTGTGGTTTGTGACGTTCAAAGGATGGTGCCTGAGTGCTTGATCTCCTGAAGATGAACAGTGTATAATGAATTATCTACATTCTGACTGGTTTTGTAGGCAGTGCAAATGAAGGTAACACACCACTATATATATGTGTACATACATAGTATATGTACACACATAGTATATATACACACAAGTACGCATACTTATACATCCCCATAGACATATATATGTGTGTGTGTATATATATATGGTGGCAAGTAATTTTCATTAACATTCCCTCATATATATGTGTATATATATACATATATATGAATTTTATACCTAACAAAGCTCTATTCACAAAAGAATGCTTCATATTTTCAACTGGGTATAAAGTGAAAGAAATGTAAATTATGTATTACGGTCATGAAATCATTTATGTACATTTAAAAGATATCCATAGTGGTGCTGATGGTCAATTCCAGAATGCTTAGCCTAAACTTAACCTATTATTCTCACCTTGATAGAAAAGCCAAATAAATTGTATGCTTTAAAATCTCTAATAGGATTGTAGTTCTTAGGCATTTAGTTTTATAGTCTCTTGTGAAAAGTCCTACTTATTTCTTAACTTTGGTGGCATAAAAAAGTAGATGAGTTCAAGTGGTTTAAAATTTACATTTACTTTGCACACCAAGGCATGAACTACAGTGGGCTGATAAAATGGCTTCATTTTTCTACTCTCTTGTTACTTTGGTTATAGATCCTATTTTCTATTGTCACCTGAATTTTAGAAAATTTTTTTCACTTGTCCCAGGAAAATAACAAAATGTTTCATGGTTTTTGTACACTTACCATCCCATTTTCTATACAGCAAATACAATAAATCAATATTTCAAAATTACATTAATTCCATCCTCTAAGCACTGGTATAAACGCAATTTGGGTAATGAAAGCAAATGCACAGGATCATGAATGCCAAAAGTTAAAATATAAAAATAAAAACACTTTGAAAACTAGAAAGTCAAGTTAACTCTGATCCATTTTTCTTAATGTGTTGAAACTAAAGCCACTGATATTATTGAGGATTTCAGAAAATAGACCCACATAGAGATTCCGATAACTATGAATTATAGCTTTGTGAAATATTGACTGTGTAGTCAATATCTCATCTCAGATGCATAATAATTATCACATACTCACCATAAATACTGTTCTTATCTAGGGAATGATTCACATATTAAACCTGAGTATTTGGATCAAGAGCAAATATATGTAATTTCGAGTTGCAGGATTGGAAATATAAGGCTCACAGTTTTGGATTACAGAGTAAGTCTCTATTTGGCCCAGATCACAATTTGAATGAGTGAGTCAGAAATGTTTTGGCAGATGTTTGACTAAAAAGGTCACAAATACTCAAAAAGAGTTGTGTGTTCTGCACTAAAATTTCTATGCCAGTGGTTCTCAAAGGGTGGTCCAGGGACTTCTGTGGTCTCCTAAACACTTTTGAGAGGTCTGTAAGTTCAAACTATTTTCACAATAATATTAGACGTTATTTGCCCTTTGCACTCTCATTATCTCAAGAGGGTACAGTGAAGTTTTCTCGAGGCTGCCTAACATGTGATGACATCATCTCTCTGACAGCTAATAGAATGTGTGCTTGTATTCTTGTATTTAATAGATTTCTCCATTTTGATTTTTAATATGGAAAATGATAGTAACTCACATAAACCAAAGCCCTTTGTGGTCCTCAATAATTTCTAAGAAGGTAAAGGCATCCTGAGATCAAGGAGTTTGTGACTGGTCTATGCTAATTGTAGAAAAGAGTGACTACTATATGTTCCACATAGAATAAAACTCAAAAATACATCATCATAAAGGAAACCTGGAATCTTGAAGGATGTGATTAATTGCTTCATTTTGTCTGCTCTACAATGGGTCAGAGGCCACTGCTACCATAGTGTTGAGTTCTTTTAACATGTTGAAGGTACTGCCAGGTGAGAATCTACTCATACAGTACAAAAGTGGAAGTTGGTTGCAAACATTTTTGTTTTCAAGAACACTAGATAGGAATCAGTCTCTATAGAAACTCTACAGCTTTGATTTTAAATGATTACTTAATTCTGCCTCACAGTTTACATACTAATTAACAGCATTACTAGGTATTTTGGCCATATCCTTTATAGATTCACAAAACCAAAATGACTTATGCTTTCATACCTATGCAATAAAAATGTAGTATTTTTTCAAACAGAAATTTAGATTATTTTAATAAGATGTATTTTTAAACAATAGTCTAACTTGACCTATCTTCTATATTCAATTCAGGAACAGATGTGACAGAATAGCATTTTTAGAAGTGATACAAAGTAAGACAGTAACTTTAATTTGGATCTACTGACATATTATATCAACTAAATGGGCTCACCCATTCTTCCTTATATTTTGTATTTCATCTCCTTAACTTATTATTTGTTCACTTTTAGAATGATAACTGAGAAGATAAACTGCAAATTCCTTATTTTGACATATAACTCACATAAATCTCATTTCATCAGAGCCCAAGGAAGCACAAAGTGGCCCCAGGACCCATTGTGGGATGGAAGACTGAGGAATGGATGGGCTCCAAGTCCCTCAGTCTTGCCTCTCCCAGGTCAACCAGATCAGCTGTTTATTTGGTTCAGGGATTCAACGTGAAAATTAACTGCAACCCTCATTTTAGGCTAAATACCTGTGTTGTTAATAATAATACTCATAATAACAGAATAATTTTCAGTTCGACTCTATTCTCCTCCACGGGAACCAACAAGATCGAACAAAAGCATGTTACTTTCAGATCATTTCATCAGAAAAATAAGGATAAGACATTATACCCATTTTCAAGGTGAAGTAACATTAAAAATAAGTTATTTTCCTTTTATAATAGGTGATATTTCTGGAATACAATCTAGGTCTCTGACTCATTTTTTAAAAACTACCAGTCTATACCTAAGAATAATAAAAATAACCAAATCTTCCTATGTTTATATCTTATATCCATACCCATCATTTCACTGTATAACAGCCTGTAAGTGTGATGTTTATTTCTTCATATCTGAGGTTCAGAGGACTTACAGACCAAGATTAGTCACACATTAATCAAGTGGACCACTCAAGGCTAGATTCAATGTCTTTGGGTGCAAAATTTTCAACTATAAGGCTTTGGTTAAGTAATACTTACTCTATTCCATTAAATGGAAGATATACATACTGGACAAGAGTAGATTTCTTTCTTTTCTTCCTCTCTCCCTTCCAGTTTTAAGCCCCTCAGGACAACAATAACCTGGACATCCACCCAGCTTGGAGCCCAGTGGGAACAGAACATGAATAAAACAGGATTTGGGAGAATGAGTCATGACAAGCGAGGTGAATGATCCCACAGTCCAATAAACCTGACCCCTAAGTCTATCACACTGGGTCAGAAGGTCCAATTATAGGTCTGTTCTAGTTCTTTTTATGATTGACAGCAGCCAGAGGCAAAATTACTTTGGTGTCTATTAATCCAGGCTCTAATTTTCCCTTTGCCCCAACACACACAAAGCATCATGGTGGCCCAGGGTGAGTGATACTGTGAATCCAGATTTAAAATGCCCCTGTTTCCTATAAGAATAGCAACTGAGTTCAATCCCAGTCCTCTTCATGAGGACATTACCTGCAGCTCTGTTTGGAAGAAAAACTTCTGTGGACATTGTGTACAGTCATAGATCTTGTCTTCTTGTCCATGGGCAGAGAAAATATGCTGCTGCAACTTGTTTGCTTGAACAAATACTGAAATGATAAAAGAACGGTGAACTTGGGTTATTTTGTTTCCGAAATGCCCTCAGTCAATGACTCCGCGTGAACAGCACGCCTCCCAGGTGTGACTTACTGCTGGAGACCTGGGGAGAGCTGAGTCACATGTGCTCATGGTTGGGTCTCTGGCTTTTGTTAAGATGCACTCTACAGAGCACCTAATTCAACCCAAACAGCTCCAAAGTAAAGGTTTATGGAGGCCCTGCTCCCTATAAATCTTTAAAAAATAAAGCCGAAAACTGTCAAATGCATAGCTCTGTCTCAACAGAAATGACTCCTATTTCTCAGCAACCCACAGGTTAAGAAATCATAGATGCCAAAACCCTGTTTATTGTGTTTGCCTAAAGTTATAGCTAGCAAACAGTTCTCTATTTAAATGTGTTAATGCTAAAAATCATATCCCACAGCTACTCTGGGGCACTGTCTATAAATGTGAAACAGAATGGCAGGTAAATTCTCTTTGGATACTTTAAGATCAACTCAGCCTACACACTGAATGCAAGGGTTTCAATAATATAAACATGTTCAATTTTAATGACTACAAAACAAGGCCCTAAGACTGTGTAACAGTTTACCTAGGAGACATACTATTAATAATTAAATTGTATATGCCAGAGGCAGTGTTTGGGTTGGCAGAACTGACTTCTGATGGATGCCTGGTGCACTGTGACCTAAAAAAGTTTGCATCTACAATATTAATCTGTATAGGCAGGGAAAGGATTTATTAAAGATGTTGGCATTTGACTTTGACTCCATTCTAATCATTAAAATTATTCTAATTGCCAGCCAACCTAAAATATTAGAATATTGTTCTTGTGAGTCATACATTTTAATCGCATTTCTCATTACCTTAAAAAAACTGCTCAGATTTCCTTTCCCACCTAACACACTTTATATTGGAAGGGTTTTAAAAAAAATTTTTTTTCTAAATTACTTCAAGATACACTAAAACAATTCAGGTCTGTCTGCAGAGAAAATGCAGACTGTGTACCATTAATGCATTTTTGTCTCTTTATCCATATCAACAAGAAGAAATGAGGTTTTTACACAGATTTGCAGCTAATCTGCATATAACTCAATACATTTTATGAGGCTTCTGGCTACAACATGAAAGACCTATTTTATTAGGGGTCTTAGTTGTGAGGTGACCTATGACCCAGTCCTCCTTTATGAAGACTTACAAGCTTTTATAAAGAACCCAGACTCTTGACTCGTTGTGTCTTAAGATATATACTACTGATGGTAAACCACAGCAGTATATGTTTTTAAGTATAAACCTGGAAGAATAAAAAGAGTTCCAAAAGAAGGATGAAAAGTGGCTGATGGAATTATTGAATGAAGGAGCCAAACAGGCAACTGTTGAAGGCAGAGCCATCAACGTACCAGGTAGTAATTGTGCTAACTGTACAATGAACATGGCCCCTCTCCTTTTATTTTATCACAGAACAGAAATCTATAGGCTGAGTTCAGTGAAGGTAAATAATCAATGCTTGGAATTTTGCTCTGCAAACAAAGAAGTCAATTTTGAGAGAAGGATATATTCCCCCTCCTCCAACAAATAAAAAGGCAACATAGCTTGAGGGGCTTAACCAGAGTCCAAAACACATGCAAAATAATCACAGAGGATTTTCTAAAATAACTTTGTCATTGTTAGGGGAATACCAGAAATGTGTGTGATCATATTTCAACCCCCAAGGGCTTCAAATGAAAGTTTCAGCTTTACTTTTTTTTTTCCTGCTAAAAACTATAATGCTATCATATCTGTTAGAATGTTTCTTCTTAAAAGTGTAAATGGAGATCAACTTCTACTCTAAAAATCCAATTTCATAGGCAATAAATGCCTCATCTAATCTGTTTTCTATGTCAGATAATTTGGGGTGAGTTTTAACAGTTTGTATTTCTGGTGGAGAATGTTACGAAATTCTCCATGTTTAAGTAGCAGACATGTGCTGACAACAAGGCTGCACTTTTAGTTGAACATCTTGTCATTAAAAAGCAGCTCTGTGCAGGGAGCCTTACCCTTGGTAACCTTTAACATCGAGAGAAAAAAAAAAAAAGTGAACACAACATGTATGTAGTTTTCCAAATGGAAAAGTGCAAACTTCTGAGAGAACTTGAAATGCCATTTGTTCATCCTGACAGTTAACCTTCCTGCTCATGTGAGCCTTTAAGTAGGCTGCGATCAATAATGCTAATAAAGCAGAAATCAAACATCTTCCCCCCAAATTGAACTGAAGTCATGTCTGTAAAAGGCTATAGCAGTGGGAAGTAATGCTTTGGTAGGAAAGACATGATGTGGCCATCAGCCTCTCCTGTGTCTTCCTGAAATAATCTTCCCACCTGTAAAGCAGACTGGACACTTGAAGGTGCCTCCCATCCCTTCGAAGCTGTGCTCTATCAGGTGGCACTGGAGTTTGGCAGGAGAGTCAAAGGTCTGGCTGCAGAGTTTGCATTCATGGTTCAGTCCTTCATCTGTCAAGGAAAACACATGAACAGAAATGGTGAAAACCTGTCATATCTTTAATACACTAGAGAGTTATCTTTAATTGCATATATTAAACTATTTCCATCACCTAATATACATATGTAGTAGCATATATGGTTTCTGGTTATTTCACATTATTCATGAGTTTATATCAATTTAAAACAGTTTTATTTAAAATCCAAAGATAATCGGAAGTCAGATTTTATCTTAGGGCTAATGCATTTTATTAAACTTTTAAAATATAATTGGTATGTCAATAATGAGACATTTCCTTTTCTCTAATTACCATGATATTCTGGGCTCTGTATTTCCAAAGTCCTAAAATAAAAGAGTGTGGACAGCTTCTTCCTCAGTGATTCTCCTCTGGCTTATCTAGAAGGTCCTGGAAGTGTCTATTTCTAACCATAGGTCTTCAGTAGTATTCAGTTGATCAAACTATCTTTTTCTATTTCCAAGAATTTCTGGCAATTTTGAAGTATCATCAATAGGACAGTCTCTTACAAATGCCCTTTTCTCTGCTTCGCACCTCTAGTCTCCCATAGTCTTCCTAGTTCATCTCTCCCTTAACTCTGTAAGATAGTTTCAATTTTACCCCCAGAACCAGACTCTGCCTCTGTTTCTCCAAAGCACTTTTGTGACCTCCAGGCTCACTTGACTAGCCCTGAATTTTTTTGGATATCTTAAGAACGAGAGGGCAGAAAAATATTTTGATGTCATAACATTGCTATATAAAGTGGAGAGTTTTGTTACACATAGACACTGTTATTTTAAACATTTATGGATTTTAAACATTTAAAGTTAAAATTTAAAATTTAAGGATTTAAAATGTAAGGATTACCCTAACTTATTTCATTGTGCAATTGTAAGATATAAAAAACTGGGGGCACTAGAGCTAGCAGCCTAGCTAACACTGACTTAGTGTTTGCTGTGTTTCAGAACTGCTCAGAGACACGAATTCATTTAATTGCCCTTAAACCCTATGAGAACAACTACTATTAGTCTCATTTCACAGATGAGAAAAATGAGGCACAGAGAGTTTAAGTAACTTTGCTCTGAGTCACAAGGACTCATAATTGGAAGAGCCAGAACTTGAACGCAGGCAGTCTAGATTCAAACCTGGGCACTCTGTCCTCAGGGGCCATATCTTAGTAGATATGGTGGGGCACACATCCACTACTTCCAAGACTACTTATTAAAGGGTAGAGGCTGCATTTTAACCTGGCTTGTTATCACATTATACTTTTATATTCTCCTATTAGCAAAGATTAAAAAACGCTACTAAGATATTCTAGGTCTAGGGAATGAAAGACGTCGTCACAGTATAAGGGTAACAAGTCTACACCGCAGTTATTTGCTTTCATTCAAAGACAATATGCATGTGTAAGTCCTTCGCCAGCTGATATTACTGGCAATACCAAGTCCCAATTACAAAGTGAGTTATTATTAGCTAACTAGGAGTAAAATCACTCTATTTGTATTCCTAATCTTTCTTCACATACAAGTATGAGTCTTTAGAAGCAGAGGATTGGAATTTGTAAAAAGAGAAGCAAAGTACTAATTAAGCCACCCAGTACTGTCTACATTTCACAAGAGATAAAAACCTGCTCTGTATCTGGGTGGCACAGTAAATTCCTTGATTATAATTATGTAAGAAGGAGTTTAATTGTGCATACTGACATGACAAGGGGTTACACAAAAAGCTTTAGGGATTATATAAGATCAAGGTTTTTTCATCTGTTTCTTTCTTTTTTTTAAATCCTGAAGTCACCAAAAAATTTCCAGATTTTAGACGTTAAGAAATATAAAAAACACTATTTATTGTAAGAAATTGGATTGGCAAGTTAATCTTCAGAAATACTTGCTAACTTTAAAAGTTCTCTATTTCCTTAATGCTACATACCTTTATTTTGAATAGTAAGAAGGTTACTAAGGGTTTTCATCCCCTTTTAAAATTATGTGGGTTTTGCACAAGAACCAAGAGATGGCCTATGGGTATAAGCTGATATACACTTGTTCCAGAATTTTAAAACTTGCAATAGGTGTGATGTAACATAATAGATCTGGCAGGTTTTCCCGGGGATAACGATTGACTGTCACATGAGCATAAAGTGAATTATGCACATTAGGATGCTCTGTAATGTAATATTACCTTTCTTGACTATGAGTATTTTGTTTGGAAAATAAGAGAAGGAAAATAAATAAGACGCATGTACATGAGTGCAAGGAAAATGTACTCATTCATTTTTATGTATTTCTTCCCCAAAGAAAAGAGAAGTTGCATCCCAAAATGTTAAATAACCCAAATGCGGTCAAGTGAATTCACAAAAAGGTGATACGCAGGCATAAAGGTATTTACGCCTTATTAGTGCATACTTATTTTCTACATATTCTGTCTTTTATTTGTGAAAGCACTAAGTGACAGCAACAGTAACAATCACATCTAGCATTTTCAGAACTCTTTTTATAGCTTAAAAGTCCATTGTAATGTTAAAAAAAAAAGTTGGAAGTTCTACCTGCCTTTTATTTTTAAGTTACACCGTGAGGTCTTTCCCAATAAACTGATCTCCTAGTTATTTCCACAGGACAGAAAATATATATGAATTGTTACACAGCACACTATAAGATGAGCAAAAGCCAATACGCTCTCAGGTAGATGTTGAGAGTCCCCCCTTTTCTCTCACCTTTGTTCATTGCCCTAATCCCCCCATCTTCACACTGGCTTACTACCTCAAGTTCAAATGTATAATGAGAAGGAGAGATAGTAACACAAAACATTCTTACAACTTGTTAATATAATTCATTCTGTATTTTTTTTAATTGAGGGCAGCACAGGTGGTAACAGAAAACAAAACTTACTTATAATAAGAATTCCAAAAGTTTATCTTTATTCAGAGTCCTTAACTCTTCTCTTCTAATTCCACATTTACCTTTGTATGGCTGAGAGCCATGTCTGACTTTTCAAAGAATTTCTGAAAACCCTTAGAATTGGGGGGGATCTGGCTGAGTTCAACCCCATTTCTTTTCAAAACTGAGCTTCTCTCCTTTCTTCCCCCATCTGGTATTAGGTAGTAAAGAACAGTAAATGTAACTGCTGTTTTATTTTAAAGCCAGTGTTCTTGATGTGATACTATCAGCACCCCTACTCAGGATTCTGCCCACAAAGCATAACCTGAATTGTGCCTTTCCCCTCCTCTTCCTAAAGGTGCCAAAAGCTTAAAAAATTCAATCAAAATAACCATTTCTGCTCTCTGGAAAGGTAGCAGCTGACAGTAATTGGATAATACAGTCTGACTCATTTGTTAAAAAGAGATTCAGAGTCAATTGATTTAATAACCATTACAATATTCCATTAAGGATATAATAGGCTAGTACAGCCCTATTTTTTAATTAAGAATTATAGATGGGATCTTCGAATGAAACTTCTAGATTTTTCTTCTCCTTTTGCTTATCTATATTCTCCAGATTTTCTACAATGAGCACAATTTGCCTTGTAGGTTACTTTGAAATTAAAAGACAGAGGAAAAAACCTACCCTTTCTATACCCTATTAATGAAGATTGATTACAACACTGAAATTTTGCTAGCTAAAAGTTAGATAGGAAATGAGTAATATTATGAAGTATAGAAAAACTCCAGTTTTGCCCAATTAAACTTAAAAGTTTTCTAGCCCACTATGTGCAAAAACAAAAGTTAGCAAGAGGAAAGGGAGAAAGAGGTATCAGAATGCAATTTAGCTGTATGAGCAAACATGGAGCTTTCTGTATGAGCCTGTATCTTTCCAGAACACATGGAATGCCCCTCTCTGTTGGATACTGAGGGAAGTGTATGTGCCTAGCAATGGGGGTCCAATGTCAGAGTGGGACCTTTACCATTGAGAACATGCTGGAAGCCAGCAACTTCCTGTCTTGGTCACCCACTAGAAGGCATGACCAAAGCTACTCTAAGCATAATTGAGAAATCATTTCACATGTATAGAAATTTCAGCTAAAATAATTATTTCCATTTGTTAATCTTCATTTAACTGTGAACATAAATGTAAACAGGAATCAAGTCTACATAAAAGAGACTGATGCTAATGTAAATATTTACTCCAATATTAAATGTTTCAAAGGAAAGCGTCTGCATACATAATTGGACTACAACCTCCCTGACTTAGTAGGAAACGTGATAATCACTTACAAAATTTTGTGCTCTAAGAAAACCATCTGCTTGTCTAAAGCCAGTTCAAAGACGAGTGACAACTTCTGTACCTCCAATTTATACAACCTGGACCTACGTAACTATTTATTAGCCTGTTTTATAACAGAAGAAATATTAGTTACCATTTGGATGCTCAAGCACAGGTTTAAATTGTGAGCTCCAAGGTGGCAATTGTTAGTTTAACTCAAGACACTGACATTTCAATATAAGCTTTAAACAAGAGAAACCCTTTAAGCAGCCTCCAGACTGTGTGTCCCATGTTTATACTCCTTTTCCTTCAATAAAAACAAAAATCTAGAGTGGCTACAAGCAAATGTTCAGTGGCTGACTTACATACAGCTGTTATCCCAGGAATCACTGGGGGACCCCTTATACCGTCTGATCAACACTACAGCCATTACTGAGGGCCAATTTGTAACAGTTTATAAGTAGAACTCCTTCTCCCTTTTACCCTCGAGACTGGCCAGAAGGATCCTCCAGCCTCTTCCACTGCATAAATCTATAGGCTAAAGTCCACAGATATAAACCCCTCCTGCTATATCATCATGTGGCCAGGGCCATACTTAAAAGCTCTGATCTGAGTGGGAGTAAACTCTGCCCTCAGAATCCAAACAGAGGAATCAAATGCCCTACAGTTGTAACTTATCCAGTTCGAATGTGTGTTACCACTATATCCTCACATATATTTTTAAATCCAAGAAAACTATGCCCTAACCCAATTCCCAACCCCCGACCCTTTACTTTGCTTCTCCTCTTCCCTGAGTTAATTTCCAAGCACACATTTATAAGCTAAGGGTCCGAGGAGTAACAAAGAAAAGCCATACATGACAAAACTCACCCCTCGGCTACGTTGGCTCGCCCTAGAAACCAGGAGTAGAAAAATAGGCAGACTGCAGCGTAATTTGCCATGCACACAGCCATCACATTCTTTCTAGGGCCATAGCACTCGGCCACGATAATTTGTTGTATTATATACAGCACATATTTCACGACTGTAACATAAATACACTGAGGTGCTAATTTGGCAATGGAGACTATGACTTAGGCTTCAAAGTCTGCCAGTAGATTAGTCATTAAGCCCCCAACATAAGGCAGAATTTCAGAGTACTGAATATTGTGTGAACGTTTTTTCTCATACCAGTTAAAAAGTTCTGCCCTTATTTTTTTTTTTTTTTTTTGAACAGGTTGCCATGAAAATGAATGCCTGAAGACCGACGCTAGCACCTTCTAGGAGTTTTGTCACTGGCAATATGGGAGTGTCTGCCACTGTCAGTATTTCTATGCCACGTGAGAGAGGAACAGGAGACACAGGCATGAGACTCTTACAAGAAGAGGAAGAGGACACTGGGGCATGAGGAAATGAGCTCCAGGTTCCTGGACCCTGACTGCGTGCACAAAGTTGCCTAACCCTTAGGTATCTCAAGAAGAGCCGCAGGATACACCTCCTGTGTGCCTCAGTCAGAATCTCACTTCCGGGAGATCCACAGGTGCAAGCTTACCTTAACTCAGTTACTGGCTGTTTTCAGCCAATGGTCTAAAGGTTACAATGCTTTTGGACTTTATAAGCAAAGCCACTGATATTGCCACTGTTATTTCCTGCCTTGAACTTCTCATTATCAGCAGGGCTGGAGCAGGAAATGATTCAACTGGGGTAGGCTGCATGGTACCCAGCAGATTTTAAAGAGCCCAGGGGCTGCCTAGAGCCCCATAAACACCAGCAGCTTGGAAACTAGCAGGAGGTCCAGGTGGGTAGGGAGAGGAGAGGCAGGCAGTGGGAGTTCAGATGCTCTGAGATGCAATATCGTCCAATTCCTTGGCTATTATTATAGGTTGTGTGAAGTACTTATTAGAATATTCTCATGTAGGAGAAAACATTGGGATGTTGTTCAAACAATAAACAGTAAAACAAATAGCCTACCAAAAAAGGTAGCTTTCCTTCAACTGTGGGGGCTCAGCAGTGGTATTTTGGCACAAGTAGGGCATGGGGATAACCGCACAGACTACAGTGCCTTTCAAACCTGGCCAGTACATTAGCTCCTCTAGTTCTTTCTTTTCTTCTTTACATTCTGAATCTAACATGGACCCCGCAGCTGAAGTCTCAGAGAAAACATGGTGCCTACAGATAGCTTTAAAGGCAAAACTTTGCCCTCAAGTTTTTTTTTTTTTTAAATTAAAACAAACAAACAGCAAACACCAGTTTTGGAAGGGCACTGATAAACTCACTTTGATTTCTCCTCTCCCAGTTCCAAGAAGAAGATTGTTAACCAAGAAAAGAAGAAAGTAGTGGATGTTTCTTAGCAAATATTCTGGAAAAGGCAAGGGCAGGGATAAGGACGGGAGTGAGGACTGAGACCAACTAAGTCTGAAGTATGTCCTCCAGGTTTGATTAGATATTGGAGTTGCTTTTAAACAACTTGGATGTTGTGTAACGCTCTGACTTCAGTATATGCCACTGTGTTCCACTGAAAAGGATCCAGTTCACTTGAACAGTCAGTTTTCCCCCTCATTTATACCCACTTGAATATAGGAGAATACATTTTTTCTTTCAAAAATTTTTTGCCACCTAATCGTTAGTGCTGTTCTGTTATCTGACTTGAAAGACAGTTTGTGAGCACGCAAATACAAGTATAAAACATTTGTGTCCATTTCACATAACAGACTAGATGAATGGAATGATTGAAGACAGCAGTGTTTCCAATTCAGCAATGCATTTCAGTTTTTGCCTTGCCTACAAAGAGTGGTGGGTGGCAACCCAGACCATCTCAATGCCATGAGAGTGCTGAGAACTAAGTTTGGGGTTTTCACCTATTCTTGCTACAGTGCAAGTTCCAGGAGGGCAAGGGTGTTTGTCTGTTTTGCTCATTGATGTACACGAAGTACCTAGAACAGTACATGCATGGCTCATAGCTGGAACTCAATAAATATTTATTTATTGAGGGAAATAACTACTTAGCAAATCCTAGACTTAATTTCATTAGAATAAAATGCCAAGAATGATGGTAAAACAGTATCTATTGTTTGTCAGTTGAGTTTCAAAATTTTGCTCCATTCCCTTGTGCATTAAGCTCTGTGCATATAACACAGTGGACTAGCAAAATCTACCTTAACAGTGCTCGGCTTCATTATTTCCTGAAATAAGATGAAAATATTCTGGCAAATAAAGCATTAGCAAAGTAGCTATCTAATTTGCCAACTTATCCCTGGCAAGAAATTGATGAGTCAAAACTTATCCCTTATTTCCAGAAGAAAAATATTATGATGTATCTTGTATCTGAAATACCAAAAAGTGCCATATCAAAGAAGGGATAATTGCCTTTTATTTGTCCCAAGACATAGAGAAGGCTCTATACCACACATCCATGATCCATAAACAATTTTTATTAATTGTCTGTATTCTCATGTTACAAAGCTCCATTCTTTTAACCAATTGGTTACATCGGATGTGTGTACTTACTATACTCTTTGTTTAAAATGTCTCTTGTTTGATATCAAATACCTTCTATTAATGCCCTTACATCTGGGACTTCCGGCAGTAGTGGAAATACAGGTATATTTACCTTTGAGTACTGTACAAAACCCCCACAAATTGGTAAGATCGAAAGAGGATAGTTCATGCAGCATAAACTAAATGTAACCTGCTTTAAAGTTTAATCTATTGGGAAAACATCTTTGAGAACTGAGACAGTGCAAGAGTCAATATTAATTCCACACAGCGGGGGCCCCGCAACACGAGCCATGTGCTGGACACGGCACTCATCAGGCATGTTTTCCTGTTGCTGTGCTGAGTTTATGGCAAGGGTCAGGACCTTTTCTTTCTTTATTTCTGTTTTTTTTTTTTTTTTTTTTTTTTTTTGGTTTCAGAATCTGTTATTGGTCTATCCAGGGATTCAACTTCTTCCTGGTTCAATCTTGGAAGAGTATATGTGTCCAGAATTTATGTGTTCATTTCTTCTAGATTTTCTAGTTTATTTGCTTAGAGGTGTTTATTGTATCCTCTAATGGTTGTTTTGTACTTCTGTGGGGTCAGTGGTGATATTCCCTTTATTGTTTTTTATTGTGTCTACTATGTAGCCAACAAACATATGAAAAAAAGCTCAACATCACTGATCATTAGAGAAATGAGCATCAAAACTACATTGAGATGCCATCTCA
>NW_016807867.1:2478254-2553254 GCF_001698545.2 Rhinopithecus bieti
TTTTTTTTTTTTTTTTTTTTTTTGTCTTCTTCTTGGCATAAAGCCACTGGTTATCTGAAGAAGAAAGTCTCCAAACACACTGAAAAGCTATTTATCCTTGCTAGAAAGCACGGCTTCCTACTGCTGATGATTTTTTAAACAACAAAAACAAATCAAACAAACACAAGAAACTGAGTGAGGTTCAACAGCTTCTGCAAATGTTATGGACCTTGACAACCATGGGTTTTAAGTGCTCACAGATTTACATGAGAAACTAAGTCTAGTGTTTTCAAAGCTAATTATCTTTCTAAGAAACTATATTATTGATTACTTATTACAAAGATGACATCTTCTCTCCTTCTGATTCTGTTTATTAATAGAATCAGAGTTCACCACAAAAGCACAAGTCATATCTGCAATGGCACATGGGGGTGTTAAGGGGGGCAAAATCTCTCTGATTTCTAAGGGGCTCGATCCTGCTCCTTTTCACTTTGTGGCAATGGTAGGAAAACCATTAAGCAGCAATGCAAAAATCACAATACTGCATGCTATTTGCAAATGAGTCACATTTTATTGTTCTATTGGTGTGACCTTAGAAACTTGGCCTTGAAGAATTAAAAAAAAAAAGGTAATGGCACAATAAACGCAATAAGATTTCTAAAAACAGTTTATTGGAAATGTGCTGTGAAACTTGAATTCTTCTAATCAAACGATGCCACCCCTTAGAGAAATTTGCCTGTGCATTATTAAAGTGATATACTGCAGTACTAGTTAGAGCTCCATAACCTTTAAATTGCCTGATTGTAATTAAGGCCACTAGTTTTATTTAGGAAGGTTCAAGGAGGCTCAATTTAAGTTGGCTTAACTAGTGTGAATTTAATGTCATGCTGCCAGAAGGCAGAGGCGCATTCTGGCCTGGTTGTTCTGTGGCACATGCAGCTGTGGGGTCATGTATTCTAAATTAAACCCAGATTTTAAAGAAACTACAGATATCAGTAAATAGCTGGATGTGTGTAAACAGACGCCCACATGTTTGCATGTGTACATCATTCATTCTTTCATTCAGTCATTTAGTATGCTGGCAGTTTTCCAATTTAGGAATCTAAATACAGTTGATCCTGGAACAACATGGTTAGAACTGCGTGGGTCCACTTATCTGCAGATTTTTTTCAACCAAATGTGGACTGAAAATATAGTACTCACGGGATGTGAAACCTGCATATAGGGGTTCCACATATACTGCGGGACTTGTGCATGCAGGGATGTGGGTATACATGCGGGTCCTAGAATCAAGCCCCTGCATATCCCAACAGACAGCTATATAGCTGATCATTTATAGAATGAGGAGAAGGGGTTTGTAGATTTTTTTAAGAGCATGATGACCCCTTTCACAGAAAGGCGTGGCTTAAAGAAATGTCCAATCAGCCTTAATGATTTAAAATGAAATGTGCATGTAACAAAGTTGTAAAGGTAGGAATCTTATTATACAGAAATTCTAGGAAGGAAAATTTATAGTCAGGAGTATGAGGAGAAAATAAAAGGTATTCTTTGGACAGGCCACCAAATGGATGCTGAGAATATATAAACTTCACTGAAAGGGCAGCAAATCAAGGACTGAAACAAAAGATGAAAGAAAATGTAGGTACTCAAAGCACAGACTAACAGAAGCAAAGGGAAGCAGCAGAGAGAAAACACAGATTTGACCCACGTTCAAAATTTTACTGGATGTGAACTCAACAACATTCATCTCTGGATAGAATGCTGGCAATTTTCTGTAGCTCCAACAGCAATAATGATAAATGAATTTCTTTACAGCCAAGTGGCTCAAGCAGCCAACTACGTTACCACTATATAATTAATAACAATAAGCAATTAAAGAGAACAGCAGGTTACAACTATAAGGTGTCAAAATATATTAGCAAAGGAAAATACAGCAACAACACACTTAAAAGAAAAATAAATGTACGGCACATGAATCCATGTACAGTGTCTTCTTCCAGACTATATTTTGGATAAAGCTTTTATGTTTGAAGAAAAATAGACGATGGCCTAAAACTACTATAAAGCAATTAATATCCCTCCAAAAACAAATAACACTCTCACTGCTTAGAGAAATCTGAAATGTGATATGGGACACATGACTGGGAAGGCACACAAGAATTGGCTGGCTACTATTTGGCTTTTTTTTTTTTTTAATTAAAAGGCAATTTTTTAAATTAAAAGATACTCTAATAAATACCTCACAAAACTGTATTTTTTGGCTTAAGTGTTTTCAAAGATCCCAGAACATTTTTTTTTTCCATGTAAAACTGAGGAGAAGCAACCAACGAGGAGAGTGGAGGAAAAAAGAAAGGGAGAGTCAACATGATACATTTGGCTAAACACTGGAGCACTGGATGAAATTTAGAAGGAGCTTGGAGATGCTCTAACTATGGAATTTTTTAAAAGATGAGAAAAATGAGACTATATATGATTTTTTTTTTTTTTTTTTTAGAGTAAAGGGGTCTTGCTCTGTTGCCCAGGCTAGAGTACAGTGTATGTGCTCATAGCTCTCTGCAGCCTCAAGCTCCTCGGCTCAGGCAATCCTTCTTGAGTAGCCAGGACTACAGGTGTGTGCTGCCATGCATGGCCTGAGACTATAGATATTAACCAACACACCCATGACAGAAAAGCCTTATGGTCATGGCCAGCACCAGAATTCAGGCTTCCTGAATCCAAGATTATACTGTCCCACCAACCTTCTCTTAAAAAAGAAGTTATTTCCTCCCTTAGTACATTTAAGTTGTCAAGGAAACAAAACAGCAGTTACTGTTTTCTAGATCTCTTATTGATGCGCAAGGAGCTATTTCTATTTCCATGCCAACCTGGTGATGCCTTTGCTGCCTGACAAATCAAGGCATGAATTTATTCTAATCCACCTCATCCCCCTATGTCTTAAGCAGCTACCGTTAAAGTCTCTCTCACCCCTTGAAAGCTTTTCTTCTCCTTTTAGGGAAGGGAAGCCTAAGTTAATGTGATGCACCTGTTGGAAGGTTGGAAAATATGGTTATAGGAAGTTAAATTTCCCGTATCTAGAGACAAAGACAGAGCTATCTCTAGATATGGGGAATTTAACTTCCTAGATGGTGTTCCTAGAGGGGATAGGTAAAGCACTTGGGTCTGGGCTGTCTATCTGAAGGAAATCTTCCCAATTCTCAGTAAAGCATTGGGTCTGAGCTGTCAATCTGAAGGAAATCTTCCCGATTATACAACCTGTGATGGAGTGGCTGAACGTTGATACTCTCGATGACAGTAACCCAATGATTTGCTTCAACCGTTACCTGAAACCCTGTGGAGGCTTGGCTTGAGTGCTCCTTTATGGAGTTATAATTACTCAGAAACAAACACTGATTTCTTAATTCTATTCTGCCTATAGCTAACAGTACTTCTTCAAGTACTTGGATCATTCCCCGATATGGTGCTAAATTGAGTGTTTGGGAAGAAATCGAGACTGCATGCATAACCCAAATTGTGTGGCTTACTAGAAATGTAACCCCATACTTATTATGGAAAATCGGTCAGCTCAGTATGTTCCTAACCTACTTTCCTCTCTTGGGCACCATTCTGGATACACTAGCACATCTAGACACTGTATGCTGAAGCCAAGATGTTACTGGCATATCAATGAATCATACTCATTTCTAGTTCCTTCTGCTGTTTTCTGTCAATCAAGAGCTATATAAGTGAGAGAGTTGTTATCCTCTGTGATGGGAAGAGAGAAGAAGTAAGGGAGTGAAGACGAAAGAAGGGCAAGAGGAAGGAGGGGAGGGAGGGAAGGAGGAACTAAGGAAGGGAGGGAGGAAGGGAGGAAGGAAAGACAAAAGACTTGTGGTAAGAAAGATTTCGTTCTCATTTCTACTTAGTTATGAAGTGTGATGAAGAAGTAGATGTCTTTGGGTATTTTTGTTATGTCAAAAACCAAAGCTAAAGACTATGAAAAGGGCCTAACAAAACCATGGATTAGTTAATAAGTCTATCTGTTAAATGAAGAATGAGACATAATAATTATGGAGTGCTCTTTCTCAGATGATAATTCCTCCTATTAACTTCTGTAAAGCTATTAAATATTTCTAAGTCTATAATGCCAAATTATAAAGATGTTTGGGGCACAATAGATTTTTCATCTCCTATCTTTACGACAATTTTTCTAAAACCTGAACCAGCTCATCCAAGATCCACTTAAAAAATTAAAAAATTGCATACTGTGCCAATATAAAGGCTGATAATGGCTCTCCTAACACAAAAGGAAATCTACTGACATAATCTCACTAAAATATCTGTCAATGGCCTTAAACATTTTATATATTTAAAGGCTCTGTTTTGCCTTGCATGACATGTGATACAATAAGGACAGAATTCCAAAGCTGTCTTAAACAATCTAAGTAGAAGTCTGATGCCAAGGACTGTGAAGTTTATTTCCTTTCTGAAAGCAAGTCATATTTAGCTCACTTATTGGTTTCATTCTTGGTAAAGAAATCATAAAAGTCCAGGACAGAGGTGGCCTACAGGGATGGCCTGCCTCTTGCTCTTTCTTTGCTTCTGAAAAGCAGTAGCAATGTTTGGTTTCTTAAAGACAAAGATTAGCATGAGGATTTTTAAATTTGACAATTTGGAGAAAAGCAAATACTTTCGTATAATTTTGTGGAATTGTAATTGTTGTGTAAAATAGGAGATGCAGGGTCTGATCTGAACCAGTAACAAAAGTTCTCATCTCAGAATACAGGAGAAAAGACAGTTCAGAAATTAAAACAAGAGTGGGTAAATAGAGATTAGCATTGTTTGAATGTGCAGAAAAGAATAAAGTGAATAAATAATTTTAGCACATTTTCAGCCAATTGCAATAATTCAGCATGCATAGATACTTATATTTAGAGAAAAAAGCCCAGGCAAAATAAATTTTTTTTCTCTGGGATGGGAAGAGAAGTTTTCTTAATTAAATATTGCCCTGGGCTATTTTAAAGAATTAAAAATAAAATAATTCTCAAAGAATTAGACATAACTATTGCTCTCAATAGGACAGCATGGGATTGATGAAGAGACAGACTGGCATCCTGGCTCGTGTAGTTCAGTCCGAATCTTCTTCCTCTACCAGATACTCACAATTCAGCTACACACTTCTCCAAAGGGAACATCAGGAGGAAGGGGAAGAATGCAACCAGTGACACACGGGACCTAGAATCTGGGCATCTCTCTTTTGAAATAAATATTAGAAATTCTATCTTAAACTGATAACAGCAGGGAAATTCCAAATCAAAGTAATCACTATGGCCTTAATTCACCCGAGTAGGTCTAAATATGATCTCATCTTCTGCAAAATATCAGACTTTGTGTTCAGGCCAACTTGACTTTTAAGCACAAGATGTTGAAGGAAGTGTCTACACAAGTCAAACTCATGCCTCCCTTTTTGTCGAAGGCCCCATAAAAAGGAGACTCTTATTGTTGCTAAGATTGTGACAATGGTACATTCTCCTCCCCTTATCTCTAATTGAGGATGATTATAAATATAATAACTACTGTATTTATATAGCCCTTCACAATTTTCAAAATGTGTGGGTGTGGGTTTATATACATCCATTCTCAATTAATCTGCTCAATAACACAATTTGCTCCAGGTAACTCAAGTCCTAGCAAGAGCTTTACTGATTTGCTTGAAGTGATATGGGTAGTTACTGAGAGCCTGGCTCAAATATGGATTTAGCTTCCAGATTAGAGAAAACAACTAAATTTCAATATCAGAGCAAGTTTTTAGTTAAATCGTGTATGATGCTTAGTTTACTGTGTCCCTGTGCCCAGGAAGATAGGAGATCATCCATCTACTTGTGCTGATAATGTATGTTTAGTTAAGGCAGTGAACAGCAATAAAGAAAAAATTAGAAAATATACTTTCAGCGTGGGCCTTTTGGTTATTTTGATGGTTTATTTTAGGGCCCTTTTAAAGTTTCATTAAGGCCAAAAATGTGGTATTCGTTTTTTTCGTTGTTGTTATTGTTTTCAAATTCATCAAGATTTCGTTCAAAACTTGGCATTAAAAAAATCTGAGTAATTTATGAAGAAATAACATATTTCAATTTTGCTCTTATGGGTAAGAAAACTGATATGATTCATTTTATTAACAAACTGTTTTAAAATCCAAAAAGTCATTATTTTCAAACTGTGTGAAACAAGGTGGAATCATTTGTTTCCCAACAAACGGTACCCGTTACAAGGCTGTTTTTCTCTTCCTCATGTGGAGAGTTTCACATACACTGTTAAATATCACTTACTGAGTTGATTTGGAAAATACCAGGAAAACCATATACTGTACAGCTCAAATGATTGGAGTTAACAAAAACAAACAAACCCTCCCGGCCCCCAGAAATGTAAATAAAAAGTTAGATTTCCCTGTACTACATTTGATTGCATTAATTGATGTTTTAAAAAAACCCGCTGAAACTAAAGCCCAGCAGTAGCATTTTTCTTTCCTAAATCACAATAGCAGCATATTACAAACATTACCAAAAGGTCCCCTGGTGCGATTGTAAAGTTCCACTCTGGCAGTAAAATGCAACTACTGTGTGTTCTCCATTTTCATCTCCACCCTCCCCAATATATAAGAAAGCAGGTCACAAATGCAATTAAGCCTGCTTGTGTGTTGCTTAAATATTAATTTCTGATGAATGCTCAGATATTGAATAGTCACCCACTGCATCTTTTAATATATATATATATATATATTTTAAAATCCTCTTATTTTAACATAGGGTTTGAGCTTGGCTAGCAAGCAGATTATTACTACTGAGTCCAGTTTTATAATCTGTCATCCTTTCTACTGTCACAAAAGTTGCTTCCACAGTGGGAGGGAAATTCTTGGTATACAGGGCATGTAGTTGGTAGGCCTGGTATGTTAGCAAACACAGACCTCTACTATAGATGTAAAGTAACTTACACTATAGTGGACAGAAGAGACAGTATTTATAGAAATCAGTACAGGCATCATCCCCAAAGCCTTTCTTCCTGTGCAACATGGTGGAGTGGTTCAAAGAACAAAGGCTTTGGGATCACTTAGTGGATGGGATGCCCAGCCCTGCCAATAACAAGCTGAGTCATTTCACACAGGGTATTTATCCTTGCCTTAGTCAAACCATCTATTAAATGGGAATATCAAGTCCCTATGTCATGGGACTGTAGAAGTGAGACTCAGTCAAAATAATGATATATATTTTTATATCAAGTATCTAGCATAATACTTGGCCTATGATAACTACTCAGTAAATGTGAGTTATTCCTGCTGTTAAGAATGAAACAAATATTTGTTCCATTTGTTGAAATATCTTTTAACACTCAGGATTTTTACTTTCTTATTATCTAGGATACAGATTTTACTCTTTTTTTCCCAACACTTCAGCCAATTATTTTAAAAGATTCAACAGTTTTATGCATAATTTTAGACCTATACTGGAAGACTTTCTCTGAATATCTAGTCATTTATATAATTAGAAATTGAAGTTATCATATTCATCCTTGTAAATATTTTGAGTTTTTAAATAATATTTAGAATACTCCAAGAGTCTTCAAGCTGGAAGGTAGCTATGTGTACCACTATACTGTGAATACACAACTCAAGTGTACATAGAGGCTTTCAAAGAAGTATGCAGACTGGGGTAATAAATCAGAGAGAACTGATTTTCAGTGTTAAAATCCACATGTACTCTTTCCTAAAACTGGTCTGCCTGCAAGCAGCCTGTGGTCTGCTGGTTCCCCTTTCTCGCCTCTCCTTATAATTAATCTTGTCCTATTGTACAAAATGTGGGAGTACTTCCTGCCCTTTCTCAATCTTACTCTTGTTTTGTCCTGGGCTACAAAATCTTCTGGGGACAAGTGGCTAATTCAAAAACTGGATACCTGCTGCGGAAGAGATCTGCAAGGGCAAAAGCAAAACTAGCCAGGGTACAACATACTAAAGAGGGCGGCGCCTTTTTCATCCAGGTGGGAGACTCACAAAGAGATGCCTTCTCCATCTCTCTTAGAGTTAGATTTTAGAAACGGGATTATTGTCACAGGAATGCATATTAACACTTTCATTTTCAAGTCAAAGTCAGACTTTTTCTGACATTAAGTGTAAGTTTGTTTTGGCTCATGACTTTGACACTGAAGACTGGCTTTGTCCTTTAAATTACATGGCAAGTATATCATCCAATTCAATGAGGTAAGTGTTAATGATAAAAATATACTTAAAGGATATGCAATATACAGTGCACTGAAAATTGCATCTTTTCAATTACTTAATTTATGATTAAAAAATTTTATAGGTGCCAAATTAAAAACATGTGAGGAGATATATAATTTAATAGTTGTTTTTGGGGTTACTCAAACAACTATGAAGATGTTAACACACACGGTATGAATGTTTCTTTTTTTTTTCATGTTTTGTCTTATCTTTTACTGCTTTTACAATTACATTTTAGTGTTTTATCATTTTGGCAATTTTAGTAATAACAGATATTGGAATTCATAGTTCTTATTCCATTTTAAAACCTGTTTCACCTAGCTGCAAACTATGAAAAAAATAAGCAGGATGACTTTCCAGTTACCAAATATAATAGAGCTATGGTTAGAAATTTGATTTCTTTTTTTTTTTTTTTTGAGACAGTCTCGCTCTGTTGCCCAGGCTAGAGTGCGGTGGCGCGATCTTGGCTCATTACAAGCTCCGCCTCCTGGCTTCAAGCGATTCTTGTGCCTCAGCCTCCTGAGTAGCTGGGACTACAGGCGCATGCCACCATGCCCAGCTAATTTTTGTATTTTTAGTAGAGACAGGGTTTCGCCATATTAGCCAGGATGGGCTCAAACTCCTGACCTCAAGTGATCCACCCGTCTCAGCCTCCCAAAGTGCTGGGATTACAGGCGTGAGCCACTATGCCCAGCTAGATTTTTAAAAATAATTTATTTAATTTTAATTTAATTTTTAAATTTTAGATTCAGAGGGTACATGTGCAGGTTTGTTACATGGATATATTGCATAATAGTGAGATCTGGACTTTCAGTGTACCCATGACCCAAATAGTGAACACTGTACTCAACAGGTAATTTTTTTAATTCTCACCCCCCAATCCTCCCCCACTTTGGAGTTCCCAGTTTCTATTATTTCCATGTTTACATCTACATGTATCCACTGTTTAGTTCCCACTTATAAGTGAGAACATGTGGTAATTTGATTTTCTGAGTTAGTTCACTTAGGATAATGGTTTCCAGCTCTACTCATGTTGCTGCAAAGGACATGACTTCATTCTTTCTTATGGCTGCATAGTATTCCATGGTATATATGTACTGCATTTTCTTTATGCAATCATCCATTGATGGGCATTTAGACTGATTCCATGACTGTGCTACTGTGACGAGTGCTGCAGTAACACAGGTGTGCAGGTGTCTTTTTTATATGATTTCTTTTCCTTTGGGTAGAAGCCCAGTAATGGGATTTCTGGGTGGAATGGTAGTTCTGTTTTTAATTCTTTGAGAAATCTCCCAACTGTTTTTCATAGAGGTTGTACTAATTTACATTCCGACCCACAGTGTATAAGTGTTCCCTTTTCTCTGCATTCTTGACAACATCTGTTGCTTTTTCACTTTTTAATAATAGCCATTCTGACTGGTGTAAGATGATACCTCATTGTGGTTTTAGTTTGCATTTCTCTGATGATTAGTGATATTGAGCATCTTTGTATGTTTCCTGGCCACTTGTATGTCTTCTTTTGAGGAATGTCTGCTCATGTCCTTTGCGCACTTTTTAATGGAATTGTTTGTTTTTTTCTTGTTGTGCTGTTTGAGATCATTGTAGAATCTGGATATCAGTCCTTTGTTGGCGGCACAATTTGCAAACATTTTCTCCCATTCTGAAGATCGTCTGTTTATCCTGTTGATTATTTCTTCTGCTGTGCAGAAGCTGTTTTGTATTTAGTTTGAACTATACCAAGGGTTTTTAATCTTTATAATTACTATATTGATTTTCTTCTTCTATATTCTTCCTCTTCTCCTCCATATAGGAAAAAGAAGGAAGAAAAGGGAGCAGAAGCCATAGGTTGTGGGGCAGAAAGGGACCCTGGTTTCAGGAGTGTGTTCAGATAGGAGAGAGAGAGGAGACAGCAGAGTTTTATCAAAGTGGGTTCCCTATCTACAGTCAGTTCTGTCAGCTGCCCCAAAGCAACAGTGGGTCTTGCAGGATCTGGGAGGTAAAACTGAGGCAATGGCTATGAGGGCCGAAACACCGAGTCTGCTCAGCAGAACGCTATCAGCGGGACTGAGGAGGTCAGAAGAGGTGGGCCTGCACCTTGGGGGTCCTGCCTGCCCCCCTGCATCCTGCCTGCTCCAAAATTCCAAAAGCGTGGATTTTTGTTTTATATAGTTTTTGTTGTTGTTGATTGAATGAATGGAAAGAAGGAGACAAAAAACAAACAAACAAACAAACAAAAACAACGGGAGAGAATGAGAGACAGAGGGAGGGAAGAGACAGCTTTGGGGAAGTCGCAGGGTTGTAAGGGATGTCAAGTCCACCCATGAACTGGGTAGGAGTACATGGCTGGTTCTTCTTTGTATCTTCAAATAATTCAACATGTCGTCAAAGAGATCTTTTCAAATTCACACCATTCCCTTACTAGTGACAGGCTTCTTGCCCAGGTATCTTACTTTTGACTAGCCCAAAAGTTTAAAAAAAAAAAAAAATGTGTGTTTCAAATATAGAAGCACTATCTCCTGTATTTATTTCTATCTAAAAAGTAACATTTTCCCTTTTTCTTTCTTTTTTTTTCTTTTTTGTTTGAGAGAGTCTTGCTCTGTCACGCAGGCTGGAGTGCAGGGTGCAATCTTGGCTCACTACAGCCTTCTCCACTTCTCAGGTTCAAGTGATTCTCCTGCCTCAGCCTCCAGAGTAGCTGGGACTACAGACATCCGCTACCACGCCTGGCCAATTTTTGTATTTTTAGTAGAGATGGGGTTTCACCATGTTGCCCAGGCTGGTCTTGAACTCCTGGCCTTAAGTGTTCCACCTTCCTCAGCCTCCCAAAGTGCTGGGATTACAGGCGTGAGCCACAACACCTGGCTTATTTTCCCTGTTTTTAGCAGGGCTTCCTTACTGCATGCTAGTGTCCTGGTCAACTCTATTTTTTCTCGATAAGCAGAAAAATGGTGCCCAGGTTCCTCCCTATGTAGTCTACATTTGGCTGCTACCATTTTCTAGGTGCTGACCTCTACAAGGAAGACCTGTTGGCCTTCCCTGCAAAGTTTTCTTTATTTTACATTTTAAGAATGAGATTAAAAGAATGGTCTGAATAAGTACTTCAATGTTACTGCATTCCGCTCGTCCCACACTGTCCTTACTAAGCTATGGGCAATCACAATTTTTGTAGAGTGCTACCTCATTGTAACCTCTAGAAACCAGAAGACATTAGAAGTCACTGTGTTTAACAGAATTTCTGAGGAGTCATGTGATTTTAAAGGCTTAATTAACTTAAGAGTTACTAGGGAAAAATACATTTTAAAGATTCAGTATGAAATACCTGCGCTGGGTGTTTGCATCACACTGGTCTCTCAAGACCTTTACCCTCTTTGCCAACTGCTACATAATATCTGACCAGCTGTTCTCAAGTAAAGCTGAATACCCTTGGTCAGCCAGTGAACACTGCACAGATAAGGAAGAGGAGCACAGCACCCTGTGTGCCAGTGTGATGCTTTCCTTCTTTTTAAGGGGCTAAACTGGCCATTCATTCGCCTTTACAACTCTCACTTTCCAAGGCACAGGCTTGAGTCTTCTCATTAGCACTGAATTCCCTGCCTCTGAGAAGAGCACAGATGTCAGGCAAGCCTGACCCAGTATCTGGCTGATCAGATGCTGTTTACTTTCATAAGCCCGAGGTTTTAGTGCATCTTGAGACGAGGCAGTGGGATTCTTCTCTGGCCCTCCTCGGCGTGGTGGAGTAATGGAATGCACAACAAGCTCACAAATGGCCTGCGCCCACAGCCGCAGATCTCTCTGAGGAGAGGGCTGCTGTTTTCCACGGGCAGCTTCCCTAAAGGATAAAGGGTCCAGACTGCTTCTCTGGAAACCAAATCGGCAGGAGGCTCCAGTCCTCTGAAACAACCAGGCATGCTTTGGCACATTCAGCCTGGGGCAAATGGCCTACTCTCCTGTCCTCTTCAGAAAACGTTCTTTGTATGGAGTTAAATAAATAAATAAATAAGTGCATGCATACATATCTGCATACATACATACAAATATGAAATGAATCTCTTTAATAATCTCAAGATATCATCTCAGCTCATGTATGAGGCAGTCGCTAGGGGCCCGTGACAAAGGGGCCTTTGGGTTTTCTCTTTACCTTTGATCTGCATTATGAAATGTTAATGTTCATCCCATCAGGGTCCCTTCCAGAAACACACCCTTTCTAGAAAGGCGTACCCCTGCCCACTCCAACTTCCACTCAAATTCACCATTTATGTTCAAGTGCTGACTCTGAGCTCATGCCCAGAAGCACTGATATTTTTAAACAGGGCTAGCTAAACTGCTAAACAAAATTTATTGATGATAAAGAGCACAGCTGAGATTAAACTGTGGCAATTTAATAATAAACACACTCCCGTCCAGCGCGTCTTGCGACTCTGCATACACTTAATGTATGAACCTTGACTCCAAGCGTTTTGTCTGTAGTAGGGAATGTGGGGTGGGTCGGGGGAAAGTCCATAGAATCTATAATTTTGTGTTGATTAGGTAGGAAACAACCACAAGCACATATTTTGATATCTCTATTAACAGCCTGTTCATGTCTAACTGCAAAACTTGGTTGCACTTCTTTCACCATCTTTGCCCAAGACAGACCAGTAAACACAATTCCTCTCTCTATAATTAGCCTTTTCTCTGAGGGCCCTGAAGTAAGTCTGCATGCCGTAGATTTAATATCCAGTGCTATATCCATATGTGCTGCCCTTGCCTGGTCCCAGAGCATATAAACTCCCCTATTAGCAGCCTTGACTGCTTAATTATGCAGATTTTTTTTGTACCCGCCTGCCTGTAAAATTACTGTGTCTAACCTTTTTTTTTTTTCCTCTTTGCACCATGCTGGCCATTCTAATGAAATCGGCATAGGGGAAAGGGCCTGATTTGCAGTTATGGAGGCTGGATCGCACTGACAATCTGTCCTTAGTGGGAGTTACAAAAGAAGTCAAATGCCTTCATCTGGCTCTACCCTATCATCCCCAAGGTGATTGAGTTCACTTCCCGATGCTTCCCAAGTTTTCCTCAGGCTGTCCAATCAGCAGGTCCACCAGGGAGCCCAGCCTAGCTTGCAACAGTCTCTGTATCTAGTTACAGCCCCACCAGGGACAGCCAACCATCCACCCCCAAGCCTTCAGATGAAAACCTTTTCTAACAAGGCCGCCCAGCGCCAATGAAATAACACACATCTGCATATCCACTGGGTCCCATGTTTCTTGTGCTCATGGATTATGTATCTTGCAGCCTCTAATAAAGAAATGCAGTTCTTTGTTTAATGTTTATCTTGTGCTTGTTAAGCAAATGCTAATGTTGTATCAGAATGCTTTAGTGCTATTTGGGTTTTTGGTGATTTACTACAAGACAATCTGCTGTGAAGTAAATTTAGAGAGGGAGAAAAGGGAAAAAATCATTCTGGTTGAAAGGTAGAAAAAGAAAAAGGTTTGACAGAAAAATCAAGGAAAAGGGAATGAGATAGCGTGGAGAGAACGAGGAAGTGGGAGTGTGCTCGAGAGAGCAAATGCCTGAGACAGACAGGCAGGCAGACAGAAGGACACACACACACACACACGCATACACACACGGGGTTGGGGGTGGGGGAGAGAGCAGGGCCTTACAGAAATCTTCTAGCCCCAGGCTGACATACTCACTCTATCACTGGACAGTTTTGAGACTGGAAACTAGAGAATAAACCCAGTACAATTTCCTAAAAAGATGAGATGATAACTTCCCCTTCAGTGATAAGGTAAACAGTGTCCTGAAGGGTAAACAAAAAATAAAAAAGCCTTTTTTTGTTGTTGTCTGCCTTTGTGCCCTCATGGTTAGCACTGTGCACTGTTATTCACAGACCACAGGGAAGCCCTAAATTTAATTGTTCATGCCTAGCTCTGCTAGAAATAGGCAAAAATAATCAGAATCTCCCTCCTCCCAATTTCAGGGAGGGGTGGGGGCTGGGGAAAAGAAAAGAAGGTGGCAGCTTGAAAGCTGATGAATGAATGCCCTTTATTTATCCTTTGGCAAGATGGGATATAGATATCCACAGTGCAAACCTTTCCCGCCTGCTTTCCAATGCTGCAATACTGGTGGGAAAGAGGATGTAATTTTTACACCGAGAGATTACACATTTCCCCCTATTCCATATTTTTGATAGGAGAGGTCAAAATGCAATTCTTTAGAAGTCAAATTGGGGAAAACGGAGATCTATATATTTTTTAAAATTACAGCTGTTGTAAGTTGTTGACAAATTGCGAGGTTAATGAGGTCTTAGATTTCTGGTTATAATATACAAAGACTAACTGATAAGAGATGATGGAGAGAACAGCATAGTGGGTAGGATAAATAAGTATTTCACTCAGGAAGTACACTTGTCACAAATCATAGTCCTTTTCTTTTCCTTCACTCTGCACTCCATGAAATAAATCAATAAATTTCCAGAAGGATGAAAAAACTCTAAGTGGGTAAATGAAAAGCAAACACCTACCACACAAATACACACTCTGTCAAGTGAAAATTACATCCACATAGGAGAATGCCATGTTAGCTTTCTTCTTGGGTAAACATCTCTATCCTTAACACACTATAGAAGCTAAGGATAAATTTAGCCTTTGTGATTAATACAATTAATTACAAGTACTCTGGTTCTTCAGAAATGCCTCGAAGATGTCACAAAAGTTTCCATTAAAAGTGTCAGCTCCTGCTTCAGAAAATGTTTGCGCAACATAGTTTATTGTTCTTTGCTAATATTCCTTTTGTAAATTCTCTTTTTATTTTTTCCTATGAATATTGTTTTCCCTTATAAATTTGCTGTTTTCTAATGGTGTCCTATCAACACACAAAAGCCGAACTCAGAGCCCCTTTCTATGCCAATGGAAGGGAGTAGAAAAGACAGGGAAGACATCCATTTGCTACTTGAATAACTGGAAATTTATAGTGTGGGATTCTCAAAAGTACTGCCTCTCAAGTCACCTAGGGCTCTCTGCAGAGAGTGAAGCTTAATTACTACTGTGGACATAATTTGGGGATCTGACACTTATTCTTTGAGGCTTGACCATAAGTCATCAATTTCTTTCCATGATTTCATTTCACTAAATAATATGATCATGGCAGACTTCATTTAGGCTCAAAGCAAATCCTACTGCTGAAAGGTCTTTTTTCCCATTGTCTTAGCCACTTAGTCCCCATTGGGGGCTACTATTAGAATTGGAATTTAATGTATCTCTTTTCCCCTTTAAATTTAACGGAATAAAAAAAACAGAAAAAGGAAATCAATGACACATTTCTTTAGCTGGTTCTTACCGCTCTGGCAGGGCAGGAATCATGGGCTTTGCCATTCGTAAAGTATTATATAGTAACGACTCTCTAAATAATAAATAAAAGTAACAGAGGCATGTTTAGATTTGTCTTCTCAGTAACTTATAATGCTTCCCATTCTCATATTATTAATTCACATTACATTCCTGTGAAGTAGTTGTGCTCTGTGTATTATAATGCATTATAATCTCCATCACATACTTAAGAAAATAGAGTTACTAAAGTACTAAAAAAAGTCATTCAATGATGAATGTTCAAGCCCCAATCTCCTGCCTTCCCCAGGGGAGTAGGTTTTGGGAGAGTTGAGGCTGCTCAAGGCTGGTTGTCTATTCAGCCGCAGCTTGCTTTGAGGCGGGGCCTGACTCCAGCGGGTTTACAAAGAGCTTGACCTCGATTTCTTTGCCAGGAAAACCTCAGTAATGCTCTAGCCATCCTGGCCTAGGCACCCTAATATTCAAAGCAATATACTAATGGAGATAAGCACTTAGGGTTAAGGTGGTAAAAAGACAAATATTTGAATAAAATGACATTTTTATTCCAGAACTTTCAGTGACCAGGGTGGCTCAAGAACAATGGGTGATTGAAGTGATCCGTCATGACGGTATTCTCCCGTGGCACCGGAGCACTGTAGAATTCAGCAGCTAAGAATTTCAGGCGCTCCGTGAAGAAGAAAATGCTCTTATCAGTGGCCTTACCTAGAAGCTGTGCTAAATGATCAGAAGCAATGTGAACTGCCATTGGAATAGAATCCAGGGTGAGAAAAAGACAAGGAGCTGATGGGAGAAGGTGGGTTAGAACGAGAAAGTGGGTTCTTTGGAAGTTGGTGGTTAGATTTAGATAATGGGTCGCACTGGGGTTGAGTGAGACTCCAACTGAGGGTCATTCTGGGAATCAGTTTATTTAAAAACAAACACACAAACTACAAAAACTAACAAAAGGTATCCCCTTAAACATGGTTTAAAATTATATTTAGAGTACATTAAATCTCCACATTCTCTAGGATCACCTTACACACTAATTTTCTAAACCTGGTGGAATGGGAGTGCCACTTGGATTGGCAGAATAAGCTCCTACTAGAGCAAACCTCTGGCAGGTAACTACTATAAATTTCGGACAAAATAAAAACGGTGATCAACCTAAAGGCACTAGCATGTGAATAAAAGCAGGCAGTCTGGAGAGTCAACACTTGGATGAAGAAGGGAATAACACAAGATGAATTTCCTCCTTTTTTACAAAACATATTTTATATGCATGTGGATGCCAGTACTCCGATAGAAAGCTTCAGTTATCTCTGACTTGAAGAACTAGAAAACATAATTTGGGGCAAGCATAGCCACTGGAAAGTAAGGGGAAAATCTCTTATATATACACACATACATATATACATACACACACATATATATACACACACACACATATATATATACACACACACACATACACACACACACACACACACACACACAAATCCTTAATTAGGTTGCTTGCAGTCAGTCCTACTCTTGTATGGTTCAGAATTTGGTCAGGGATTTATGAATAGTTTATATGCAGGATGCGTTTCCCCATCTCTACCAAGCTCTTTCCTTTCTAGTGTTTTCCCCTCACTCTCTCTTTCTATATAAACAGAGAGAGTGCTGACATTTGAGCTGTGGTCCAAATGATAGAGTTTGCAGTTTGCATTCAATCAAGTTACCTGTCTGCTAAAACAAAAATATCAGCCCCCTCTGGAGGAATGTATCAGAATCCATCGTATCCACCACATAGCATTCACAACGCCCAAGATACAACTTACAAAGAAAATAGACAATGTGACCTATTTTTAAGAGAAAAGACGATTAACTTAGATGTTGGAACTAGCATCCAAGGATTTTAAAGCAGCTATTATAACTGCGCTTAATGATATAAAGGAAAATATATTCCTCATGAATGAAAACATAGGAAATCACAAAAGAGGAAAACAGTCTATAAAAGGTACCAAATGGAAATTCTTAAACTGAAAATTATAATTTTGAAAAAAAAAAAAATCCCTGTATGGGCTTAACACCTTAATGAATATGATAAAGGAAAAAGTCAATGAATGTGAAAATAGACTAACAGAAATAACTTATTCTGATGAACAGAAATGAACAGTGCCTCAATACCAGTAGGATAATATCAACACATGGGTAACTGTAGTTTTAATGTGAGAAAGAAAATGGGGACAAAATAACAGTTAAAAAAAATGGCAAAAATGCCCCAAATTTAGTGAAAGATACAACTCTACAGACTCGTGAAGCTCACAAAGTCCAAGAAGGAAAAGTATAAGAAAACCACATAAGCATATCCTAGTCAAATAATTCAAAACCAATATAAAGGGAACATTTTAAAAGCAGGAAAAAACAAAACAAAAAAACCTCTCCCCAAATAAAAAACAAAAACAAACCCCACTCATAAAAGCATATTACACAGAGCAAAACAATGATGTGAATGATTTCTGTCTTCTCACTAGAGTCAATGGATCTCAGAAGACAGTAGGCTAATGCCTTTAGCGTATTAAAATACTAAAGAAATCTGTCAACCTATAATTTTATATCCAGTAAAGAATATCCTTCAAGAAGGAAGGTGAAATTAAAATATTTCCATATAAGAAAAACAAAGAGAATTTATCTTTAGCAGAACTGAACTATAAAGAGTACTTCTTCAGACTGATGGGGTATTAGACCAGATGAAAGCTTGGGACTTCAGGAAAGAATTAAGAGCAACATAAATAGTAAATATCTAGTGTACATTAAATAATTATTTTTCTTTTTAATTTCTTTAACAAATGTATGATTACTTAAAGCAAAAAATTATAGCATTATCTTATGGGGTTTATTACATATGTAGACATAATACATATGAAGTCTGTATCACAGATTGACATGTGGTTACAAAGTGTCTACATTTAATAAAAATAAAGTGGTGAGATATTAACTCTAAGTAGACTGTGAAAGCTAATTATATACATTAAAATCCCTACAACAACCACTAAAATAATAATGCAAAGGGATAGAGCTGAAATGCCTACAAATAAATGATACTGGAATTCTAAAACCTATTCAGAAAGTCCAAAAGGGAGAAATTACCAAAAAAAAATGAGGCAGGCCGGGCATGGTGGCTCACACCTGTAATCCCAGCACCTTGGGAGGCTGAGGCACGTGGATCACAAGGTCAGTAGATCGAGACCATCCTGGTTAACACAGCGAAACCCCGTCTCTACTAAAAATACAAAAAAATTAGCCGGGCGTGGTGGCGGGCGCCTGTAGTCCCAGCTACTCGGGAGGCTGAGGCAGGAGAATGGCATGAACCTGGGAGGTGGAGCTTGAAGTGAGCCGAGATTGCGCCACTGCACTCCAGCCTGGGCAACAAAACAAGACTCTGTCTCAAAAAAAAAAAAAAAAAAAAAAAAAAAAAAGGCAAATAGCAAAGACATGGTAGGCCTAAATCTAACCACATTAATAATTACATCATATTATAGTGTACTGAACACTAATTAAAAGAAAGATTGTCAGAATGAATAGAAATGGAAGCTGTAACTATATGATGTCTATAAGAGATACACATTAACTAATTAACTATAAAGAGAAGTTGAAAGCAAATGAATGGAACCAATACATACTACGAATCCAGTAAGCATGAGAATGCTAGAGTGACTACATTAATATCAGACTTCAAGATCATACTGCCAGAGATAAAAAGAGATATTTCACAATGCAAAATGAGCCAACTACTCTGGAAAATATAACAGTCATAAATGCGTATGCACCTAAGAAGAGTTTCAAAATATATAAAGCAAAAACGGACTGAATATAAGGAAAAATATATAATCTTAACAATTATGGATATTTGAATGTCTCTCTTAGCAATTAATAAGACAATCTTATAATCACAGATGAATATTTGAATGCCTGTCTTAGCAATTGATAGAACAGGAGCTCCCTGCCCCCGCCAATGACTAGAGACATAGATGATGATTTCAACAACACTCTCAACCACCTTGACCTAATTGATAGCTACAGAACATTATACTCAACATCTGCAGAATACATACTGTTTTCAAGTGCACATAATACATTCATCAAGACTGACCATATGTTCACCCACAGAACAAGTATCAAAAATTTTAATAGAATTAAAATCATACAGAGTATGCTCTCTATTCATATGGAATTAAATTAGAAATTAGTAACAATTAGATATCTAGGAAAACCTCAAGTATTTGGAAATTAAAAGCACATTTCTAAATAACCCATGGATCCAAAAAGAAATCAAAGGGAAATTAGAATATACTTTGAACTGAAAGATACTGAAAATTTAATATTTTAAAATTTATCAGATGCAGCTAACACATTTCTTAGAAGGAAATTTAAGAGATATAGATATTTGCATTAGAAACATAAAATAGTCTAAAACTAATGACTCAAGTTTTACCTTAAGAAGCTAGAAAAGAAGGGTAAATTAAACGTAAATCAATATAAGAAACAATAAAGATAAAATAGAAATCAATGAAATACAAAACAAACCATGGAAAAGTTAATAAAATAAAAATTTGATTATTTGAAAACATTGGCAGAATTGACAAACTTAGCTAAACTGATTGAGAAGAGAATGCAAATTATCAGTATATCAAGTTATCAGGAACGAATAACTGGCACTATTAATCCTATAGATATTTAAAGGCCAATAAGGGAATATTACAGTTTTATGCCAACAAATTTGATACAAAATTAAACAGAAAATCTGAACAGCCTTTTTCGTCTATTAAAGAAATTGAGCTTATTATAAAAGGAAGGAAGAAAGGCAGACACAATTCCAGATCAGGTGGTTTCATTGGTGAATACTAAGGAGCATTTACAGAAAAAATAACAGCTATCTTAAACTCTTCTGAAATTCTTCTTATGAGGTCAGCATAACCTTAACATCAACACCTTAAACAGATTTTATAAAACTTGTAGGATCAGGCCAGGCATGGTGGCTCACACCTGTAATCCCAGTACTCTGGGAGGCCAAGGTGGGTGGATCACCTGACGTCAGGAGTTCGAGACCAGTTGGCCAACATGATGAAACCCTGTCTCTACTAAAAACACAAAAAAATTAGCCGGGCATGGTGGCGTGCGCCTGTAATGCCAGCTACTCGGGAGGCTGAGGCAGGTGAATCACTTGAATCTGGAGGCAGAGGTTGCAGTGAGCTGAGATCCCACCACTGCACTCCAGGCTGGGTAACAAGAGCAAAACTCCATCTCAAAACAAAACAAACAAAAAAACCACAAACAAACAAAAAAGCCTGGTAGGATTGGCCTATAACCATAATTCAGTCAGCCACATGAGTATACTAAAAGGGACATTGGTAGATAGAAAAAAAAGCAATAAAATCAAATAAAATTATTTTCCTTGTCTTATTACTGTATCTGTTTAATAATAAATAGATCAACCCCTTTGGAATTAAAAACTGATCTGTGAACAAATACCTTGGCCCCCTTATTCTCACTTTTGAAGCAGTCTTTTCTCATTACAGTCACTTTCACCTCCACTCTGCAGGAAGACATTGGCAATGGGAGCAACACAGCATAGACCTGTTGTTCAGGAAGGTGGTGAGAAACCTGGTTCAGGTCATGGGTCATCTATGTTCTCAAGTTTAGCCTTCTCAGTAGTAAATTTCAGTTCGGTAAAGAAGTTTTGGAGAAAAGTTCAAAGCAAAAGTAATACTGAATTTGTTTTCCTTAACCCCAAAAAAATAGAGTGAAAGGGAAGAAGAAGTCTTTTTTTTTTGGTTTTTTTTTTTTTGAGATGGAGTCTCGCTCTGTTGCCCAGGCTGGAGTAGTGCAGTGGTGTGATCTTGGCTCACTGCAAACTCCGCCTCCCAGGTTCACGACATTCTCCTGCTTCAGCCTCCCAAGTAGCTGGGACTACAGGCGCCTACCAACACGCCTGGCTATTTTTTTTGTATTTTTAGTAGAGACGGGGTTTCACCATGTTAGCCAGGATGGTCTCGATATCCTGACCTTGTGATCCGCCTGCCTCAGCCTCCCAAAGTGCTGGGATTATAGGCGTGAGCCACCGCGCCGCCCCGNATCTGTTGCCCAGGCTGGAGTAGTGCAGTGGTGTGATCTTGGCTCACTGCAAACTCCGCCTCCCAGGTTCACGACATTCTCCTGCTTCAGCCTCCCAAGTAGCTGGGACTACAGGCGCCTACCAACACGCCTGGCTATTTTTTTTGTATTTTTAGTAGAGACGGGGTTTCACCATGTTAGCCAGGATGGTCTCGATATCCTGACCTTGTGATCCGCCTGCCTCAGCCTCCCAAAGTGCTGGGATTATAGGCGTGAGCCACCGCGCCGCCCCGGGTCTCTTTTTTTTAGACAAAGTCTTGCTCTGTCACCTAGGCTGGAGTGCAGTGGTGTGATCTCGGCTCACTGCAACCTCCGCCTCCCAGGTTCAAGCGATGCTCCTGCCTCAGCCTCCTGAGTAGCTGGGACTACAGGCGCCCGCCACCATGCCTGGCTGATTTTTGTATTTTTAGTACAGACGGGGTTTCACCATGTTGGCCAGGCTGGTGTCAAACTCCTGACCTTATGATCTGCCCACCTCAGCCTCCCAAAGTGCTGGGATTACAGGCGTGAGCCACCGCACCCGGCCGCAAAGTCTCAAAAAAGTATTAGAAGACATGAAATAACTGCATGTGGAAGTAGAAAGCACAGAGTAGAGTGACCACCATCCCTTCCCCACCACTGGAGGGGGACAGTGAAGGAACAACAGGAGGGGCTCTGAGAGGAGAAGTATTGGTTAGAGTATTCAGAAGGGTGTTGCGTCAGTATGGCAGAAAAATTAGCCCTAAATTAAAGGCTGCTCTGCAACTCTTGCCCCCAAACACAAAGAAGGCCTCAAAGGATCAAACTATTACAAACTAACTTAACTGCTTCCCAAAACAAAGCTCAAGTGTAGTTATATGAATACAAAAATATCCAGTACCCAGCAAGATAAAATTCACAATGTCTGGCATCTAATGAAAAATTACCAAACACGTATAGAAGCAGGAAAATGCAACATGTAGGGCAAAGCCAAAAATCGATCAATATAAACTGACATAGAAATGACACATGATAAAATTAGTAGACAAAGACATTAAAAAAGCTATAGCTACATTTCTGTGTATTCAAGAGGGAGAAGAAACACTGAAGATGTTCAATAGAGACATGAAAGAGATAAAAAGATCCATATTGAACTTGAAGAGATGAAAAATACAGATGGATTTAACAGCAGATTAGACATTACAGAAGAAAAGATTAGCAAATTAAAGACAGAGCAACAGAAACTATCCAAAATGAAACAGAGAGACAAGGTAGTGAAAAAAAAAAAAAAAAATGAACAAAGTATCAATGAACTGAGGACAATTTAAAGTGGCTAATATACGTATAACTAAAATCCCTGGAGGAGATGTACAGAAAACATTTGAAAACAGGTAACTGTCAAGTGATAGAGTGTCATGAACATTCAGATTATTTTAGTTATGATTTTGGTATTTTCATGGTTTTAGTATATACTATATTCTGAATATTGTACCTAAAATTATATTCTACCTGGAAATATCTAATATTTATTTAAAAACAAGCCCCAGTGTAAAATCTAGAATTACATATATCCTATCAAATAAATGAGTGACTTTTAGAATATATTCAAGAAGTAAAATGAACTTCTAATATAGATCTATCTCCACTTTTTATGGACCTGAATGTTGATCTATTACTGATGAAGCAGTTAAGAAATTTAATGTCTCACTTCTCCCTGTGATTGGAATGAAGGGAGCTTGTGAATGTGAAGGTAAGAAATAAATTTTGGTTGTGGGTGGCACAGAAAAAAATTGGTAACTTGTAGTATAACTATTATTAAAGAGATAATAGAAACTGACAAGTGTTAGATCATGATGAAAAAAAGGAAGGAGAGAAAAAAATCATCAGGAACCAGCTTACAGAATGGGACATGAAACTTGGTCCAGTGTGGCAGTGGGAAAGGTGTAATTCACATGCACTCAGCCAGTCACAGGTGTTTTGGTTTGGTCGAATATAAAGCCCTGAACTTAGGATGAGATTCCACCTGCTTCTTAAGCCAGCTCTACTGTTAAGTGGTTACCACTATACCAAACATTAAAAATATAAACTAGACTATCCTCTATTTGGCATTCGTATGATTATTAGAGAGATGTCTAATAATTATTTGTACTTACAAATGACTCATGACATAAAAGCCATTTGTAAGAACAAATAATTATTAGAACAAAGAAGTAAGAGAAGCAAACACTGTTTTGTTTTGTTTTGTTTTTGCCTCAAAGATTCACTTACAGACCACATCGTCAGGGAACTGTTGTAAAGCATGCTTTATTTTTTTCCGTAGTCACAACGGCATTACTGGGGACTAAAATATTGAGTAAAGACTCAATTTAAAAGGAAACACAGCAATGATAAAGAAAATGGCATAAGGACAAAGGGGAAAGCGACAAACCTCCCTGCTCAATTGAAATAATTCAGTGAAATAAGATTAATATTTTCCAAGTCAAAAACCTTTAGAGCTAAAGTACGTTCAAGCAATCTCCTCATTTCCTGATAGTGAAGAGATTAACCTAGGTGATGCAACTATTTACTGTAAAGGAAGAAACTGAGTTGCAAGTCTCCTCAATCACAGCCCTGAGTCTTGGTTGTTGCATTCTCCAGTTGCCTTGCAGAGGGAAGGGAGTGGGAGTAGACTGTATGCAGTGATTTTACAGAGGACTCCAGTGCACTTTAAAGTGCATATTAACATTCATACAACTACTCTTTCTAATGTAACCTTGACCTACCTTGACCTAATGTGCTTTCTATAAGAAACATGAATTCCATATTTAGTTACTAATGGTTTGGGGTTCTCAGAATTCAGAGACATTTTTGCCAGATGCTGGTTTGGATGATTGAGGATTTTTTAAAGATCTTCTCATGAAAGAAATGATCCCTTCTTTAACCTTTTTGATAAACCATCACCTTTAGCTTTGTAAACAATTCACATTCACTCGACTGATGTTATTTCCATAAGCCATCATTCCAGTATCCTGTAGAGATATACTTGTGGGATTGGGAGCCAAGAAATCTGTGTCCTGGCCCCAGTGCTGCTTGGAGCCTGGGTAAATGATGGAACATTTATGGATCTCAGCTTTCTTATGAAAACAAGAAGCCGACAGAATGCTCTCTTTCTCTAAATTTCTATTATTTTCAGTTGCAAGAGTGAGGAGACAAAAATCTCTAGTCATCTTTTATTTGTAACTGGGTAAGTTTTTCTTCCCTTCCCTTTTCTGAACCCATCAACAAGTAGAAGGATCTGTGAAAAGATACAGGATGAGGAGGAGGTGGGGAAGAACTAAAGTAACCACCCTAATTTTGTATATCTTATATTTTTAACAACAGCTCCAGGTCTGCTTCATTTTCTCTCCTTAGCTTACTGGCCCCTGGGTCTTGCTTCAGAAACTAAGTAATACATGAATAAAGTCATGACAATTGACTGCTTTTCATGAGCAGACCATTTGGTGAAATGATAAAAGTTGAAGAATTGAGACGGCCTTTATGAATTTACAGTTTAAATGTAAGCTAATTTCAGAACCATCCTTTATTTTGTGCTTTTTTTATTTGCACTGAACATTCCCCCCTTTTCCTGTCCTTCACTCTACTCAGATTTCCTTCTGCATTTTTGTTGTACTGTTGTTCTTGTGTTGTGCAAATTTTATCTTATTTTCAATTGTAGAAACAAATAAATGACTTAACTGTGCTGACAGTTAAAATTCTAGTAAAAATTCTAAGTTACATCAAATAAGCAGAGATATTTTGCTCCAAACAAATTAACATCTATGTCAGATATACTCCTCTAACAGTGTTGATACAGCTTCCAAAGCTCCTAATTTTAAACCATAGATATTAGAAAGATATATGTGCAAATGTTTTGAGCTATATAAATTCAAGCTATGCTCACAGTAACAACTAGCTCTACTTCAATAGTTTTATACTGCTTATGGAAGTGCTACTATGGCATTATGTTAAAACATTCAACCAAAATTTCCTGGACACCATTTATGAGCACAGTATATATAAAAATGATTTCAATTAGTTGATATTATGTGCCTACTACAAGTACCTCAAAGAGTACGCATGGATCAGATAGTATCCTGGAGGTATAAATTCACCCTCCACATAATATTTGATCCCATAAATCCAGCAGTTTATACCTCAAAGGGAGGGGTGGGTTTTCTTCTGCTTTTATTCGCAATGAAAATTGAATCTTAACTAGCCACATGGGAATATGATAGACGATAATCCATTGTTGAACAGTAGTCTTATATTTATCTAATTTATTGATTGAATGAAATGAGGTCTTTGATTCAATTCAAGAGTTTGGCATTTTACACTTTTCAGTTTATAGAACTGTTTGATTAATAATAAATTTCAAAAGAGTCTATTCATATTAAGAAAATTAGGCCCAATACTAAGAGATATCAAGACATACCTCATGTTCAACTTGCGGTTCAATCTCTCTTCCTAAAATGAAACAGTAATTGGTAAACCATCTTGAATAGGTCTTGTGTGTGTGTTTGTGTGTGTGTGTGTGTGTGTGTGTGTGTGTATGCTGTGTGTATTAAACAAGCTTGATTATGGGTTAGTAGGATTGCATCAGCTATCTCTTTGACTATGTGGCATCCAAATAAGTAGGCACTAATGGTCTGTGTGTGTGTGTATGTGTAATTATGTCATACATTTTCTCTAGGGAATTTCTCCAGGATAGATATAGTTTTCAAAACTTCTTTTTAAAAATACTATGAGCAGAAAGGTAAGATTTGGCTGTGGTTTTGCTATTATTTTCAAGAAATAAACTTGCTTGCTATCCAGTAGTGGCTAGTGCTTTAAGTTTTAATGTGGATACTAGCCCATATTTTGCAAGAATTTGGCCATTACTCAAGTACGAAGTTAGGAAATTGTGTATTTTATCTTACATTCTATTTTTAGTTGAAGCAAGCTTTTTGGCATTAGAATATTTGTGCACCATATACCCCTTCAATGGTCCTCATAAATGTTATGTTTGCCTTTATGTAGTTTTTAAAGTTAGAAATTTGGATCCTAGGAAGAGCCTCAAGAAACAGTATAGACTTCTCTAGAACATCTCACAGGAATGAATAACCTTGAAAACTTGAAAGTGGATTTGACTACCTGGTGACACAGACCACATGGTAATACAGCAGCAATTTTCTCTAACCCCTAAACAGATCTCACAAGCAATCCTTGGCTTCTCAACATTTTTTTTCCCAGTTAAATTGACCAGAAAATATCCTTCTTTCCTTCCCCAGCTCCTAACTTTGTAAGCTGCAAACTCATAAATGAAGTCAGGATATTGATATTATGCTTACATTCTACACAGTAATGTTATAAATTTAAATGAAGCAATATCTACTCTGTGTTCTAGATCCTCAAATGAATAGTTTATTCCATACAAAAAGAGGGATTATTAATAACTACATTCTGCTTTTCTATTCCCTCTGTAGTTTCAATTAGTTATACAGATACTTCCTTCTCTCTACCTGTGTCATATTTAAAAATCTTTATTCAACTGAAGAAGCAACTCTGTTTTGTGGAGTAAGTAAAGTCCCTCGTGAATAACATTTACCTCCTGGGGACTATTAAAGAACTGAATAGAAGCCACATACAACCACTCTAGAAATATCTATTTAGATGGATAGAAATCTTTTTATACTTTAAAATTTTCCTACATTAGAGATAAGCACGATAAGATAAATCTTGGAAATCAGGAGAAAATTCTACTTCTAATACCTACAGTGATTAATGTGTTATTTGGAATGTAACACAAAATTAGAAATAAAAAAACCACAAAGAATTAAATTATTGTAATTACTGCACTTGTATTTTTTGGCACTGCAGGAAAGGACATCTTAGTCTGATGGCCTCCAGCACCATAAACTTGGATAAGACATCTGACCTCTCTAGGACTTAGTTTATTCATTTGGACCAAGTGACTCATAAGGTCTGTGCCAGATCTAAAAACATCATGGGTTTGTATTATTGGTGGGGATACTTTAACAAAGCTCAGATTGACAAATGTTGCAAAGCTATACTTTAAATACAAAGACACGCTGTACCATTAATGAGTGATTGGGCTGGGGGATGCAACTGAGGGAGGAAATATGATGTGGAAGCGGTTTGGGGGAGGTGAAATAATCAGTTTGAAAGAAGATTTTGTGTGGGTAGATAAGAAAAACCTTCCAATGGATATAAATGTCAGGTTATTGAAGATCCCAAACTTTAAAATAGGGGGTTTAGATTTTGATCTGTAGGAGACAGCAGTAGGACAAGATACAGAGTGGGATAAAGAGGACCGACAGAGAGACTTCCTAGCAGAGTAACAGCATTAATATTAACAATGGCTAAATTTCATTAAGCACTTACTATATGCCCAGCAGAGTTCTACATCCTCTACATGTATTAACTCATTCAAATAATGGAAATAATAACCTTATGATGTTAGGTACTATTACTGTTTTGTTAAAAAAGAAAACTGAGGAAAAAGGAGAATTTATGCAACTTGCCTAATCAAAAATACAATAATGTTTTAGAAAAAGGTCTAAAAAAAGATACGATTCAGAATGATTTGGAGAGGAGCCAACAAATAAGAATTTATATTCAGAAATTTGAGTTTTGGAAAATACTGATTGCATTAAGAGAATATGTGTACATTTCAAGTGTGGTAATCACTTACAATAATTTTGCTTTTGAAGAGCATGCATGTACTGTTTTATAGTCATGTTGTGAGTTTAAGAGTGCATGTATTAAAGAAAAATAAATTAAAACAAAAAAAATTAACCGAATTCAAAACAGACTTGGTTGATTTGGTCTCTGTGAAAAAGAAAATAAAGAGTGGATAATGGAAAACAAACAGTGAAATGTATCAAACATTGAAGAAACAAATGATACCAATTCTCTAAAATTTGTTTCAGCAAACAGATTCAGAGAGAACATTTCCCAACTCATTCTATGATGCCAGCCTTTACCTAATACCGAAACCAGACAAAGACATTATAAGAAAGGAAAAACAATAGACCACTATGCCTCATGAATACAGATGAAAAGTATCTCAATAAAATATTAGCAAATTGAATCCAACAATACATAAAGCAATTATACCATATGACACGGTGGGATTCTTCTAGGTGTGCAAGGCAAGTTCAACATTTGAAAATCCATGGATATAATCTATCATGTCAAGAGACTAAAGAAAAAAAATCATATCAATAGATACAAAAAAATAATTTGACAAAATTCAACATCCATTCATGATAAAAAAAAAAAAACCCCTGACAAAACTAGCAACAGGGGTAACTTCTTCAATTTCATGAAGAATATCTACAAAAATCTATAGCTATCATCATACCAGTGGTAAGAAGCTAGAAGCTTTCCCCCTAAGATCTGAAACAAGGCAAAGATGTCTCCTCTCAACATTCCCTTTCAATATCATACTGAAAGCTGTAGCTGATATAAGAAAAAGATAAAAAATACACAGACTGGAAAAAAAGAAATAAAACTTTGTTTACAGATTACATGATTGCCTATGTAGAAAATCCCAAAGAATCAACCACAACAAAGAAACTCCTGGAACTAATAAGCAATTATAGCAATGTTGCAAGATACAAGGTTAATACACAAGTCAATTGCAGTCTTACATACAAGCAATGAGCAACAGGAAGTTGAAATTGAAAACACATCATTCATATTCATTTCAAAAAACTTAAATACTTATGTATAGATCTAATGATATATGTACAAGGTCTATACGAGATAAACTACAAAATTCTGATGCAAGAAATTTAAAAAGATCAACATAAATGGAAACATATTTCATGTTCATGGACAGGACAACTCAATATTGTTAGGATGTCAATTCTTCCCAACTTGATCAATAAATTTAACACAATTCCAATCTAAATTCCAGCAGGTTATTTTTGTGGATATTAACAAAAAGATTCTATAGTTTACACAAAAGGCAAAAGACCCAGAATAGCCAAAATGATATTGAAGAAGAGCAAAATCAGAGAACTGAAACTACCCAACTTCAAGACCTATCATAAAACTTCAGAAATCAAGATAGTATGGTATTAGTGAAAGGAGAGACAAATGAATCAATGAAGCAGAAGACAGAGCCCAGTATTGATTCACACAAATATAGTCAACTGACTTTGGACAAAGAAGCAAGGGTAATGTAATGGTGAAAGTATAATTTCCTAAACAAATCATGCTAGAACAACTAGACTTTCACACAGAATAATAAAAACAATTAATAATAAATCTAGATACAGGTTTTATACCTTTCACAAAAATTAACTCAGCATGGACCATAGACTAAATGTAAAGTACAGAAACAAAACTTCTAGAAGACAACAGGAAAATCTAGGTACCTGGTGTTTGGCAATACATTTTTAGGTAGTACACCAAAAGCATGATCAATGAAAGAAAAATCAAGAAGATAAGCTTCACTAAAGTTAAAAACTTCTGCTCTGCAAAAGACAGTATTAGGAGGTTGAAAAGATAAGCTATATAATGAGAGAAAATAATTGCAAACACATGTCTGATAAAGGACTTGTATTTAAAATATGTAATAAAGTCTTAAGATCCAGTAATTAGAAAACAAACAACTCAATTAGAAAGCGGCAGGGTGTGGGGTATAATCTCGACACTTCACCGAAGAAGATATACAGATGGCAAATAAGTACATAAAAAGGTGTTCTGCATCATGTGTCATTAGTGAACTGTGAACAAAAACAATGATGAGATAGCACTCTGTACCTGTCAGAATGACTGATTTCCAAAACACTGACAAAACCAAATGCTGGCAATGATGCTGAGCCACAGAAACCCCATTTATTGTCGTGGGAATACAAAATGATACTGTCTCATTCAAAGACAGTTTGGAGCTTTCTTATAAAGCTAAGCATAATATTAACATATTATTTCAGCAATTGAGTTCTTAGGTATTTCCCCAAATAATTTGAAAATGTATGTCTACACAAAAACCTGCACATGAATGTTTACAGCAGCTTTATTTATAACTGCCCAAACTGGAAGCAACAACCAAGATGTCTTTCAATTGATAAATGAATAAATAAACTGTGGTATGCCCATTTAATGGAATATTATGCAGCAATAGAAAGAAATGAGCTATCAAGTCATGAAACACACGAATGAATCTCAAATGCATATTGTAAGTAGAAGAAGCCAGTCTGAAAAGCTACATCCTGTATTATTCCAAGCATATGACATTCTGCAAAAGGCAAAACTATGGAGACAGTAAAAAAAATATATATATATTAGTAGTTGCTAGGGTTTCAGGGGAAGGAGCAGAGGGATGAGTAGGTAGAGCAAAGAAAATTTTTTGGGCAGTGAAACTATTCTGTATGATACTATAATTGTGGACACACGATATGCAAAATCTACAGAACTGTGCAAAACAGAGTGAACCCTAATGCAAACTATGAACTTTAATGTATCAGTATTGGTTCATCAATTGTAACAAAGGTACCATACCACTGCAAGATGTTAATGATGGGAGAATAAAGGTGTGGGGGAGAATATGGAAGTGGTACTTTCTGTTAAGCTCTTTTGTAAAACTAAAACTGCTCTAAGAAAGTTTATTCATTAAAAATAAATCCAGCCCAGGCACTATGGCTCACATGTGTTATCCCAGCACTTTGGGAGGCTGAGGTGAGAGGATTCCTTGAGGCTAGGAGTTGGAGATAGGCCTGGGCAACATAGCCAGACCCCATCTCTACAAAAATTTAAATAATTAGCCAGGTGTGGTGGTGCATGTCTGTAGTTCCAGCTACTTGGGAGGCGGAGGTGGGAACCCAGCAGTTTGAGGCTGAAGTGAGTTATGATCACACCACTGCACTCCAGCCTGGGTGAAAGAATGAGACCCTGTCTCTAAAAATCAATCAATCAATCAATCCTACACAATCCAAAATATATCTTTTTTTCTACCTGGAGAGTCTCTATGGTATACTTATGTGGAAAATGAATAGTGTAATCAGAAAAGCTTGGTAGCAGCCACAGAAAACCAAAGGGAAGAGAGCATGGGAAAGAGAAGACTGCTTTTTACTGCTCCTCTGGCTTCCAACAGTGCCCCTCAATCCACTCTGATGTTGGAATGACCCTGTTACAAGAAAATCTGAACATATCACCCTCATGCTCAAATTTCATCAAGAAAACCATGGGCTGCAAGATAAAACTTAAACTCCTTGGCATGGCATGCGAGGTTCTTGATGGTCTGGTAAGGCTCCATTTCTCTATCCACCCTGGATCATTTCATTCCATTACCCCATGTACAATTTTCCCAAGAGGTTTTGTACATACACGAAAATCCTTCCTTGGCCTTGCAAATTCCAGCTCATTCTTCAAATATCAGTTAGGGAGTTCTCTTCCTAACAAAGTGTCCTCTAAGCTTCCCAGGCAGCCTTAAGATACTTTTTCCTGTGCTCCAGTTGATCATGGTACCTAGCTTTCCTAAGACAAATATCTATCGTGACTTAAATGTTCATTTGCATGTCTGGTGCCAAATTTGACCCAAGTTCCTTTAGAACACCACTGTGTTGCATTTGTCTTTATATCCCTCGTGTCTAGCCCAGAGCCTCGTATATAGTAGGTGCTGAATAAATGCTTGTTCAGTAAACATCGGGAGGTGAATCTTCAAGCTCTGATTCACCACAACCTCTACAGTATATCCTCTGGTTAGTATTTTAATAGTTCACACTTCTCTCATTCATTCTCACTTGTATATATAGTGAACTCTTGATTACGCACCAGAGGATTATCCACATTGTAGTTCAGTGTAGCAAATCTTACTTTTAACTTCTTGTTGTCATCACCAGCTGTTTACTTATGTCCTTCATTGACATTGTCACCCATTCCATCTACTTTTACTCCTGTATGCAGCCAAGAGCATGGCAGAAGCTAGAAAGAAAGTGTTTTTTAAAAGTTACACACACTTATTTGCCTCTTCCTACCCAAGATTCTGGACTTAAAGGCACAAGAGATCCCAAAGTCAGAGTAAGGAGGTTATCAAGGTAAGCTAGATAAAAACAGTGATGAAAGGGGCAGCTACTTGAGTGATGGTGTGACATGGGAGAACTGGGAACATTTTTCTGGGAAAAGAATCTTCATCATAAACTACACATCTCTGAATAGCTTTTAGGATATGCTCCCCAACAAAGAATCCTGCATTTCCACCTACTATATCTTCTAGCAGACTAGTGTTTCATAACTTCTAACTTTTTCGATATCTTTGGAGTCACTAACCCGACGACTACACGAAATGGTAGGATGTTTAGGAATAAAACATGAGCAACTGCACACTCCTGAAATAATCATCTATTAAACACTGTCTTCCATTTCAGACTGCTAGTAAAGATAAAAATAAATATTTTAATTTCAGGTACAATTTTGTTTTGTTTTATGTTTCCCTGAGTATGTGATATGAAACTATTTTTTAATGTCATTTACATTAAACTCTGGCGCTGCTGACTGTGCTTTACATTCTTCTGAAGGCCCCCAGTAGTGATTCCTCTTTTAAATTTAAAAGCCTAATGAACCCAGATTTTTAAAAGTAGCTAATATTGGGTTGAGGGCCAAACAATATAATGATGCAGAGCTACTTGCATTATTCCTGGAGCTATTTGATTTTGACAAGCCCACATTTGGTAATTAACATGAGAATGCCCCCTTGGGCCGTTCTCCTGTTAGCTAAAATATCTTATAAATTACTGTAATAAAAGGGGAGAAAAAGGAACACGCTGCCTGTCAATGTTTCAACTTATCTAGCAAGAGGAGGAGACAAAGCCCTGATCTGGAAACACACAGATGCCAAATGGGAGCATAAATTCTACCGTCTGCCCCGATGTGAGAGAGGCACCTATTCGACAGCAGGACATGTGTACAGCATCAGCTGGTTCCCGAAGCAAAAGGTGTGCCGGTCTGTTGGATGGGCAGTCTTGGTAGGTTTCATAATTGCCGGTGAGTCAGTGATATCACATCATCGGCTAAATGCCCAGTCAGTGGACACAGCACCTACAGTTGAGGAAGCGGCTTCATCTATTCCATTTCAAGGCCTCTTGGTAGAGTTCAATAAATAATACCATCTACCAGTATTGTCAAATGCAGTCGAATTTATTATCCTAATCTAGATGAATGTACTAACATGGCCATAATATAGATTCTATGTGCATTTGTGGTTAAGAGTCAAATGTCTCCCTTCACTACCTCTGTTTGCTCCCATCTGGCTATAAGCCTGTAATCAGCTAAAGGAACTGGAAGTGGACAAATGAGCAGGTTTTACAGTTCGTTTTCTTGAGGCTAAGATTTGGCAATGATGTAATTTTAATTCTGGCAAGAAGTAACAATCTGTGACTATTTACTTAGAATTGACTTTTAAAATTCTTTAAGACCTCACTTTCTTTTCTCTTTCGCCCACATAACTATTTGTCATCTGATTGTAGACATATAAGCCACTAAAAGAAAATTATGACACAACAAGTAATAAATTCTCCCTAGGTAATAGAGACTACTGTGTATCTAAACATATCCATATATGCAACAATGCATACAAAAATAAACTTTATTTTCTCACACTGTAGTTTTACCTCCTGTTACCAAATCAACTTTATTATCATCAATTTATTTTAATCTAGGACATTAACCACATTATTTTGAGTCGACAGCAGCTGCTGATTGAACAACAGTTTTCAATGTTCTATTACTTAGGGTCTTTTTTTTTTTTTTTAGTGTTTTAGTTAAAGGCCTGAGGGAATCAATGGGTATAATGCGTAGACTTATTGATAAAAATTTTGAGCCTGCAATAGAATTACAGCTCAAAAATAGCTGTGTTTAATCCATAGCAGACATAATTTGCTACTAGGGCTGAATTTTAACAGGAACAGATCCAAAATCATGTCAGTGTTCCCATTTTTGTGCCACAGAGTAATGATATTTAATCAGGAATATTACTACACTCTTTTGGTGACAGCTGAGACACAAAACCAGCCAGCTGATGCAATTCCTGTCTTACTGCTGGCGGCCTATAAACGGCAGCTACAAACAGGAAGCTGCCTTACCTCCTGTATCCTAACAGACAGAATTTTAAAGAACAAGGCTTGCAGAGCGGCTGCAAGTACAGTCCATCAGGCTTCCTAAAGACGTCTGGAACCATCCCACAGTCTCCACACATCCCTGTGGCCAAAGGAAGCTTAAGGAGGAAACTGTTCTAGATCTTTTGATGCAATGGCGCTGCAGTCACCAGGTGTGAGGCAACACGAGATGTGCAGAATATAACCACCATAGCTACTGCTCAGTTAGATCGATGGCCTATAATTACCTGGGAATTGCTTGGACACAAATCAATGGTATATTGTGTCCCATTCCTAATGAGCAGGGTAACTTTTGCCTGGTCTGTGAACATTATGATAAAGACAATATTCCCATCTGCTTACTCTGCCTTCTACTACCTGCCCAGACTGCATCTGATGTAGCCCAGCAAGACTGGGGATATGGGAAGCAGACTTCAGACAGCAAGGAATTGGGGGTGATATGTGTTCCAACTCCAAAAGCAGTCTTTATTGCAGTGGTTGCAGCTTTTCACTCCATCCCAATGTGGACTAAGACTGACATCTCTGAGATAAAAGGCTCCATTAGATGTCTTCAGTTTGGCCAGCCTCCTCCCCTGGCCACGCCCCAAAGGATCAAGCCACATTCTGCTGACATCCATCAAGCTCATGATTCCAGCTCAACACTTTGCAGCAATTTCTCCATCTTCCAGCTACCACAAAAAGAGGAGTGGGAGGAGAAGATCCAAGCAAGTGGTGGGGAGGGGTTGCTTAGTGCTATTTGATCAAACACTGAATGTACAGCCCCATAACTAAGCTGCCACAAACACACCACTCTATCCGGTAATACTTCTTAAAAGTAAAGGAACAGAGCTGGAGTCCTGCTGGATTTCCCTTAGCAACCTGACAGGAGCCCACAAGGTCAGCTAGCAGGAAGCGTAGAAAATTATACGGTGGGGAATTATCAGCTAAATTATTTCACTATACTCAGGATTTTTACTGTTCTTCCCAAGACAGTGGCCTCTTGCTACCCAGATTAGAAACATGAATAAAAGGACAAGAATGACAAAAGGAGGGGGAAAGAAAAGAGAAACATTTTAAATGGCTTCTTTATCTTATTTTATATATATACACATACATACATGTATATGTATATGTATATGCGTGTGTGTGTGTGTGTGGCTTTGTTTTGCTTTAATGCAACTCCTTGAGGCTACTGCCCAGAAATCCAACCTGCTTGTTTTCCTTCTCTGGCCATAATGTTTCTTATCCTTTTTGTTTGGGGTGGAAGGATGATGGGGGTTGGGCTGGAGACAGCTCCACGACCAGGTTTGCTACACAAGCCACAGCAGCAGGAGCAAGCATGATTTATCAATTAACAGGTAATGAAAAAAATTCTCTGCAATTAAAGATATGATTTTGCTCAAACAGGAAGCAGCACCATACAACTGTGTACCCCTCTGAGGAATACTCAGCTCCTGTCACTAATGTGGAGCACAGCTAATTTTAACAGAGTGTGTGTGGGCCCCTTGGGGGACTCCTTGTTGATGAAGGAATATACAGTAGGGAACCCCCAGAGGACCTAGCTGATTGGAGAGCCCCAGGAAAGGTGTAGGGAAATTACATTTCCTGTTTCTTAGGAGAGTTATTAAAGGGAAAGGCAGCTTTAATCACTGAAAGACCAGTTGCTGTATTATTTTTGATTTATATACCAAAACAATACCCTTTATTCCTTGGTTGCTTTTTAATATATATGTCAGCTTAGTCAATATTATATTTCAGTATAACATATAAACAGCTGTAAGATCTTGTTAAAAATGTGAAGGCTTTTGAAAGATTATACAAGATAAAATGCATTATTGCTACTCAACAAAAAAATCAGAGAAAATTAAAGTAGACAGAAATATTCCCCTTTTTCCTTTCACATAAATCAATAAGCTATTTTGTTAAAAGAAATGCACCAAAAATTTCATAATAATATATAAAAAAGTTGTTGGCTTGCCAGTGTTTTCTTCTTCTGAATATACAGTTTCCTTGGAAAGAAAAATTTCTTTTCTATGCAATTAATGCAGAAAGGGTACAGTGATTTGCTGATCTTATGTTCATGCCAATTTGTTTAAAATACTTCTATATAGTCACTATTTTACATCAATAGTTTAGTAAACTTTGGAGATGGAGGAGTTTTCAGCCCACCTAGTTCAACTCTTTCACATTTCAGGTGAGAAAACAAAGAGTCAGAAAGGCTAAGTATTAAAAACACAACAATAATAACAACCATCATGTCTAACATGGGCTGGGTAACTCCTGTTTGGTGCTGCTTTGAGCTCCTTGCATTTTACCTTATTGAATTCTTTCTACAGCCCTTTGAGGTATTACTATTATTATCAATGATCGCTTTTATTATTTTCATAGGAGAAGTTCAGGTGGAGAAAGGGTGAATGACTCACCCAAGACCACATGAGAAGGGCAGAAGCAGGCAGTGGGAAGGGGGATTCCTGACTCCAGGGACACCAGAGTTAACCACTAGGCTATGCTGTCTCTCCTGTCATGCACTGATTACAGAGATGTGGGCACTGGACCCCAGATCCCTTGTTTTGGGGTCTAGTAATAAAACAGAACATTATTTCATTCCATTAGATTATATCGAAATATTCTCCATCCCAAAAGATCACCCACAGAGCTGAATTTCAAATGGAAAGTTCCTATATGAATTTGAACTGTGAAACCAAATGGGACACCACATGTGTGTGCGAATGAGTGTGCTGAATGTGGTTGTTGGACTGGGGGAATACAAGCAACCTTGGGAAAAATACAGGCAGGGAGGCCTGGTTCCTGCTGCTGTGCCCTCTGACCTCCCAAAAGGATCCTCCTCTGTCTTCTTATAACCCCTAGGATGAGTCTCGCCACACCACAGTCCAGTCCAAATCTGATTACATCCATAAAAACAAGTGTTCCATTTCTGGTGCTTTTTAAATGTGATTGAAAGACTGGATCTGCCTAAAACAGCCAAAATCTATAGCCCTTCTTGCTAACATCCTTCCTGAAAACTCCTCTGCTTGCCAAAGCAGTGTTAAAGAACAACCACAGTGTATGGCATGAGTGCAAATAGCTTTCCTTTTAAAACACAAACCAAAATAATCTTTACAATCCAGCAGCTATAAGTGATGGAGAAGGCTCCTTGAAACCCTGCCCCACAGTATTACCTCGGGCAAAGGTTTCTCTGCTGTTAGAACTGGGATATTTGGAAGTAGGCTGCCCCTACGAGCTTTGCTTTTGTTTCGTTGGCAGATTCCTCTGACAGTTCCTAACTGCATTATCAGGATTTGTCTCGCTGGTAATGGCCAATTCATTTGTATTACCACATTTAGGCCTTCCACTAAGCAGACAGTCACAGGTATGAAGACTGGTCCCATGGAGTCCAGTGCAGCTGACTACTCTGACTGGCTCAGAGGAAAATGTCAGCAGGAAATCAAGTCCGTCTTCTTCATTTTTCCTGTCCAGATTCCGCACTCCCTTATGGACAGGGAGACCGACAGACAGAGCACATGTGTGTGCACACACACCTCATAAATCCCAGCAGTGAGCCTCAACCTCACTGGGGAAGAACTGGGACAGACATCGAGTCCAACGCCTTCATTTAGCAGCTGAGGAACCAAGTCTCAGAGAAAATAAGAGACTTCCATGTGTTAGTTAGTAAGTGGCAAAGCTAGGGTTTGATCCTAAGGATGCCTGACCCTAAGTCCACTGTTCTTTATGCAGCACTGTTTTACTAAAAGCATAAAAAAGTCTTTATTAATGAGGGTGTTCAGAAACTCCCTTTCTGTAAGCCCTTGTTTAGTGACTCCATTTTACAAGTGATCAATTTCTCAGGTCTTTCTTAAGTAAGGACTTCCACACAGACATCCTCACCCACCGGGATAGGGCCTCCACTGGTAGAATCAGACACAAAACAGTACCCAGGACTTCCTGGGAGACTGAGGTACCCGCAAGCCCAACCCTTCCCACATGTTTCATACTCTGGTCCAGTTCCAGGGCTGATACCTCCCAGGGATTCAACTCCTACGCTTTGAAAACAATTGAGAATATTAAAGGCATCTACTCTCTTAGCATTTGGAAACAGAGGGTGTCAAAGACCTCAACATATTTCAAAGAACTTGTGAAGGAAAACAAATATCGGAAAGTTATTTTGAGGTTCAAAATTTTGAAAGAAAAAAGATAACCCTGAATAATATTCTACTTTTTATCGGTACAATTTGTACCTATCTTTCCGTAGATGAGAGAGGTGGCACACGAGAAACGGATCATTAAACAGTAGTGTGAAACCAGGAAAATTAACCAGCTGCTGTGAAAGCCACCTCTCTTATTCTCTGAGAAAGACAGTAGAGGGTGGGGGTGGGGAGGAGAGAGTTCAGGAAAAGCAGGAAGAAAGGAGCTGATTTCATGGATAAAGCATTAGCTTAGAAGTCTGTGGACCATCTTGAAGCTAATGAACAGAAAATGCATGATCAAAAAATAATAGTTGCAGGTGACAGATCCTTCATACTTTTGAAATTATAATAATTTTGTCCTGGAAGAGCCTTAAAGACCATTCCATTCAATGCCCCAATTTAACATAAAAGGAAACTGAGGAACTGAGGTTGAGAGAAGAGAACTGGCTTGACCTCATTTTCACATATCAATTCGGTGGCAGGAGCCTGGCCTTGCGATTCCCATCCTATCCTGTGCTCTCCCCACGAACACTGCCTTACTCATTCAACAGGCCACAGGGCACTAGAGGGAACTCTGTTAAGTCCAGCAAGTAACGACATTGTACAAGATGGTGGGGTTTTAGCTGCTGGGATATTTTTCCGCGCAGAAGAAAGGGAAAGTCTTTTTTGTATCAAGGAGAATCTATACGCCTCTTGGGTTGTTGAGTAAGCATTCCATGTGACTCCACCAAGTCAGTAATACAAAAAGATGGCTGAGCACGGTGGCTCACACCTGTAATCCCAGCATTGTGGGAGGCCGAGGTGGGTGGATGATGACGTCAGGATTTTGAGACCAGCCTGGCCAACATAGTGAAACCCCATGTCTATTAAAAATAAAAAAAATTAGCTGGGTGTGGTGGCAGGCACCTGTAATCCCAGCAACTCGGAAGGCTGAGGCAGGAGAATCACTTGAACCCAGGAGGTGGAGGTTGAATCCAGGAGCTGAGACCACACCACTGCACTCTAGCCTGGGTGACAGACCAAGACTCCGTCTCAAAACAAGCAAACAAAAAAAGGCAATAACCCTTTAAGAGCAAAGAAATCTGTAGAAAAAGACCATGCAGGAAAAGTCAGTGCAGGAGAGCTGTCCCAGGGAAATATCCTGGTCTTACAGTCCAGAGCGTTTGAGAAAGGCATGACATAGAAGGGAACTGACATCTGCTGAGTGCCTCTAGTAGAGGTGTTACAGCCCTTTTCAGGTAAGACAATCAAGGCCAGAAATGTTACATGACCTGCCCATTATCACATACAGAGAGCCAATATACTAGCCCAGGTCCACTCTGAAGTCCAAGTTCTTTCTTTGGAAACTAGTTTGATTCCTTCAATCTACAAGTGCTCTGTGTTAAGTAATATAGCAAGTAGGTCTTTGAGTGCGGTGGACTGAATGTGTATGTCTCCCTCCCAACTCATATGTTTAAATCCTACCCCTGAAGGTGATGGTATTAGGAGGTATTAGGCCTTCAGGTTATGAGATTGGAGCCCTCAATAATGGGATTAATGCCCTTATAAAAGAAATCCCAGATAACTTCCTTGCCCCTTCACCAAGTAGGGTACACAGCAACAAGCTACTGTCTATGAAGCAGAAGTAGGCTCTCACCAGACACACAATCTGCAGGTGCCTTGATCTCCAACTTCCCAGCCTCCAACACTGTGAGAAATAATTTTCTGTTGCTTATAAGCTGCTAGTTTATGGTATATAGCAGCCCAAATGGACAAAGACACCAGGTGAAAGGAGACCATGGTATCAACTCATCATTTACATTGAATCTGCTTCATCAAATCACAAATCGGAAATTTCTATCTGCTCCTGAATGAAATGAAAAGGCAGTCCCTTCTTAGCTTTCCTTTCTTATTCCACTCAGATACTTGGAAGAACAAAAAGGAAAGCAGCCAACATGAAGAAAAGTAACATCTCGCAGCTGAGATTGCTGTGCCAAAGAAAGAGATAAAGCAGGAACAAAGTAACAAATTATATTGTCAGAGAAAATGTGAACTTTTTGATTGGGGATGACATTTATTTTAAGTGTGCAATGACGGCAGGAAATCTGTCAGGGTAAGACATGGCAGAGGTTTCAGCATTTGTTAAGAGTGTCGTGGGAATTTAGTTAAAACTGTTAAAACTGACACCATTGGCTTTTGTTAACACATTAAGCATGGGAAAAGTGCCAGTCAGCATATCCTCCATAGCATCAGTTCAGTTAAATCATCTGGAAGATGCATAAAACTGGGTGGGATAATAATGGCTACATTTTTCAACACATGGGGAGACAGAGGGGAGAAGGCCAGTGCCGTTTTGATAAGAATGACAAATGATTCCTTTAAGATATAGCTCCCAACAAGGGAAAATGGGAGAGGGAGGGCATTTGTATTGGTCCTATTATATTCCTGAAGATTTTTTAGTATAGAAAACAAAGTGCACATACCACTGTGATGATGCCAGATTACAGAATAATCACTGATGCACACACATGGGTTTGGCTGAAGTAAAATCAAAGGCCTGCTTAACATTCTGCTTTCAACAGACTCAGTTACTTCAGAGACAGGCTAAGCGACAAAAAGCAGAAACTCAGATATTTACCCAACAAGATGAACAAAATCAAATGCAAAGGCACTCTTGCTTCTTCAAGAAATCTTCAAACAGACCCATTACACAGAATCTCACCTCACCTGATTCCTCTCAAGAAGCAGATCAAAAGAAAAGAGAACTGAAAGCTTGACAATGGCATGTGCCTCCAGCAACTCAGTGGGTTCCAGCTCTTGGTGACCAGAACAATGCTTTATTAAAATGGCATCCTCAGCTTATTTGGACAAACGTTTTGATTGGAATAGAGGAATTTTGTTCTCAGCACCCCCTGAGTAGTAAATTAAAAATTAAGTATTTGTTTCATAAAAAATGTTAAGAAAAAATGTTGGCTGTTTATATGTGATGTGCACAAAAGGTGTGGTTGTCCTGCCAAATTGTGCTAGAAAATACAATACCTTAATAGTACCACACCATCCATATACTTTGTAAGACCGTAGGTAATGAAATAGTCTTTGGAAGTTACGGCATCCCCTGGGGGTCATTTTTCCTTAGAGCACAGAAAATGGAAATTTGGTTCTAGAGTTCCCTTAGTGGTTCTACATCTAAAGAAAAGTCTTCAGTTGCGTAAGTCTCTATGAAGCAAATAACTTACTTCTCTTTGCCAGAGATGGAACCCTGTATGTACTTTTACCTCAGGATTTACACTCTTTGTAGTCTATAGAGGCTCAAAGGTGGCTGGTCATCTGACTTGTGATTTTCTGATTCATTTTCAGGACAGTGTTTATTGTCCACAGGTTAGGTGTGTTTAATTTAAAGCCTTTCTTGCCCTCCTGGTTATCTTGTAAATGATTACTCCATGCTCAGCTTTTTCAGCAATACTCTAACGAGTATAAATAAAATAAGCCCCAGTTTTCCAATGATAGCGCCATGACCCTCTCCAAAACATCACCATATGATTGTAGGTGACCAGTGTAACTTTCCAACATTCCATGTGCTAGGAAGTTTTCGCTCATTTGCGCCTGTCTGGTTTAGCTGATAAAACACAGACACAGAATTCACGGCAAAAACATAAAAATCTGCTGCCAAGAACTGTCTTTCTGCTATGCAAACATCATCTTGTGTAGCTTAAGACACTAAATGTTTTCCTAAAGGGCTGTTTCCACCCTCCTCCCCATCACACCGAAAAGGGAACATATGGAAGAATGAGCTCGGACCAAACGGATCCTATTTTTTGGCTCAGCAGTAGAGTAGTCACAGAAGCACAGCACCTCATCAAACAAACCAGACTGACACCGTTTGGACTTTACCAACCTAATTTCCTGGATCTTTCAAGTTCTCTCATCCATCTCTGGCCATTACCAAGCACAGGCAGCTCACCAGGCATAGCACCTGGGTTATTCAGATGCATCACTACTGACTTTTAAAATTAATTTTTAAAAAAGAAGATTAAGCAATTGCCATAAGCATTGTCTAGATTCAAAAACGGCTTCTCATTCCCAAACAAAACTGATTGAAATAACATCATCGAAACTGGCCTCATTCTCGGTGGTCTTCAATGGAATAACAGCTAATTAACACACAGCCTAATTCTTAATCTGTTTCCTCACTGCCTACCCTGTGAGTTCTTGGGACTTCTTTTCTGAAGACAAGGAGAATAGTATTTTCATGGAAAAGATGTGGCTAACACGTCTTGGAATATCTAAGCGATGGAACTTTGAGACCCCAAGCCCCAGAAGTTAGAAAAACTAGAGCCAGTTCACTACAAAATGCCATACATTTTAACCAATATGTTGGTATTTGATTTTTTTTAGATTTTCATAGATCCTGTACATTCCCTTTTATAAGTTATTTTTTGCATCCAAGAAAGGTAGCAGAAGTATTCATTAACACTACTTTGTGATAATTTCTATTAGTTTTAGAAATAAAATTCAGAAGACTGTTACTTAAGAGATTCCTATTTCACATGTGTCCTTTAGTTCGGGGTTTAAAAGCAATTTTAATGAACTATTCTAACAGGTTATGGTAATTCAGTTCCAAAGATATTAATCTGACTACAAACAAAATCACACCTGCTAGAGATGTTCACATTGTTATGAACAGATATGCAGATATACTTGGCATTGACCTTCCCTTGACACAGACTAACATAACTAGAGGACTTAATAAGCATCCGACGCTTCGCAAAACTTTGAAATAACACATCTAGTGTTAGCATGTACATTTTATCATATTTTCTACATTTATACTTTTTTTTAGCATTTTGAACATAGTATCAAAGAGTGGATGTTCTCTAAAGCTACTTTTATAGCAAATATTGTATCTATGCTTTGTGACATCACAGGAGTTTCCCTAATAACTGTGAATGCCTCAACAGAAATTTATTATCACGTCAAGTTGGTAAGAGATGGGGATATAATTACCGATCAGTTAGAGTCCTGCTTTTATGAAGATGTTTGCTTTCAGGAATAAATAAAGAGATGAAAAATTAAGGAAATATGAAGTGTGGTTGTAAGTAAACGAGACAGATTTTCTTGTGTATCTTGTAAACTGGCTCTGAAGACCATCAAAAGGTCTTGTTCTGGGCAAGGATGGTATTATTTAGAATAAACTGCTAGCCTTCAGTGGTGATGACTTTGAAAAGTAACCTTTATTATGATATCTAAGCACCATCATTTTAAAATTAAAAGTGATATGATACATATAGTATTTGTAACTTTCTTCATGAAGCTTTCTTCAGATACCTTGTGGCAAAGATGCTAAGTAACAAAAGTACAAATTTCTGTTATTTTATACATTTCTATTATTTAAAAAGTCAAAAAAAAAAAAAAAAAAAAAAAAAAAATGTTTTCCCCAAATAAGAAGGGCCTGTAGAGACAGAAAGTTGCCATAACTATCCATAATAAATTCAACCATCAAATTTCACAAGACTAGAAGAAGCAGAAATATTTTATGAGGCAATTGTTCAATTTGTCCTCTTACTAAGTGATACAATCAGTTATACCAATAAGCTAGTAGATATTTTCACTGGTACATGAAACAACCTTTTGGTTGGTTTATAATTACAAGAATGATGCTAACTGAATCCTTTGCTTTGTTTCAGTATCCCTTGTTAGTGCCATAGACCTCTCTGTCTCTCTTGTTTTTCTCAAAAGCAATTTAGAAAATGCTTGTATTTTAGACAAAAGGAGAACATTTGGTGAAAGAAAATTCATCATTAGGTATCTAGAGGTTTGTTAATAGAAAAGGCAACTCCCACAGTGTATCCTAGTGCTCAAGCCAGACACACACGCTCAGGACCAGCAAGCTGCCTTCACAGTGGGCCAAAAGTCATTATCATAATTTTATATTACATAGACTACATTGAAAATTTAATATATCCCAGCAAAAAGAGACAAAAGACATTTTGCATAATGCTTCTGTGAGCGCACTCTCTCTTGCTACTCTTTTAGCCACCCCATGCAGATAATCACACCAGGAAAAAGAAGTTCATTACCTAAGCCAAATCAAAATTAGGCTTTTCTTTTTGATAGGGAACTTCATTAGTAAGCCCTGTCTTATACAGCTGGGAGATTTGATGAATCTATCTTAGAGTAATAATTCAGCACAATCAGCTACAATTTTACTTTAAGTTTTATACCTTTATCAAGAAAAGTAGAAATACATAAACTGGATACATATACATGAATTTTAAAAGATTTTAAAGATGCTAAGTCAAGATGCTAACTGAAATCACTTTTGGACACTGGAAACATTCCAGAGAGATAGAACAAACCCAGGTAAGAAATGCGACTCATTGCCATGTAGTTATCCATGATTAAGGCTTTAAAGAAAAAAAAAAAAAAAAAAAAAAAAATCAAAGAAACCAAGGCTGAAACACTTAAAGTTGAGGAAAGCAGATATTTATTGAAACTACTCAAATGAAAACATCTTCACATTTTTAGAGTTAGCCTTTGCTTAACTGGAAATGCAGGAGGAAAGAGTCATTTTAGAATCTCAAGATAAAGGCTAAAGATCTATTGTCCCTACATGCTGTCCAAGAAAATATCCACGGCAGTGCTAAGTCCCCATTTATATCATACAAAACTCAGTTATCCCACAGACGTGGAACAAAGAGCTCCATTCTCCCCTTTGTGTGACCCACATATGTAAGTAAGTTCACCAGCATGCAAGAGCTCTGCTGGCTGCAGATGACTGTCTATGGAACTCCTCCAAGATCGCACCCTTTCATGCTGAAAAAACCTATCTCCGTAGCCCTGGTTGTGGACATAGTTTTCCACACTGTGCTTGAAGCTAACCTTGACTTTTGTAACCAGACTGAGGCTTCAATATCATGCAGGGCTTTGTTGGCCATAGTCCATTATGTGTTGTTCTCTTAACTATACAAAGCCAGCTAGCCATCAAGAGAAATATCAGTCTCCCTTTGCCATTTCTCCCCCTCTTTATTGACATCCATGAATTTCCCCAAATATTTACATCAATATTATTGAAAGGATGAGAGTACTGAATTCTTGAAGGTTAAAACTTTTTAAAACAAATAACCTCCTAGGCCTCTGTGGTGTTATCGATCTATAGCTTTTCTTAACACTTAACAGTGGCAAAACCTATGGCACAACCATCACCACAACCACCAACAAAATGAAAATAAAAAACAAACCTCTTCCACGTGATCATATCAGATGTCACTTCATCCGTATTTGAGTGGTAGGAGTGCTCAAAAGACAAATTCCATTTGACTTAAGCTCGGGTCTGTCACTGAGCACGAATGACCCGAGTGACAAATCCTGACATCCAATACTGTGATGCCCAACAACCTCTTTTTGAGCAAGGAAAAGAGACTTAAGAAGTACCTGGTTTAAGAGTTAACAAGACTAAATAGTTTCTTACACTTACACCTATTCGAAATACACTCTTAGAGCCTTCAGAAACAAAAACAGCATTCTGAATTCTAGCTTTTCCATAGGTTTGATTTCACTTTTACAAATTAATAATATCATCTAATTTATTCCCTTACACTGTTTAATCTTCTTCTGGAAAATGCTATAGTTCCTAGTACTTAGAAAGTGGAAGTGAAACTGTTTCAGGCCTTCTAGGATATGACAACATGGGAAACCTTTACAAAGGGAGATGATGACAACAGCTAGTACCATTTCTAAAGTCTTAATTGTGTATGAGGCTGGTGCTTAATGTTTTTAATAGATGATTTTACTTCGCCCTTCAAACAACCTTACTAGTTAGCTATTATTATTCCTATTTTATGGATTAGGAGACTGAGTCTTTGCAAGGTTGTGTCACTTGCCCCATGTCACACAGCGAGCAAGTACAGAGTGTTGGCTACTTATTAATCTGACTCTCGGGCCTGTTTTTCTAACCACTGAGCTTGCTAACCCTCCTAAGTGGATAATGAACAATAAGCAATTCCAGGAAATTCCAGGAAATCAAAAGAGGTGCTTAATTCTCATAATTGTCATATAAGCAATTTATAGGAATAAGCAGTTCCTGGAAATCAAAAGAGTTGCTACATTCTCATAGTTGTCATATAAGCAATTTATAAAAACACCCTTCCAGGTGTCCTTTGGGGCTAGGATACACAAAAAGCATTTAGAGACAAAGAAAACAAGCAGGGAGCCCTACACGAAACTAGAAAGGATAGAGAAAAGAAATACCTAAAATGAGCATCTTTTATGTCATGACATTAGTTTCTCTGAAAAAAGACTACTCCACTGTCTGCTTTTCCAAAAAAGCCCCCCACCTTCATTAGAAAAACTATTTTTCACTTTTATAATCCTTGCCACTTGGCCTGGTTAACCATAACTATTTCTTTAGGGTCTATGGAAGTCATGCTCTATCATTCTTTAGTTCTCCTTTCCCTAACCAAAAAACAGCGGTGTAGATCAAGGCCCAGTTCAAGTCCTCTTCCTCCTGGATGACTCGGTGGTATAAAATGTATTGCTCTCCAGTGTCTCCACAATTTATCCTTCTCATACGATTTTTAGCCATGTTTTATTACATTGTGATAAACTCTTTATACCTATATCTAAGCCAGATATAGGTATAAATATCCTATGCTCCTTGATAGCAGGAGTCACATCTTACGTGTTTGTAAACAAAACAAAACAAAACTGGATGCTCAAAAATGTGTGACAAGGATAGCAGGCGTATGATTACATAGGCATCAGATACAAGATACATAACCACAGGGTTTTCTGCTTTGGTTTTCTTCTTCTGAAAGTTTGGAGGATACAGAGCAGGGCAAATATTTTAAAATTTGAGGTTTACAAACGCAACAATGCATCCCAGCTCACAGTAACAAGCCGACTGCAAAGACAATGATCAAAAATAAATCAAATCAATCAACAAATGCCAACAATAAGATGAAATATAATAATAATGTCAACATTCAACAAAACCAGTCATAACAAGGGTCTTGAGATTTACCTTTAATACTGAAGTGTAATAATGGAGTCGAAGGAGGCATTTTTACATATTTTATAAGGAAGTTTTACGTTCTATGAACCTTTAATAGTTGACCATAAAAATGAACCAATCACCATCTTGCGAGGGACCAAACTATAAATTTTCCAAATTCCCCTCACATTTGACTGCAGGTTAGTCCAAGTTCAGAAAATCCAGTTCAGCTATTTTCTTTTTCAACAGATTTCCACATGTTATTAGAAATACACAGTTAACCAGGTTTCATGCAGTAGACAAAATGGCATTGTGGGATTACATTAGTTCGACAGCTGCTTTATGACTATAGCTTCCAGACCAATTTATTTAATATTGATCTTTAAACAAACATCAGTACAAATAAATTTGAGCACTCCAGTCCCGAGATTTTATATCTATAAAAGAGGCCTATATTCAGAGAAGCAGGGCTGCTTGTATTTTTCCCTTTGATTCTGTTTTCTTTGATCCTACCAGGTATCAAATACATCAATGCCAAATTAAAACAAATCCATCTTCAGATAACACTCTGTTTATAATCTTTCGTGCAGAAAGAATTTTTCTATCAATAACTTCCAGCAAGCATTTTAACTGATCTTTTTATTGCTTTATTCTGACTACTACAAAAGGCAGCCGTACCCTGTCCTGACGGAACACCTTGCCTGGCTCTACCTGGAATGTTTGCTAGGAAAGGCCGAGTTCTATTTCCCCATCTCCATGCAGCTTGCTTTCTTTAACAATTCCAAGCCAGCAGCAGGGACGCACCAAGATCCAGCTGCCCCCTACTGAGAAAATTGCTGCACAAAGCTAGGGGTTCCGGAGGCCAATCTCAAGACTTTTATGAGACAGCAGTTGACCATTTGGAGAAGGGGACAGCTGGGTGCTAAATATAAATGGGAAAAAAGACTTAGATAGGGAAATAGATAATGAATCCTGGGATTAAACACTTGATTCAATTAGTAGGGCATGTATGAATGTGAGGCATAAATGGACCCGACATCATTATTTGCACAGGACTTATTTATGCCGTTCTTAGTTATCCTGATTGAGTGTAGATACGAGGCTCACCAGGGGATGGATATTCTTGTGGTCTGGAAATGGGATAAAGTTCAAAGTGTTTGGTCACTATGTATTCACATCTGTCATCTATTTTATGTTCACTGAGTTCTATGCATTACATTGAGCTTTAAAAAAAATGAAAGTTTCTGTTCTGTTCTTTTCCTTCTCTCCTTCTTCCTTCCCTCCAAGTTTCCCTTCCTGCTTTCTTTTAATTATAAATATTCTGGAAACAGACTAGGTCAATGGATAAATCCTTATGAGAAATTAAAAAGCCCTTCAGCAAAATATTCAGTTTATTTCCAGATACCCTGAACCTGTACTAGCAAAGGGAGGTCTACCTGCTGTGAAACTGTAAGATAACTGTGTTTTGTGAGTGACGAATTTCGGTAATAGTCAGCGACGGATTGCTTTTCAGAGCATTCGAATTAAAACAAAAAAAGTCTTTTCACTTTGTCATAAATTAGGGCTCAAGGAGAGATTGGGAAGACATGATATTTCAATGCTTAACATCAGAAATGCCTAAAAGATACAATTATTTAAGACTACTATTCCTCAGTCAATATAATAGCTTGGTGCTATAAATATAGCAACCTATCTATTATTTATACAAGTAGTAGCTTCTGCTATGTCCCTTTTCAGTGTGCTCACATAAACGAACTCGGAGCAGAAAATAAATGTACAGAAGAGGAACCGTACCCACGACGTCTTCCTAATTTGAAAGGACTTTTCTTTTTTCAACACATCCCTAAACCTATTCATAGGTGCAGATAGGTGAAGGGTGTCCACGTGGCCAAATATAGCCTACTGTCTTGCTTCTGGCACACCGGATAAAGTGTTAAGGCACAGGTCTTTGTCCATGTAGCTGCTGAACCTTAAAGAAGGAGGCAGACACTCCATGTGGTCTGAAGGGGAAGACAGGTGCTACTGTGTCACTTCTAAGACGCTATGATAGAATCAGCCATAGATGTAGGTCTTTCAGTGTGTGTGTGTTATGTGTAGAGAATGATTCTTTCCTCATAGAATTTTCCTATAGAGAGTATTCAATGGTAAAACACATGCAAATCTGCTTTCATAAACCAGAGGATGTGGGGCCAATATATAAAGTTCATATTCTTATAATTATCTATGATATCATAATTATGATAGATATCTGTGCAGGCAATGATTTTGTTAAAGGAAGCCCATCTTTTATGGCTAATAGAGGCCTTTATATTGGCTCATGCTTAAACCAGACTCAAGGCTGAGTTACATGGAAGAGCTGGTCTCATCTCTTGTTGCACCTCAATGTTCTATCTATAGATGGTTAACTGCATTCCTATAGGCAGCACTCTCATTGAGAATGCTATAAATTTTGTATGACACTTCTGTTGCAACCTTTACCTCACTGATTCTTAAGAAGCTGGGGGCCAGCAGCTAAAGTCAGCAGCTAAAGTGAAGCTGTGCCTCACTTTTGGGTGCTCACATCTTGTATTAGTTCATAATGGGTGCTCACATCTTATTATAGTCCATAATGGGAGATGAGACAACGGTGCTCATAGGACTGCCACCTGGGTGAGCAATATAGCTGATGATGTAAGTCACAGATATCAGACACGCTCTGAGCAGAAAAATTTCTGAGAACCACTCCTCTACAGACACCTCCATTAAAACTTTTATAACAGAGAGCAATAACTATTCTTTTCTTTTTGGTCCTTTTGCCTATGGATCATGAGCTCCATGAGATATGCTCAGTATATCTTTGTACCCACAATTAATGAAAGTCCCTGGCTTATATCACATAATAACTAAATGAGTACAGGTTAATAAAAAGAAACAAGCTAATGGCATTCACAGCAACCTGGATGGAACTGGAGACCATTATTCTCAGTGAAGTAACTCAGGAATGGAAAACCAAACATTGTATGTCCTCACTCATAAGTGGGAGCTAAGCTATAAGGATGCAAAGGCATAAGAATGATACAATGGACTTTGGGGACTCAGGGGGTAAGGCTGGGAAGTGGGTAAGGGATAAAAGACTACAAATTGGGTGCAGTGTATACTGCTTGGGTGATGGGTGCACCCATATGAAATCTTACATATCACCCCTAAAGAACTTATGTAACCAAATACCACCTGTTTCCCCAAAACCTACGGAAATAAAAAATTATAAATAAATAAATAAATAAGTACAGGCTAAAGGAGCAAAGTTGGAGAAGTGATGCTGGTTTTGAAACCATGAGATATAAGCAGTGTTTGAAGAGACTAGAGGATGTTGATCTTGGAGAAAAACCAACAGAAGAAGATGTCAGCCACAATAAAATACATGAAGGACTTTATCATAGAATAAAGACTTTTTTCCATGTGGACTAGTGAATGGAAATTTCAGAAACAGACTCCGAGTATCCTGGGATCCCTTCCTCTCCTTTATCTTTCACATCTATTGGGTCACAATTCCAAAATATTTCTAAATTCCCTTTCTTCTCCATTTCCATTCCCATGGTTTTAGTTCTGATCCACCTCTAAATCTCTTCGGCTAGTTATACTTCCCCGCATGCAGTCTCTCACCCCTTCAATCCTACTCTCCAGCTGGCTCCAGGTCTTTTTTTTTTTTTTTTTTTTTTTTTTGAGACAGAGTCTTGTTCTGTCACCCAGGCTGAAGTACAGTGGTGTGATCACGGGTCACTGCAGCCTCGACCTCCTGGGCTCAAGTGATCCTCCCGCCTCAGTCCCCCGAGTAGCTGGGAAGCGATCCTCCTGCCTTGGCCTCCCAAAGTGCTGGGATTATAGGTGTGAGCCACCACAACTGGCCCTGATCCGGGTCTTATGTTGTTCCCCTGACTAAAATCTGTTCAAAGACTATTCATTGTCCTAAAAATAAAACTCAACTTTCTTGGCTTGGAAACAGGGTCTCTGATGAGCGAGTGTCTCCCTGAATCTTTTAGAACTCCATGCTTTAGACACACTCTTCCTCTGACTCATACCCTTCTTCCTTGGCCCCCCTGGGACTCTGTACTCATCATGGAAGATTCTGCTCAGAAGTCTCTCTGATAAACCTCCTTTGACCCTCTTAGGCATGTTCATTTAATCATTTCTGATCATCTTCTAACACCTTGTGACTTAGCAGATTTTAATGATTTATGTTGTTACTATTATTACCTAGAAGAAAAATAACATTCTGTTTATCTTTGTACCCCCAATGAGATGTTGAGTGAATAAATGATTGACTGACTGAATGGCTCACTCTTTAAGTGGAACTTTGAAGATTGGACCAGGCTCTTTCGGGAGGTGGTGAGTCTTTATATGTCCAGCTGGTAGTCTGGACTAGACTTTCATCGTTTCTTTCAACTCTTTCCCTCTGCACCCTACTCCCTTAGGGCTTCTCGCTCAGCAGTATGGTAGGAAGGAATCAAGCAGGCATCATGCAGAAGTTGAATCTGAGCTTGCTGTTCAGGCAAGCAGATTAGTGAGAAACTCAGAGCTCTCTTTCATAGCTCAGGATCCAGGTTTAAATATTAGAAAAGCCCCCCTCCCCCCCAAAATAAGCTAAGACTGTCAATCAGAGTTAAAGAGGATTTCGCTTGAGGATTCATGTTGCACAAATAATGAATGACTTCTGTGAACAAAAGATTTAAGCAAAGTCCAGTCCTTTCTTATGGAATGGGGATTGGCAGATCTCTTGATGCTGGCTTGAAATGGTTATTTTTTTTACATGAGAGAGCATAAGCACTAACATAGCATTCCACTGCCTACACAGATCTCCCAGAGTATTAATGAGGAATGATTCCAAAAGACCGTTTTTATGAACCCTCACTATGGAATCTTTCTACACATTTTTAAAGCACTAGCCACCCAGAAGATCAGAATACCTTTGTTTAGACATTTATTTAGTTCACTAAAAAGGCAATTTAGAAAACTATCCTCTAGGCTGGGCACAGTGACTCATGCCTGTAATCCCAATACTTTGGGAGGCTGAGGTGGGTGGATCACTTGAGGTCAGGAGTTTGAGACCAGCCTGGCCAAAATGGCAAAACCCTGTCTCTACTAAAACTACAAAAATTAACCTGGCGTGGTGGCACATGCCTGTGGTGCCAGCTACTCAAAAGGCTGAAGTAGAAGAATTGCTTGAATCTAGGAGGCAGAGGTTGCAGCAAGCCGAGATCATGCCATTGCATTCCAGCCTGGGTGAGAGTGCGACTCCATCTCCAAAAAAAAAAAGAAAGAAAGAAAAGAAAGCTATCCTCTAGTGATCTCCAGAACTTAATGCCCCTCCCTAAGTGTCTAACCAATTACCAAGGGGTTTTTACTGCCAGAGAAAATTTAACCTTTTTTTTTTTTAAAGTTTTACATCTGGTACAAAGGAGACCCTGGAAAATTATGATATTGTGTTATGACAAGTGGAAGAGTGCCCATTCACAGAAAACTCTCTGACTACATACATCTTGAAGTTTTGCAGATAGGTCTGAGATCTGCTACAGCTTTAATTTCATGAGGAATGAATTTAATCTCTTTTTTCAACTCTTCAATGTTGTCTTCTATTTTTGATATTTTGCTGGCATTAATGAAAACAGTGGAATTACTAGAGATAAAGTTAAAATGCAAAAGTTATAGAACTACTGCTTTTCTACAAGAGTCTTGGGGATGGCCATGATGTGATGGAAATTACTCTTCCTGAAATCTGACCCCAAATACCCCCAAACACCATAAAATGTATAGATATTTGTCATGAAACATAAACCCTGTGATCTTTATAAAATAGTTACTGACAAATAGTGAAACAGCTAGATTTAAGGTTTTAAATGTATATTTTCTAATGGTGCTGATGGCTGTGTTTACTATGTATTATGGTACATGCAGTACTATTACTAAGTGCATCGTAATGCTGTCAGTGTGGAGAATGTTGGTCAGCTAAACTTTCAAGTTGCATATAATTTATACTAATATTTTAAGTAATTCACTTGGTCATGTACATGGAAATCATGTTACTACAACTCTCTAATAAAAATCTGTGCTTTCAAATTAAAAATTTACTTCCTACACTGCCTATACACATTTCATCACAAGCAGGATTTATGAAGTTATGGGAAGTCTGTTCTACCCTGCCCCCTCTCCTATTACCTTCTAGTACTGGGATAATGAGAAGCTTGACAACATGGCTTCAGGTTGGAATTAAAAGCCTCAAGCTCGTCCCACTCTGATTTTATGGGGCCTGGCTACTGAGACTTCACAGGGCCTTGCTGAAACGACCTGTCTACTTCAACTCCACATGGTCCCAGTCTGGCTAGGTCTTTGGATCAAACCCTTCTCGTGTGAATACAGACAGCGTCTGGGAAACTGCGCTGCGGATGTCTCCACAGAGAATCACAGATGCTGTCAGGACCGAACCTCACACTCAAACATTTGATGAATTTTAAAAAGGGATTCAGCCTCAGACTCAAACAGGCAGATGGATCGTCTAACACTTCAAAAGCTTTAGCATGATTGCATTTTTTTTTCTTTTGTTCTATAACCCATTCCTCTTCTCCTCCTTCTCCTCTCCAACACGCCTTTGCACAGTTCTAAAGGAAGTGACAAAGGTTCACCAGTTGTAATATCAAGAACAAAACAAAACAAGCACAGATACTTTATCTCCCTCATATAATCCTGAGCATTTCCAGTTCTAATGTCAATGGTTCTAAGAAATCAGGAATAGGGCAAAAGGAGAAGTCACAGAAACAATAACAAGATTAAAGAAGCAACGAGGAAGTGTCAAGTTCTGTGTTCTGTGTCCATGCAGATGGTTTACCGTCTTCCAAATCTGAAACTACTCTGCCCTAATAGTCAATTCCATTAGTAAAAGGAGGGTATCCTGGATGGAAAGAATTGTTGATTTCATTTGGTTCAAGCTATTTCGGGAAAAAACCCCAAATTCAGCATGACCTTTTTCTTAAAAGGCTTTATTTCTACAACTATTAAAGCAATTATTAAATTAGAAACATGCTGTGACCCAAAGTGGCTAATCTCTACACCAGTTCTAAAATTGCAACTGCTGTTTCTCCATTAATTAATTACCAAGGTTTACACAAGTTGGTCAACTGGCACGGAATGTGGACAAAAGGATTTTCCCCAGAGACATCTCAAAATAGGTGAATATCTGAGTCATGCACCTGGCTCTGATGGGACCTGATGACAAAAAGGGGCTGAGTGTTCTAAGGAACCATCAGGTATGGGTGAAGGAAAAGAGGTAAAACAGGCAAAAGTGGACATCAGAAGTTTAATCAATCAATCAATCAACAAATTTTTAATATAAGCTGAGGTGCCAATCTCATCCCAAGTGCTATGGGGGAAGAAATTTTATTTGTCTTCTAATACCCTGAAATTTAATAAAATCACCTGTAAATAACTCAAGTAAACTACCTGTAAATAACTCAAATCAGATGAGCTAGAAGCTCAAAGATGACAGAATACACTTTTTGATAAACTCAGAGAAGGGTGAGCTGAACAAGACCTTAGAAATTGTCTAGTACACATCTTCTCTTTAAAAATAAGATCATGCATTGATGAATATTTAAGTTCTTTCCATATTTTGGCTATTGTGAATGCACAATGAACATGGGAGTGCAGATACCTTTATGAGGTGGTGATTTCATTTCCTTTGGGTATATGTCCAGAAGAAGGATTGCTGGGTCCTATATTACTTCTATTTTTTATTTCTTTAGGAGCCTCCATACTGTTTTCTATAATGGTTGCACCAACCTACATTCTCACCAACAGACAAGAGCTTCCTTTTCTCCATACTCTCATCAACATTGCGGTATCTTGTTGTTTAGTAATTGCTATCCTACCAGGTGTGAGGTGATCTCTCATAGTGGTTTTGATTTGCATTTCCTTGATTAGTGATGTTGAGCACTCTTCCATGTAACTGTTGATCATTTTTATATCATATTTGGGGAATTTTATTTCAAGTCCTGTCATCTATTCAAGTTCTTTATCCATTTTTAATTGGGTTGTATGTTTTCTTGCTATTGAGTTGTATGAGTTCTTTATTCTCTGATATAAAGTTTGCAAATATTTTTTCCTCAATCTAGCAATTCCCTTTTCATTTTGTTGATTTTTTCCACAGCAGATTTTTTTCTACTGTGCAGAAGTTTTTTAGTTTGATGTAGCCCTATTTATTTATTTTTGTTTTGGTAGCCTAAGGTTTTTAGTGTGATATCCAAGAAATCATTACTAAAGCCAATGTCAAGGAGCTTCTCTCCAAAGTTTTCTTCTAGGAGTTTCATGGTTTTAAGTCTTACATTTAGGTCTTTTATCCATTTTGAGTTTATTTTGTGTACAGTGTAAGATAATGGCCCAATTTCATTCATTTGCAAATGGAAATCTGGTTTTCCCAGTAGCATGTATGGAAAGGCCTATCCTTTCCTCATTGTGTCTTTTTGGTGTCCTTGTCCAAAATTAGTTGACCATATACGTTCTGATGTATGAACAAATGGATAAAGAAACTGTGGTATAAATATATACTATAGAATATTATTCAGCCTTAAAAAAAGGAGGCAATCCTGCCTTTTGTACAACATGGATGAACCAGGAGGACACTGTGCTAAATGAAATAAGCCAGGCACAAAAAGAAAAATATGGAATATTCTCACATGTGTAATCTTAATAAAAGGTTAAATAAAATATACAGAGAATAAAACAGTGGGAAAGATATTACGTTTAAAGGACATAAAGCAAATACGTAGGAAGAAGAAGTCAACAGAGCTAATGTACAACATAAGGACTATAGTTAATGATAGTGTATTGTACTCAGAATTTTTGCTAAATGAGATTATAGCTGCTCTTGCCACAACAGGCAGAAATGGGTCACTATGTGAAATGATAGATTTGTTAGGTTTTACCATTATTGTAACTATTTTGCTATGTGTATTTATCTTATAACATCGTGTTCTATACCTTAAATATAGACAATTTTAAAAAATAAGGGGAAATAGATTTGTTTAACGTCACTCAATTAGAATGGCAGAGTCAAACTGAGAGTCCAGTTCCTATCAGCATCCATTTCTATGATCTTCCCACAGTGCCCTTCCTCTAGGTACTTGCATTCTGTGCTGGGGATTTCACTGCATAAAACCTATGTATTAATGTTCTCTATTTCAGAAGAAACATTTTCTCATGCTCATTCATCTCTTCAAAGCAGAGATGCAAAATTCACACACGTGTATATATATTTCAATACACTTTCAAAAGTCTAATGAGCAAAGTAGAAAGACTGGACCTGGTTTAATTCTTTCAAATCTTGACTTAAATTTTATATATTACCCATATATACAATCCAGGCAAGAGTATTTTCTTCATCTGATGACTGCTGTAATTTGCAAAGGCTACTAGTACCCCATATATATGTAATTGTTTTCATATATATATATGGAAAATGTATGAGATACATTTAAAATACCTAAGAATGAAAATATATGTATATTAAACACCATTAAAAAGGCAAATAGCAAGTAAAGGGAAAACAGTATTCCGAAAGACAAAACATCTCATAGTCTTAAAATGTGAAGAGTTCTTAGAAAGCAATATGAAGATATCAAACTAATTTTTAATGGATATGAGGCATGAATGAGCTCTTGCTAAAGTAATGACAAATAGAAATGGCAAAGGTGGCTCATGCCTGTAATCCCTGAACTTTAGGAGGCTGAGGCGGGCAGATCACTTGAGGCCAGGAGTTTGAGACCAGCCTGTCCAACATGGCGAAAACCTGTCTCTACTAAAAATAGAAAAATTAGCTGTAGTCCCAGCTACCTGGGGGCTGAGGTGGGAGAATCTCTTGAACCCAGGAGGCGGAGGTTGCAGTGAGCTGAGATTGCACCACTGCTTCCAGCCTGGGCGACAGAGTGAGACTGCATCTCACAAAAATAAAAATTAAAAAAAGCAAATAATCAATCTCACTAACAATAAAAAACTGAAAATTAAAATGAGAGATTGTTGCTACATATCCGATGGAGGGTTTAAAAATGTAAAATATCTGTTTAAAAAAGTCTGTGATTTAGTGTGGTCAAGTTTATGAGGAATGGGTACTCACACACAAAGACAGAGATGTGATTCAGTATAACTTCAGTAATCAGAAACGGGAAAGTTCAAATGAAGAGCATTAAGAATGTTCTTTTATTTTCTTACAGAAATTATCCTAAGGAGATAATCAGAGATAATTCTATTAGAAGAACAACACAGTGGTAACAATTCAGTGTCCAGTGTAGACCGTGCAAAATGTCTAAGTGGATTGCTTAAACAAAGATGGGCACAAGTGTGTGAGGGACTGTCTTGCAATCATTAAGGCATATAAAGAAGGAGTCCCTGTGTCTCAGCGGTTTAGAACACAGTATCTGAACCTCCAACTGCTCAGTTCAAATCCTGCCAACTATCAGCTGTGTGGCCTTGGGGAAGCTACTTAACCTTTTTTCTTTTTTGAGACAGAGTCTTGCACTGTCATCCAGGCTGGAGTGCAATGGTGCTGTCTTGGCTCACTGCAAGCTCCGCCTCCTGGGGTTCTAGTGATTCTCCTGCCTCAGCCTCCAGAGGAGCTGGGATTACAGGCGCCTGCCACCATGCCTGGCTACTTTTTTTGTATCTTTAGTAGAGACGGGGTTTCACCGTGTTAGCCAGGATGGTCTTGAACTCCTGACCTCAGGTGATTCACCCGCCTCAGCCTCCCAAAGTGTTGGGATTACAGGCGAGAGCCACTGTGCCCGGCCTACTTAACCTTTTAGTGCTTAGCTTTCTCTAATATGAAATGGGGATAATAGTAGTACCTATCTCAGAATAGTTATGGTTTCGTTAAATACTTGATATCTTTGAAGATATTTAATGACAAAGGGATATGTGTATTATGTACTAATTTTGAGGAGGAAAGCAGAAACCATTTAAAATATTATATTCTATATAGTAAGATCATACATATATTTAAAGTATACATGCATGTGCATGTATATTTGCATAAATTTTTTAAAAGGCTGAAGAAAGAAAAAACTTGAAGAAAATATTCCAAAATGTTACAATGTACAACCTCTAGTTTTACGGTTCTGAGTAATTAATTTTTTAATTAATTTGAATTTTAATTAATTAATTGTTCTGCATTTTCCCAATTGGCCATAATCATCAAAAATACAGATGATTCAAAGGAAATATAGGAATAACCTCTCTATATTATTCTTCTCTGATTTTTAGGGAAGAAATCTTCAAAAGAAAAGGTAAGACTATTATCCATGAAACCATGAAAGCATGAAAAGAGATGTTCTGTACAACAGCTGAGGATGCTAAAGAACATAGGGAAGGAAGAAGACAAGGAAATGAAATGAGATAAGAAGAGGGAAAAAATACCAGCCGGGTGTGGTGGCTCATGCCTGTAATCCCAAGCACTTTGGGAGGCCAAGGCAGGTGGATCACTTGAGGCCGGGAGTTCAAGGCCAGCCTAGCCAACATGGTGAAACCCCATCTCTACTAAAAATACAAAAAATTAGCCGGGTGTGGTGGCACGTGCCTGTAATCAGAGATACTTTGGAGGCTGAGGCAGGAGAATCGCTTGAACCCAGAAGGTGGAGGTTGCGGTGAGCCGAGATTACACCACTGCATTCCACCCTGTGCGACAAAGTAAGACTTCATCTTAAAAAAAAAAAAAAAAAAAAAAAAAAAAAGAAAAAAACCAAAAAAAAAAAAAAAAAAAGGTAAAAATACCAAACAAAAAAATGAAACGAGGAAATATTCAGCAAACCTGTAAAGTATGAGAGGTAAATAAGAACATGAAATCACAGAAGACTGCTTTGTCCAAATCTGCCCATCAGAGTGATTTACCCAGTCGTCCCCGTTCAGAGCCTTCTTTACAGTGAAATGTAAAGTGCTGCAGCTTTAGGATACGGTTACAAGAAAATGGTTAAAGGTAACTGAGAAGCTGATCATTATCAATTAAATTGTGCTCACTTGGCATGGCGGGGTGTATTCTACAAAGCGAGGTAAACACTTTCTTCTATGACAATTTTCTCTTTATTTTCTTCACAGTACATTTATTTGCTATGTTGCCCAAAGTTTGGATAACCCCAGCATCCAGGAATATCCTGGGGGCAGGGTAGAAAGAAATTGTGATCTAAAGAAAGACATACAGACGTTTAGGTTTTCTGCTATTACTGGCCAAGAAAAGAATCTAAACTGGGGAACATGTAAAAAAAAAAAAAAACAGGAGTGTTGCTTTCTGCAGAGGAGAAACGACTAACACTAACAAAAAGAAACCACAGACTTAAAATGGACTTCTTAGGATTGTAAGATGGATGACTCAATAATGATCACATTGTGGATGATGAGGGCAAGTCCTCCAGCTAGGTACTGATTCAGCGGGTCACTGCAAAATTCAGAGTAGTTTAGTAGTTACACAGTTAATCCTTGGGAGAGGAAAGAAGCTATGAACCTTGATAGGGCTGTACAGAATAAGGCGGCCACTTCAATGTGCCAAATTTAGAAATGTCACATCAGGGTCAACAAAGTTACACTCATTAAGAAAGGCTCAGAATATGTGGCTTTGGACAAGCTACTCAGCATCCTTTGGCCTTGCTGTTCTCAGTGTAACACCAGGATAATAGTACACAGGGTTATATGGGTGGAGTAAATGAGACAGTATGTGTCATGCTAAGCTCAGTGCAAGGTACTCTGCAAATGATAGCTGAAAATAGCCTAACAAATGCCAAAAGAAAATAATGTGTCATTAATTTGTAATTACATCAGAAAATGCTTAAGTAGAAATACTCTGGGAGTTCTAGAGATGGGAAGATGAGGGTATGCAAAGGCACCAGACAACTCGCCTGCCAGGACACTCTTCTGGTTCAAGGTGGAATTTTGTTAGGCACAATCTGGATTAGTCATCAGGGAGTTATTTTAGTCATGTGTTGGTTACTATGCTATTCGTCTTTACTGTCAAGGCAACATTAAATGAAAAAGTCATGAAAATGAAATTGGGTAAACTTTTGCCCATCGGAGGATAGCACATTTTACGAGCAGCCACCAGTGCACTCTGGGAATTTTGCCTGTAGGATGTTGACCTAGATATGTTCCCTGGGGAACTGATGCTTCTCTGTCCCTCTTACTGTCCCAAGGTTGAATGAATGAATGATATACATGTGGTCAAATTCCACACCACATGATTAATCTGAAGCACCTGATTAAAGGGCTCTTTTTAGAAAAGAATTTGGTTGTAAGAGCTAAGACACTCATGGATTCTGTCATGCATGGACACACTGCACTTACACACACACACATTACACATATACATACACACACATCACCACTCATTCAGATGAATTTTTGTTTACTATCTTCACTGTCAGGTTTAGAAGTAAAAGTTCCACAGATGGCCAGGTGCGGTGGCTCATGCCTGTAATCCCAGCACTTTGGGAGGCTGATGCGGGAGGATCACAAGGTCAGGAGATCGAGACCATCCTGGCTAACACAGTGAAACCCCGCCTCTACTAAAAATACAAAAAATTAGCCGGGTGCGGTGGTGGGCACCTGTAGTCCCAGCTACTCGGGAGGCTGAGGCAGGAGGATGGCGTGAACACGGGAGGCGTGTTGCAGTGATTCGAGATCATGCCACTGCACTCCAGCCTGGGTGACAGAGCGAGACTCCGCCTCAAAAAAAAAAAAAAAAAAATTCACACATATGTGTTCTCTATGTTTTGTGTTCTCTACAGCACTTTGTACATTCCCATGGTGAGAAGAAAAACAAATCAAGGTGAGAACTTTTCCTTTGATGTTTCCATTGCTTTTCATGTGAATCAAGCCGTATGCCATAATGGGAATGAGAGATGGCATTTGGGGAGGTTGCCAATTTTTAGGGGGATGTGTGTGTGTGTGTGTGTATGTGTGTGTTTTCTGTTAGAATTGCTAGAGTAGGTAATTCCAAATAAAATTCAGCAGGTCCTGATGTTAAATTTTGGTCACCAAACTGAATTTAAGGAGAGCAGAAGTACCAGGACTCCCTGAGGACCCAGTCTGATACCTCCTGAGGCCCCTGGCTCAGCTGCAGCAAGCTAATAAGGTGACCCTGAAGCAGATGAAGTTGTTAATACAGATGTGGCATGAGACCTCCTGAGGCAGGTCACAGTCATGATAACTCATGGCAATATGCAATATACTCATTATGAAGGCTTGTGACGGGAGCACCTCAAACCGGAGGCCCCCTAGTACGTCACGCTCCCTTTGTCTCCTTCTCCCTCAACGTACCTGATGGAAGGCAGGTTAATAATTTTCCCAAAACACACCATACATACCACACACGGTGGCTGGGGGCAGTTTTGTTTGGACACATTTTCTTCAACATGAAGGATTTTAAATTGTTCTAAGGCAATTAAGGTTATTTGGGAAGTACACACAGACAATCTCATGGAAATCGAGTGTGACAGCTGCTGTGGGGTCCAGAAAAGAAATGCCACTTTTTATAGACACAATGCAGGGGAATGGTTGTTGGCAGCTAGTTTCAAGGTTCATGATGTGTGGTGAAATAGCCAGTACTGTAAATGAAGGCTGATTATAAGTAAAATGGTATGTTTCTTCAACTCTTCCCACTAGTCACAGTCTAAAATAATTATTTGGAGAAGACAGATATAAATGACTGGATTTAATTTCACTTAAAACTCTTTTGAAGACAGTGAGCTGATTTGAAACTTATAAAATCACAGAATCTGAATGAATGGAAGATTGCATGTACATCACACACTGATGCATTAACTTTTAAAACTGCTTGCTGGTCATCTGAGTTAATACAATAAAGAGCTGACTAATGTACAGAGTAGGTTAAGCACTAAAACGATGTGATTTGTTCAATATTTTCAGATGAATAGGGCACTGCAATCCTTTTGCTACTAATATTCTGATTTCTAGCCCAGAAGACAGACAAGCAGGGGGACTTCTGAAATTCCCCAACCACTTCATTAACAATGATGGCGGGTTACAACATGATAAGCAGTAGTTCCTGGGCACATGGGAACTGCCTTCTGTGGGATTTTCAAACTTTCCAGTCCTCAGGGGAGTGGAGTACAGGACAGAAAATGTAAGAAAATTTAAATCTCCTCTGTGACTCGTGTTTTCCCAAGAGGAACTCCATTGCTGGGTCCCTCTTTTAGCTCGCCTGAACCTATTTTCCTTCCCCTGTATGTGATCATGAAGAGAACAATGACTGTGTTCCAATCTGAAACCAAATGTTCAATGTTACAAATAGTCATTTCAATGAAGTTAGAATTGATTAAAAAAAGAAGGCCTTAACATTCATACATGAGAATAACTATCATTCTAAGATACCTGCAAATGAAGACTATACAAATAGATAAGGTTCAATCAAACTAAAGATACAAAATAAAGATAAGAATAATTATTGAAGGATATAAAAGCAAAATAAGATTTCAAATTTATTATTATAATGTATGGATATGAATTCTATAATAATTTTCAGTGTTTCTAAATAACTAGTACATCACTACATCTATTTCTGCAACACACAAAATTATCATCTAAGTTTATTCATTCAATTAATCAATCATCCAACAAACTTCTCTTGCATGCCAATACATTTTTAAATGTTTTCTATAAGACATTAGAGATTGTAAAGCAAGTTCAACAGGGCTTGGCCATCAGACCAGACAGTCTGTTATTTGATGTAAAAATGCAGTGAAGATGACTGCCAATGATGCTTCAGTGACAAAATTCATATCTAACTCAGGCATGGATTTGGGGTTGGATGTGGTTCCTGCAAGGATAAATAGCGCTAACTGAAATAATGTAAAGGCAGTGATCTCTGTGTCTGGAGTATTTTAATCACAGAACAAGACACTTACAATTTAAGTGTAATTTTTAAGCTGTATCATACAGGAGGCATTAGGTTAGATTTTTTTTGGTCTGTAGTTAACAAGCCCTGTAGGGTTTAATATGCTAAGACTGGATTCACCTGAGCCTTAAAATATGTTCATTATTTAACTATTAATCTAAGATCAACATAAAATAGCACTTGTACATATTTTTCTCCATTGTTCCATCTCTATTTCGCTCTTTCATTTGCAGAGATGCAGGCAAGAAGAGACTATAATTCAGGATTGCATAGCTAGTTAGTAGCTGAATTAGATCTAGAATGCTTGCTTTCTAATCAATGAACCAAGGTTTATATACCTTAGGTCCTACAGCTTTGATTGATTTTAAATTACCAAAGTTAGCATAGTCAATAATATCAGAGGAGAAAACTTAGCGTAGTATGAGAAATAAAATGGATCCTCATATGTTCTGTGCAACGCAAGTATGGCCTGAATCAAACAGTGCAATCTCATTAACCACACAGATAACTGTCTTCTTCCAATTCATAATAAACTGACGGCAGTATTTTTTATAACAAAGATGGCTCAAAGATTTAAAAGTTGCTGGACACACTAATTAGAATTAAGATTGGCCTGGTTTATATCAAGCCCCTTTTTAGCACCATGTTATTGGTTTGGTCCGACACCATCCCCTGCAGTGTGTGGAGACAGGCCAGGAGTGTGAGGGCTGCAGAGCAGAGCAGGAAGAAAATCAACTGTGAAATTGGTAATTTTATTGAGTTTCACGGGGGGCTTTGTTGTTAAGACACAATGCAACTGGAACAGAACGCCTGTGGTAACACCACGTACACAGTGCCCATTTCATGGCTAAAGGTAAACTGCCTCTAACCAAAAGTTATACATACACATACATTCCTGCTCAAAAGCCTTTTGCCAAGTGAAAAAAAGAAATGGATCTGATGCAAGATGAAGTGTTGTGTTGCAGGCATGGGGGCTTTTTGCCAAACACACAGGTAGAACAGTGTGTGTGGGATGGTAGGTGTATGTCTTTCCCTTGCGACACATCAGAAGGTTCCTTTTCGGAAGAGGGCCTGCTGGTTTGGGTTTACAGAAAAGCTGTCCTTTCACTATAAATGATAGGAAGGTCCCAGAAGGAGTATGTGAGAAAGACAGGGGCAGAAGGAGAGGACAGATCGAAATGTAATGCCTGAGCAGCTGAAATCATTTGGTACTCTCAATCCCCCAGGTAAAATAGGAATTAAACATAGCTAACAGGATATTACTCCCAGTTGGAAAAGATGTGCTTGCTGGCAATGTGAAAGTGAAGCTAACAATTGGTATTTGTTCTAGGGTGGTATCCCCCCCACTTCCCTGCCAAATAGCTTGAAGTAGGAATAGTTAAATAAAGTATGCTGGTTAACTGTGTAAATACTCTGCAGCTTCTGTGCCTTGCAGGGCTGTCCCCGGAGTGGGTTAACTTGCTTTCAGATAGAAGCATGTCTAAAGATGTTCAAGTAGTCATGACAGGGCAGGAAAGCCAACCCCAATAGATGAGGTTAAGTGGTGGTCAAAGACGGAACACCTTCATTTTGCAAGAAGAAAGCCTGTCCGTGAAACACTTCCTCCCAGGCCAGCACCTGAGTCCAAACAGCGAGCTACCATTCCAAGAAGGTTTCATATTTATCATGCATTTTGACCACATTTTTGCACGGAAAGAAACTAGGAAGATCAAAGTAGTCCTGTGTGTTATTATCAGTTTAATGTAAACTGCATGTGGGTATAGCAATGCTATGCTTTCCTATTTGGGAGCATATCTCAGGAGATTTTTGCCCTCGCTCTGGGACTAAGTTGTCACGGTTGGCTTCTCCCCATACAAGGGAAGCATTTGGGTCAGACTATGTGTGAAAAAGGAAGGAAAAGGTGGTTAGAGTGCCAGGAGATCACACTGCTGCCCCTCCCTGGGCATCCCCAGGAGGGGGGCACTCAATTCACTATGCATGCTGAAAGTGACAAAAGATGACCAGCTGGCATTTTTTACTCTTATTTGTTTTTGTGTAATCAGAATAATAGCTATACCCACTGGCGCAGTATAAATGCAATACACCTGGATAGGTCTGCACCTCCAGAATATAGAGGAAGGGGTATTAATTCATTTTCAATAGAGATAACAATGAACACTGATGTCATGCTCTTTCCGAAAGATATGACTTTTGTGTGCGTGTGTGGCCAAGTATGTCAGAGCATCTGTACATACCAGTTTCACTTTCAAACATGCAATCAAACTGAAGCACTCTTTTTACCTCGTATGGTTTTCAGTTGGACTGTATTCTGTGCTTTTCTTTTCAAAATGCAATTAATATGGTTGTGTGTTAAATGATTCAGTGAAAGTAAATCTTTTATATTCAGGTAAGCAATTCAGCCTTGTAAGGTTTTATGGGAATTAGATTTTTTTGAAGTCTGGGTTGAGCATGCCCGTAACTCTGACAGAGCCCTGCAGGCTCTTGTCTTCACCTTCAAATCATAAGACAGAGAAATCAAGCTCCCTCTGTGCTCTCAATTATACCAAAAAACACGGAGCAGAAGTCTTCAGTAATTCAATCCCTGTGGAAGCTTCTTCACACTGTTTGCGCTGTTGGAACTGCTGACAGCAGCAATCCCACCGTCCCCCGGTAGACTGTCAAAGTTCCTCATACAGTGTGAGCGGCTCTGTGCTGTCCCACAGCTCCTTCTCCAGAGACCTCAGAGCACATGCATGACTTCTGATGCTTGCTTGATACAGTGGCCAAGAGGCCAAAAAACATCACAATGAGAGTTCTCATACTCTTACAAGGTGCTTTGTACTCAAAGTAATAAGTTCTGTGGCTACATGTGGGCCTGAGTTGGTGTAATTTAATCACAAGTACAGCTGCATAAACACTGTACTAAGGAATGTCTGCCTGCAATTGGATTCTTTCTTTGAAAACACACTGTAGAAAATTCCTGAGTGCCATTTTCCATATGGTTAATGAGCAAATGTATCATGACCAGCTTTTAAAAGTAATTTGAATTTATGAGTTGCACTGATTCTAGCACATGTGCAAGAAGAAATCGCACATACCCTGGGCTCTTCCTTATCAGGCAACACCATTTCATCGTTTTCTGCCAAACACCACCAAAAAGAACCACTGTGTGTGTTTAATTGGCTTAAATCATCAGTTACAGCCTACAGCCAATATTGCCAGAAGCCACCAACCTCTTCTAGTCTCTCCTCTCAAAAAGTCTTAAAGGTAGGTTAGTCCACATACAACATAACAGTGCTATCCATGTTTTAAAGTTTTCCTTTATAAATACAGATTTGAAAAAAAACCTTTAAAACTCACTTTTCCCACACAAACTCTGCAGCTCCATCACATTCAAGTTTTCTACTCTTTTAATGAAATAAAAGACAGAGGGTAGAGATTTTTCTACAAATCAAACCTGTTGCTATATACTTCATCCTCTATCCTTTGACTGTAGCTCAAGTGGGAAGCATAAACAGAATGAATTGCTATCATGATATTCAAAATTCCAAAGTAGCTGAGTAAATTTGAAATTCACTAGATAAATAGAATTTGCCTCAATGTGTGTGCTGAAGTTAATTGGATTTTTTTAAACAAGATTCTTATCATTTTGCCATAGGATATATTTCTGGTTCTAGATCATTATGCCTGCACATTAAAAAGACTGCAAATCATTATTTTTAAAGAAGAGATAAAGACACATATGCACATATTACCCATTGATGTAATAGAAGTACACTTCACTATATTGTATACTGTCAATCTTTCTTCTTTCTGTTGTTTGTATACCTTTAATACAAATATTTTAATACAAAAATATAATTCAAATATTTTCCTATGTAGAAACATAGCTGCTTCTGCATGCAATCCCCTAAATCATGCCACAAACATTCATGTTTCTGCTAAGACGAATTATTAAGAAAACATATAACTAGACAATTGGCAGAATTAGCTTTCTTTTACAAGACAGCGACACATATTTAAATATTGACATTAATTTGTTTAGTCCAACACCATCTACAACTTTACGATTACTGCTGCAGTATTTGATTTAGTTCATACATTAATAATTGTTGAAGATATGGATTAATTAATATTATTGAGCTAATATGCTGCTAGTGTTGGAAAATAATGATTATTTTTTTGTTTTCAATAACTAATAATAAACTTAAATTTGCTTTACTTTATATATTTCTCATCACTGCTTTTCTACTGATTCAGCCTTAGCCAAGTACACATTCCTAAGGCTTAAGAAAGTGATGTTTAATTGTTCTCTTCCTAGCACAGGTAAACCTAGTTCATCTGAATGGGTACTTACTGTCTCACAGGGAAGTAGTCACCAAATGGTAATCCACATGGTGCCATGAAAGTTCACCTGGAAGCCCTGTCTTAAGTATACTTTACTTTTTAGAGATTCACATTCACAATTTTCCACATTTCTGTGGGCTGCTTGTCTCTTTACCAGCCCAACGTTCACAGAATTTTAAAACATACAAAAAACACTTGTTTTATGTAAGTGCTTCTACAGTAATAGGCTGAATCTTTAAAGGCAGGTATCAGTATTAATACTAATCTAAAGGTAAAATAATCCAAAATGACAGAAGTGTTTTAGGAATAAAGTAAATCCAGTAAAATTGGAAGACACAAAACTTACCTGACCAAACTTCTTGAAGAATGCCCATATTGAGTAAACCTGTATTTTGTCTTATTTTGGACAAAGGTGGATGCTTGTTATTTTTAAAACCTCAAAAGACCTTCTTGGTCTTTTTATTTAAAAAATACTTTTCTATGGCCAATATGAAGAAATGTCTCAAATTATACCAATTCATGCCAACATTGTTGCATGAGTATTCTAGCTACCATTAAGCAGGCATTTGGTGGAGGAGGAGGGACTAAAAATTTATGATACAAACTGGAGTTATGGATTGCTCTGTGGCTTTGTGCCCCATCTGTCAAACTGGGGTGTCTGAACGGAGAGAAAGCAAGAAATTCCCACAAATCACAGATTGCAGTGCTGTTCAGCTCCCTCATTACTTTAAAGGTATGATTCTGTGTGAATAAAAATGTACAGTTAGCATTCTGAAGTATTGAATGGCTTTTAAAAGCATTTAGAAAATATGTACAAGGATGAAAAGGTCACTCGCATAAAAGAGGGTATGCACAAGGTGAAAGCCTAATGAAACATTATGCGGTATCTTTTTTGGTGCTCAGAATAGCTCCAAGGTTAAGAGACTCCGAGTCAGTCTTCTGCAGATCCATTTCCTCTCTCCAGGCTTCTCATGTTAACCCAGTGATTTAGTGCTCTGCATTAAGAGCAATTCACCTGCCTCTGGTGTCCCTGTGGCCCGTCCCTCTAGGGAGCGAGGTGGAGAATAAAAAGTTCCACATATGGTAAAGTCAAGCTGCTTGGAGCCTGCTGAGTGTCTGCTGTGGGGATAGCGGCTCCTGAAAGCCCCAGCTGGTACTTGGAAGAGATTCTGCATTACTACACCTCAGTGCCTGCCTGGTTCCCTTCGGAAACTGTTGGCTCCACATACGACAGCCATTTTAGATCTCTTCAACCCTTTTCTCCCGGTTCTGTATCCAACTGAACAGTTGGTCCTCTACTGCTAGATAATCAAATTCTTCCATCTGGTCCTATCCCTGTGGAACTGAAAAGGTGTAGTGTGCACCCGGTCCCAAACACATACCAGGAGAGGCACAGACTTCCCAACAAAAAGCAGTCCACAATAGACAACTGCAAAACCTTGATTTTAAATCTAGGGGAAGAAGGGGAGAAGACAGTTAAATATCTATAAAATTACCTCCACAAAAGAGATAGTCAGAACGTGCCAAAGTCACTGAACTGCATGAACTACAAATACAGTAAGAACACATTCCCTACACTTTGACTCCTGCTGGAAGTATCAAGCCAATTACTTGAGATATCCTCCAGGCACGTGCAGTACGTTCCTTGACACATACACCACCCTGTGTCCATGTCAGTGTGACCTGATCGGACACTGGTCACACTGTCCGATGAGTAAACTGGGAAGGCAGGTTAGTATTTCTCCCAACTGTACCATGTCAGTGTGACCTGATTGGACACTGGTCACACTGTCCTGTGAGTAAACTGGGAAGGCAGGTTAGTATTTCTCCCAACTGCAGCAGTTTACCCATCATCTCAGTTTAGCAGAAGACTCAGCACACAAACTGTATCACTGGGTCCTACAATGACTGGTTTCTGTGTCTGGTGTGTGTGTGTGTGTGTATTTCATATTGTGTGAGGGACAGAAGGAGGAACTGTAACAGGTAATAGTTTCCATAATTATTACCCCTACATTTTCCTGGCACTATATTATAATTCCACGGACAGAATATACACTTTGGTTTCCTTCTTGAGGTGGTTTGGCTTTGCCTTTTAACTGTCCAACTATTTCAGTAACAAAAAGGGTCATCTTAATTTAGCCTCACTAGTTTTTATGGAACCTACAGTGGTTTGCAAAATATATCTATTTTTGGACAGCTTTTATTTTCCTATTGCTTTACTGTTTTTAAGGAACTTTAACATGTCTTTTGAATTGATCTTCATGAGAGTTGCGTGAAAGTGTCCAGTACTGGTACTTTCAATCCTCACTTGCTAGATAAAACAGCTGACCCAGAATGACAAAGTGACTTCCTGAGCGTGGACAGCTCATACAAGGTACATCTTGTCACAGGACTGCAGACGTTCAGGTCTGGTACAGGCCCAGAATTTCAAGTCATTGATGAAACAATGGGTGTTGTGTGCAAAGCCAGCAATTTTTGTGTTGAGATTTGTCTTACTTTCACTACTTTTAATAGATAAAGACTAGTTTAAAATAATTAAATACCATCCCTTTACTTTATAAATATGAAAAACCTGAGGTCAAATGACTCATCTAAAATGGTAAAATCGGTATCTCTTCTATTTTAAATAAATGACAGCCTACAATTTGCATGATTCTTGAAGAGCAATTGTCCTGAAGTTCCTTCTAGGATACCGAAATGAGGGTGGGGAATGGAGTGTGGAGAATGGTGGAATATGTTTCAGGTAACTGGATTAGCAGTTTAGAAAAACAGAGTAAGAGATCCAAAGGTTCATTTCACTATACTAATAAGGTCCTTCTAAATCTTCACTGTTTTTCTTCGGTATGTATGAGTCACTTATGCTGTAATTATCAAATACTTTTGCATCTTATTAGGGCTTTTTCTGAAGGAAACTTAAAGTGTGTCACTACTCAGCCATTCTTTTAACAATATAATAAATACTGACCTAGGCTGTATTCTTTCCAAATAAACATTGTCCCGATTTCAAATCATAAACAAGAGTTTACAGTCAATAGGACGAGCAATACCTCAGTTAAGTTGCAGATGTTAATAGAAGTAGTTTTCTTTCTTTCGTTTTTTTTTTTAAGGAAAACTCACTTATCTCATTTAAGCACAACCACCAAAGGTGGCATTCAATGCTCAAGTCACAAAACCATCCCTCTGGCTCCTATCATCACAGTGACTGGAAAATCTTCACTAACCTGAAATGTCAGAAATAATGATCAGATTTAACTCCATAAATAATTTAATAATAGACTTAGAGCATCTCATTCCCTGTTCTGATTGGTGGAAAATCAATTGCACTGTGCTTGGCAATGACTGACTTCTCATTAGAGTTTTTCCTAATTACAGCCAAATGCAATATTTTTGTCCTTCTGTAGAGCCAGACGGCAAAGTAAAAAGTTGCTTTTAATATAAATTTGAGTTCTTATAACCCCTTAACAATAGTCATTCTTCATCCTCTCTAAATCACTTTTGACTACACTAAGTGATGAATCTGTTGGTACACACTATCTCTGGTTTCAAATGACAAAGCTCAACACATGAGTTGTTAACTATCTGTAATGACACTTAGTTGACTAATGCTTCAGTGACACCCAATTTGATCTCACGTCCACTATTAAATTGCAGCTGTGTGACATAATTTAGTGTTGAAAGATTTTATAAAGGAGGCAAAATTGGCTTTGAAGGCCATGCACATTTTTAAAGGTAAGACTGATCATACTCTTCAGGCCTGTTTCTCCCTTGGAGTTTCAAGGAATTAATTTTTCAGTAACATCTACTAGATGTTGTATTTCAGCATTTGCATTTATGTGTTAAAAATTCGTTTTGTGTCCAAATAAATCAGTTGCTATCAGTGGATTTATTCATTGGGACAATCTGATTCCAGTATTAAGAAGACAGTGCTAAGAAAATATAGTTTGATTGGACAAAAAACATAAGCTGTGGCATATTGTCTATATCATATACCTTTAGTTATGACAGAGAGACAACTTTAAATAACTGCATTCATAATTGTGCTACAGAATTCATATACATATTGAAACATAAATTTGTATTTAGGGAAATGAGAATCTGATAAATGAGTATTACAAACAAAACAACAACAACAAAAACTAAGTGGTGAGTTACTAGGAATAACTGCATTCTGCTCACCTCACACACAATCGAAATTAGAAACCATTACCGCATCGAAGACTTGCTCCCAATAGCAGTTAAGCTTCTTTGAATGGATTCCCTATTGTATAAAAAGTATGCCAGTCTTTGACTGCCAAAATCAATTAGTCACATTCATTATGCCTCTATTTATTAATGTTGTACACTTTATAATGCATGTGCTGATGGAACAAAAGAAAGTTATGGAATATCAAATATGTGTTATGATTAAAATCAGAGCAAGAGAAGTAATGATCTTTAGTCTCAAAATGGTTACAAAGCCACTGTAAAGATTAGATTAGTGGTGACAGATTTATAATCTTTTCCAAAATGTAATCCTTACTAGTTCAGATTTTGCAATAGAACAAGTATGTGATTGGTTACAGGTTATTGGCTCCAACCATTATATTCATGAGACTATTGTGCTTCTGTCTCCTGAAATCCAAATACACAATATAATCTTAACAGATGCAATTTTAATCTGTACTGCACTGTAATAATAAAATGGGGCAACATAAGGCTCTTTACTGATATAGGGTTCAGAGTTAATTCAATGATGCTAAGAATGACTGACTGGTATTAAAAGTCGGCAAATAATTAAACCTTATGCTAAAATGAATGAAGAACAATCTTGGCATTCTCTAGCAGGGTAGATTTTGATGGAATTTACTGTCAAGCTGCCACCCTTAAACTTTTCACATGAAACAAAAACTATAATTTGTCTCTCTGTAATAAATAGTGTTATATTCTTTATTTCTCCTCAAGTATTGCAGCATATACGTTGATATACACCATATGATATGATTCCTGCAGTTCTCTTTTGGGGTAAGAGGGGCATGAGGTGGAGAGTACGTGTATTATTTGTTTTAATTGAAAATATTATTAATTGCTTCTTCGTATTAACATTCAAATTTGGAGAGTGACAGTATAGATATGCTAGAACATTTAAAGATTGAGAGGAAAACCATACACCTATTTAACCCTGAAATTATATCAGACATTCAATAAATACATTTCTCATGCCTCCTAGGATTAGTTTCTGAAATGCTGCTTGTGGCTCTACCCCATTATGCTGTACTTTCCAAAAATTCAACTAGCTCACTGAGCCTCTTTCTACTGCTGATTTTGGCAAGCTATTCTATATTCCATCTATTGCGTTCAAAGAAACTTCCCCTCAAATTGCTAATATGAGATAGTCCAGTCGAGTCCTCCATTTCAGTCATGACCTCTATGCTTTCAAATTAGTTTCTACTTCAAAAAGCTTACTGGCATCAAACTGATTTCCTTTTAGGAATATTATTCCCTTCTACTAAATCCCACTTAGCTTTTCTTTCCCCTGAGCTAAACAGACTTGATTTATCAGTCTTCAAATTGCATTCTTAAAGCACTTTTTAGTACCTAAGCACCCAGGTACTGCGGTGATAGACATTACTAAATGCGTTTTAGAGTAGATAAGACATGAAAGAGAATGTGTAGAAAGCTGACATGCTAAACAAAAATTTCAAATATAAATGGAAAGAGAGTTCCTTTACTTCCATTTCCATTCTTGTAGTAACATACACCGTTTACTCCTAAATCTTCCCCTAAAGTCTCAGCTGTCTTTTCTGGGTTATATGTGATCATCCAAACCAAGCTTTGCACATGAATTATGAAGCTTACTTGAGGATGCAGTACCCAATATCCACCTGTATATATAAAAATTCTCTACTATTAGGCAGATACCATGTTAAAGTTGTGTGAATAAAATCCCAAGGAATGCTTTTACTTACACTTTTTTACACCATGTAACTGAAGTATGCAAATGGTTTTACAAAAATCTTGTCGCAAAGTACTCTATACTCTTTTCCAAATTTACCAGATTCAATAATTAGCAATAATGCATTAGATGCCAGTGAGAATGATAAATCTGAGTGCGTCCTACAGTGATGCTGTGGGACACATATTCAATTTTTATTAAAATATGTACATTCCCGCAGCTTGATTTCTTCCAGGCCCAGGGCTAGTGGGCCTATGCTAATTTACATGGCTGATGGAACGCATTGGTTAATCAGGGGATAGGTGCTGGTTTGATGAGCCCCCAAGGAGGCCAAAATGCAGTCACTTCCTGATTATCCTCACACATTATTTGAACTGTGCATAATCCCTCTGACCTGGACACCTTTTCCTCATCACACATTCCATCCCAAGCCTGTCTCCCTTCCAATCCCTGCTAAATTCCTTTGTAGCCAACCATTCCCAAGGCTGCTTTCTGGTAAGGAGTGGAAGGTTTCCTTGTCACCTGACTGTTTAAGGCAACCACCCCTCATGCACTTCTCATTTTGGGGTCGAAGAGCTGTAAATGTATCTCTAGTATACAGCAGTATGTGGATGTTTTTACAAATATCATTTGTATAAAGTGTTTTATATTATCCATGCTTACTAGCATGAGGGGGAATAATTGAAAATTGACTGCAGGTGGAAACAAGAGCCAAAGCAGAATGGGAAAGATATAAAAGGAAGTTAGCCAATAGTACTAAGGAGAAAAATGGAAAGAAAATTTAAGGAAAAAGTGGTCGTGGTCCAGCACTATTTCTTTAACATAGAACATCCACTTGAAACACTGGAAATATTTTGTCAGATTATTAAGCCAACTTTCAAATCTAACTCAATAATTCTTCTATTCTT
>NW_016807867.1:2558254-2575904 GCF_001698545.2 Rhinopithecus bieti
TGAAGAGATGAATACAGCATCAGCTGAAAGTGATGTAGATAGAATCAAGAAGTGTAAGTTTCTCTCCGTATACTAATGCACACTAGCTCTGTTCTGCTCACACTTCTGTTTCCTCATCTGTATGATAAAAGTAATGATAACAACCTCATATCATGGCTCAGGAGAATCAATGCTTGACACCTGTTCAAGTGCAAAACCAAACAAACCCAAACCCTTTGAAATGTATTTCTTATGACTTATATGTCTTTTCTTCAATGCTTGACACCTGTTCAAGTGCAAAACCAAACAAACCCAAACCCTTTGAAATGTATTTCTCATGACTTAAACGTCTTTTTCTTCCTTCCTTCCTTCCTTCCTTCCTTCCTTCCTTCCTTCCTTCCTTCCTTCCTTTTTTTTTTTCTTTGGTGGTGGTGTCAGGGATGGAATCTGGAATCTCCCTCTGTCCCCATGCTGGAGTGCAGTGGTGTGATCTTGGCTCACTGCAACCTCTGCCTCCGTTCAATCAATTCTCCTGCCTCAGCTTCCCGAGTAGCTAGGATTACAGGCGCCACCAAACCAGGCTAATTTTTGTATTTTTAGTAGAGAAAGGGTTTTGTTCTTAGGACTTATACTTCTATACATGATCATTTATTAAATCACTACCAATAGGGAGTTAGGTTTGAGATGGCACTCACAGCATTTTACAAACGAGTTGTTGGTGGTGGTGGTGGTAGTGATGTGTGTGTGTTTACATGTGTGTGTATGTGTGTATATGTGTATATGTGTTTGTTTTAAACTTAGGAAAAGCATGCTTCTTATACAGAACTGTCCTGGAATTTTAAGTGTACAAGTTTGTTATTCTGAGCTATTTGATTAAATTTAACCACAGGAAACTCTTCCAAGTCCTAATGAAGCAGCAATCACATCTAAAAGGAGCCAAGCCAAAAAACATCCTTTTCCAGTATCTCTCTTTCAAATATCAGACTCCAATATAAGCTGCACAGTTTTCATTTCACTTCTGTACCATCTCCCTAAGCTGTTGGAAACATGCTAAACAGAAGACAGGGAGTGCTGCAGCAGTGAGTGTGTGGGGGAAGAGACTAACAGCGGGTACATGTCCACACACAGATGTACGCATGTGACACACACACATGCACACGCACACATTTAAATACACAAAGAAGATTACAAAAATTTATTTTAGAAAAGGACCATAAAAATAGAAAACCATAGTTACTGACAGAAAATCTGAATTAGAATTCTGAAATCAGTCATGCAAGTTAAGACCTTTGACGTATGTATTTTAAGGTTTACTTTATAACATAGTACGTGTTAGTTCAAGGTATAGATTATGTAAAACAGACTTTTAGATAAAGTTAAAATAATCTTTTCATTTAGAAATGAAAGCCCTTTTTTTGCCCCTAAACAAACCCACAACACTTGGACGATTATAATTTTTTCTTAAAAGACACATGCAAATGTAGTTTTAGTCAACGTATCCTTAATAAGGTAAGTTGAATTGTTTTAGTAACTAAAGAAGTTACAATTATCCTAAGGACCCTGGACATAGAATGTAATATTATACATACTATTTCCAGGTTTCCAACATCACATTTATCCCATGTGATGGTACATTTCAGCATAATACTGCAGTGGTTCTGGGATACAGGAGACACAGAAATAATGTCAAAAGCAATTCTTCACATTTGGATCTCACCATATCAAGTGCAAACTGAACTTAAAACATGAAAATACAATTTGCTCCTTCTAAAGTATACGTTTTTATCTCTTGCAAAAAAAAAAAAACCCCACATTTATTTCCAATGCCTCAAGGTAAAGAGGATGGCATCTATCATAAGTGCAGAGAATGTCTGAAGGATTTAGAAGCAATCTTTTCATAATGTTTCTTTGGGTAAGGAAGTGGAGTTATGAGTTACTCAAAATTCATAAAGATTATTAAGTTTACATCCTTACAGAAGATCTGCTGCTACTGTATTTCTCCACCATACTGCCAGCATTGCAGCCCAAAACGATTGAGAACCTGTCTCTGGTCCAGGAAATCCATCCATTTTGTGGTATCAGTGCTCTGCCACATAAAATAAAGGTTCTGTCCCATTCAAAACAACAACAACAACAACGGCACAAATTACTTTCAGTGAAGCAGCCTACAGTATCTGCCTTGAATGCACGGTACTCATTCTATCAGTATTCCTTCATGTAAGTGATTTTAAAAGGTAAGTAAACTCCTATTTCAGCAGGTTTACTCCAGATTATCAGCTTGTGTGTCTGTGCCTGCTGGGCTATTTGAATGATTACCCTATCCCCCAAAGGCCTCAGCTAGGACTGATTCTGCACCCACGGCAGTGATCCCTCACAGTAAGGAAGACTCCTACACAACGGTCAGCCTTCCTGTTTGATAAATTCCAACCTTTCAGCTCATCTAAACTGAGCCTATGGGCTTCATGTTTTTCCTTCTTCCTCCTCGCTTAGGTCTATGGGAAGTTATGAAACATATTTTTCTAGTCCTCCCAGGAGCAAGGCCAGGTTCACAATTTGACCTCAGAAACACAGCAGTCCTGCAACGCCAGACAGCCTGATAGAACTGAGTATTAGTGCTCTCTGCCTGGCCCACACAAACCATAACATGCAGCATGGAGCAATGTTACTTATGGGAAATGACAAGCAATGGATCAGTGGGGGAAAATAATGGGATTTAATCACGTAAAAACATCACAGGCACACAGCTCCCTTTCAACAAGCTGCCCCACTATAGGTGAGGGCACAATGTTCTTAGGAAACTAACCACCTATAATTTATAATGGAGCTGCCTAACCAGCTATTTTGATCAGATGAAGTTAAAGGATTCTTAACACACCCAGAGATTCTAGTTCCCATCAAGTCAATATGCCCCTAGAGAATGATTTTAAACATACGTGCAAAAATATCTACCTATGCAGTAGATAGACGTCTTAGATGTATGAGGAATGATCCCAGGAACAGTTTTAGGCTCATATAAAAGACTGTCATCACAGACTAATTATAGATAGTGGTACCAAAAAAGGAAGGCTGACCCTGCAGTCTTATTTACACAATTTCCAGCCAGAGGGCTGTAATGTGGAGCCCCAGTGGGGGCATTTCTCTCTGAAACCCAAGGGCACCTGCATTAAAGAAACTGGTGTAAATGAATCCCTTTGCTCCATGACAGAAGGGAAGACACCAATACTTCAATTATCTTGATATGGAATACATGTGCTGACCTTCTTGAATTCTATATAATGAGATACAGTTACCTCTTATTTATTTATTATTATTATTGTTATAGTTTGCACTTTACCATGCATTCAATTAGAAGAAGGACATTTTGAGGCAAGAATGATATGCTCTTTGGACAGAAGGTAGTGATTCAAAAATTGCAAAACTTCAGCTTTCAAAAATAGCCTAAGTGACCTCTTGCGGTACTCTGACCACTCCGCAGCAAGCAGGAGGCAACCCCTGTGAAGAGCAAATTCTGGCAAAGTTCTCTCTTCACAGATGATGCACAGCTTAAGCTATAATGAGTTTTTGGGTTACAAATGCTGAACGCATTAATATTCCTTGATGATAATTATCACAGTATAAGCACCTTCCCCAATGTGAGTAGCATAAAGCAACTGAAGCAGCATTTTTACTATATTTGAAACAAGCTGGAAAATGGGATTTTCTACTCTTGTAAACTGAGGTCAACATACATCAAGCATTGCATATTAAACACGCCTATATATGACGCTCATTTCGCTTCCCTTCCCTTCTCCTTCATGTATACATAAAGCTATCTTCTTTATTCATTCTTTATTACGAAATTCTTGGTAGGAACATATATGTGATACACATAATCTCAAAACAAAATGTACTTCCATTGCATCATAATGAATCCGATGTTTCTTCTTATGAGAATACAAGTAGCAAATAAGATCAGTAAGCCATGTTTTACAGATGAGATGTGTCTCTGTGCAGTTTGAATGAATACTGTGGTCACTGGCTGCATATAAAATAGGAAGAAAATTAGAGTCTAGCAAATAGGCTTCTAGAAGAATCAAACACACATTTCATATAAATCTGAACAAATGACCAGTCTTTACCTTTACACCTTCAAAACTAATAATACTGATAAGCATGGAAAGATTTAAATGTGGATTCAGCCTACCAACAAGATGACAGTAATGAAGTCAGCATCTTATTTACTGGCAACATTTTTGCATAAGGCTCCCAGATACCAATTTTTATCCCAGATTAAAAGAATAATGACTGTTATTTGGGTAATAACTATCAAATATTACAGAAAAATTGATAAAGGTGGTCCATTATGCATCATATCCATATGTACAACAATATCTGTCTAATACTCATTATTTGCTCCAGCATACCCAAATTAAAGGCTGAAAAGATTCAATATACTATACCCCAATTTGATTTGATAATATGCTATGAATGGACTATAAATCAATTTTCCCTCATCTCTCTTCCTTTCCCTTCCCCTACTCAGTAAAAGAAAAAAAAGGAAATATTTATTATAAAGCTCAATTGATGCTAGGCAGCTTAAAATAATCACAGTTAAGGTCTTCTTACTAACATGTTATAATGTCAAGTTAGTACTCTATGTAATTAATGCTAACAGCATTTTGACTTAGTGACAAAATGAAAGCCAGTTTGAACCCTTAATCCAAAGAATGTAAATTGGTTGAGGTATTCAGTAGGTGTGAATCTGTTGAACTCATTTGTACCACGTTACCCTACACTTCATTTAGAAAATAAGCCATGCTACAACTGCCTCCAGTTCTCCAGCATCATTTTTACTTATGTGCTGCAAAAATGTCTTAAAATCCCATTTGAATAGATGGTAGGGTTATAAGGGAACCTTTACTAAATATTTAACAGTACTATCGGCGTATTAAACAGTATAACGTGAGAGCCATGAAAGCATGATCTACAGGGTTTGCCTTCTTCAACTTAATGCTGGTGCTCATTTGAAACACTCCACAAGCCCATTCATCAGCAGAACTGATGCATTTTAAAAAGTCCTCATTTACTAGCAGATAAATGTGGTTAGAGAACCTTTTTAGTGCAGAAATGACTGAAAACCTATTTGATTTTACTGTTCAAAATTTGCTTTACTATGGCTAGGGAAAAAAAAAGAGCCTCACGAAACATTTAAAAGGCCATTTTGAAATAATATGTAAAAGCTAAAGGAACATAGCTTTGAAACAGGTAGGGGAGGGTATATTTTTCACCAAAAATACATCAAAACAAGGCAACAGATTTATAGACAGCTGATACAGCAAATATATTCATTGAATCTGGAAATAATATCTCAAGTACATATTATATAATGAGATTACCCACTGAGACTCTTGCCTGACTGTGACACTGTTGGCAGGTGACTTCATTTGCAACTACTCATAATTGCTTTTTTTTAATGGGTGAATATTATTTTGTGTACATTAAGATATTTCTAATTACAATTATGCCTTTTGAATAAGTTAATAGAATATTTTAACCTGTCACAGTAGATAGAAAGTAGGAATTCTCTTTGACAATGTATTTCTTTTCTTGAAGAGATATAATATAGACTCATTTAAAGAAAACCCCCTTTCTAATGGAGGCCTGCAGAGTTCACGTTTATTCAGTAAACACTGTAACAATGATTATCTGTCCTCCCAGTTCTCAGTGGAGACTCTTGCTTTTGAAAATGTCTTGTGGTGACTTACTAAATTCAGGCTATTTCAATTAGTATTACTGCACATTAAAAATTAATTGCATTACTGAGTGGATTAAGGTTTAAATTTCAATTCTACAGTATGTGCACTAGAAATGACAGCTAAAAATCAATGCTCTTTGGCCCACAATCGGAAGTGTGTGCGGTTGAATAGCGTGGGACTGGCGTCACCGGCCAAGCAGTTTTAAAAGACTTGATAGTTCTATTGAAGGTGTGTCAGTTCTAATCCTGGATTTTAGTTTGAATGCTGCGCAGTAGCCCAGCCTCAGAGAGAGAAAAACAAAACAACAGCTGCACTAACAATTTGAAAACAAAAATGGACACAGGTACTAAAATTATGCCAACAAAGGGAGTAACAGTGCCCCTAAATACACATCTAATTATCCCTTGGTTAAAAGCTTGTTCACAATTCTGTTCAATAACAGAGCAGAATCTCTGACTTCAATCTACATTATTTTGCTATTAGTTACTGGGTAAAAACAGTAGATCGGGGCAGGCAACTGGCTATTTTGTAAAGAAAACAACTAGTGTATACAATATTCATAATGACTTTATCTATGTCTTAAGGAAACCAAAAAAGATATTGAAAATACAAATCTTTTCTTTAAGAAATAATCCCATCTAGACCTCTATTTTAAAATGAATTATTAAATCTCTTTGGGGAAAGGGACAAATTAGGATGGGCAATAGTTGCTCATTTTGACTACAGATTTATACCATCTATACGAAATGGGTGAAAAGAAATGTGTCACTTTTATTTATAGGAAATTTGTTCTTTTAAGAAGATGAAGATGAGAGACATTATGAATGAAGTCAACAAAGAGGCATCGACAAAGAACTGCAAAACCACCCAGGGTATCTGGTTTTGGAACTGAATGGTGATTGGTATGTGTATAAGAGAAAAAAATGATGTCTGCAGTGTTCCTCAAGATCCCCTCCGTGTTGCACCGGTGGCCAACAGCAAGTTCGGCAGCAAGAGAGTCAAGAAGATGGGAAGTAATAATAACAATAAAAAGAATAATCTGGTGCAAATGGACCCCAAGGTGTAGTTGTCATCCCTGTGCAACAATCACCCTTCACTGCAATTTACTGATGCTGCTTCATTACAATACAGCATATAAAGGGGCAATGCACAAAGTCACTATTTAAAGCTACACGGTTAGAAGCAGTGCATCCCACCCTAGCAGGCACTGTTATGGGAGCTATGTCAGATTGTTCAAAAGTGAATTGACCTGTAAAAAAAAAAAAAAAAAAAAAGAGGTGAAACCTGAATGCAGCATGGTGCTAAATTTGGGGAGAAAGAGAAGAACATGTAGCAGGAAAAAGTGTTTCCTTAGTGAAATATTAAAGTGATCCCAAATTAATCTGAATTAAAACCTCCTTTGAGAGTGTAACAACTTGTGGCTTTGCTAAAAGGAAAAGATAAAGAAAATGATGTTTCCTGTTTGGAAAATATAAACAGGCTCTCTATTTTCTATTTTCATCCCTCATAAAATGAACTGAAATCATGTTTCTAGGTAAATGTGACACTATAAATTCAGGTTAATATGACTGAAAAGAGAGAACGACTGATTCTTCTAATTTTTGCCTGCCGTAATTGAAAGTCTTACTTTTCAGTCAGTGCTCAAAAGATGCCCAGGCAACGTGTTATGGGGGAAAAAAAGAGATTCTCTCCTCACCAAGGATCATTGAGTATGTCATTGGTTAATTTTTGCTCTATGCTTCTCATTAGCATTACCCTCAAGTTTCTGGTTATCACATCCGAAATATTAAGACATAATAACTACGAAGGTGCAGATAATTGGATATTAACCAGAACATACTTGACTGGGCAGGAGGTAGAGCCCTGCTTAAACTAATCCTGAAATATATTAATCACCAATTAATGAAAGGGTTTCAAATTCATTTCTATTATAGAACACCTCCGAGTATCTAAGCTTTTTCTAACAAAATGACTTGGAATAACAGGGTAGAAATAAGAAATACAGCCATCTGATGATGGCTTGAATTAATTCTTTACAGCCCATTGTCAGGTAATCATGAAAACTATAGTTAAAGCCTTACTTACTCTTTACAAAGTCTGATGAAAAGAAGGAACTCTTTTCAAAGTTCAGTGGCCTCTGTTTAATATTCCAAATTTATCTCTTCAAATAACAGAGCCATAGCTAAATATTTCATCAGAGAGCTGTCAGAATATTATCCAAGTCTTCCACCTCTAGACCTTCAGCTCAATAACAGATGTACTCTTAAAACATAAAGCCAATTAATGGAAGCCTGGAGAACTCCAGTGAAGATATGCTATATACACAGTGAACACTCCATGGTACTAGGTTGATGAATTAAGAGATAAAAACCTTGTCTAGTAGAAAATGTCACTCACCACTTACTTACATGGAAATAAAGTAATGCTAAAAAAAAAAAAAGAAAGAAAGAAAAGGAAGAAGAAAACATAAAGAGGAACAAACGGAGAAGAAAAATCACACTTTTGTATGTTCCATGTGGCTGCAAGATAGTGTCTGATATGTACATCTAACAGGCGTTTCATTAGTTTGGTTTAAAAAGCCTCACTATGCTCTGTGGAAAAACTCATACAAGTGCTCACTAAGTTAGATACATCGCTAGAAAAATGCCATTCATCTTAAAGAAAAAAGTAAAATTTCTAAGAACATTATTTTCTTAAAGAACAATGTTTTCTTAAAGTGTGAAAAGAGACTGTTATCTCTTTTCATACTTAAAAGATGCAGTTCCCCAAAACTCTGAAGGAGACTTACATTTTTATGCCAGAGGAAACAAGGTATGTGAATGAATGCAATGCAAGTGTGAACTTAAATGATACCATTTCTCTATTTCTCCTGCCTTGATTCACTTAATTTGATGAGATAGTAAGAAAACGCTTGTTATCTCAGAGTTTTTTTTTAATTCTGTTGTTTGTTGACTTTAATTTTAATAACTCTTAAATAAGCACTCACAGCAGATGGACTTAAAATATGCTGGCAAGCAGGCCCTTTTATCAACAATTTTGCCATAGAAATACACAAACATTTCAATGGCTCTTCATTAGCAAACAAATCAACAAGTGATATTTTAATGCATGACTTTATTCCATCTCTGTGGGGACTGCAGTTGAGAGTGTGATGTACAGTACAGAGAAAGGAATCATCAGCCACAATGTCCCAGGGCTCTCTCCATTGAGGACTTCGCAGCCTCTGCTTAAAGACTGCATTTAATTGACTGATAGACAGTAGCTTCTTTGTTCACAGAAGACAGCGAAGTAATGGCAGCTTGAAAATCGTACCATCTACAGGGTCTCCTGAGACTAGTAACAGGGGGATATGTGTCAGGAATAAATAAATAATCTAATTATTAAGCCACTTCCTGTCAAGTTAACTCCAATTTGTTGGCTTTTGAAGGCAACAAAACGAGGCATTTTTCCTCATTATGCTTCTCTTTTTATACCAGTGGTAATCACAGGCGGATTAAAGGGTGCCTGATTGGTTTTTTTGTCAAGGAACTGAGAAGCAGCCAACAGTACAGAAAAACAGAGTTGGGGTTAGAAGAAATTTCATGCTTGTCTCCTTTCCAGCTCCCTAACAGCCCACACGGCTGCCCCATACAGAGCTGCCAGCTGTACAGCAAATGTGTACCCCTCCAACTGAGGCCTACCGGGCCACAGGCGCCATCCTGAGAGCTGTGAGATACCTTGCAATCTTGGCAGGTAGCTACTGCTGTCATAGGCATAATTCTAAAGGTGACCTACGAAACCCCATCAGCTCACCAAATGCAACAATATGAGCAGCTGAAGTTCGACACCCACTCTCCATATTGGCTCCCTTTCCTTTGTTTACTGCTATTAATGGCCCTGAAACTAGGAAATAACCTATGGAAATAGGTCATCAGAGACCTTTTCCTTTGATGTGTGTGAACCGATTCTGTGGAAATAGGTCACCACCCGTGTGTGTGCATGGGCAAGCAGGAATGTGCAGGGATGTATATCTTTTTAGGTATTGCTGATGACTTTTAGTGCCCTCCGTTCGGAAATGCTTTGCAACCTTCATTCAGAAACAGATACCCACGTCTGATAATGAACATATCAAAGAGTGAGTGAAAAACCAACACATTGGTGGTGCATTCTACAGGAAGTCAAAGGTGAGGACAAAATGAGATCCAGAAGCCCTGCCATTGTATGTCAGCCAGTCACATGACCGTATCCAACTGGTAGGGCCTCTCTTCCTAGCGTCTCTGTGCTGAGCCTAGGAAGACAGGCTGGCATCCAGTAATTCTCCTTGAGAACAACATTTTTCTGAGGCCCCTTTAGGGGCAGTGTGTTCTAAAGAGTAATAAGACATGGAATCTTCGATCTATGGCCTCAGCCACAATCCTCAGCCTCACAGAAAATTAACATCACAGGAAATGTCTAGCAGGCTATCTTTGGGGTTTATAAATGTGAAAATACACTAACTGCCAGTGTTTTCTATTCTTGTAAATCAAAACTGCTAGACGCAACCTAAAACACATGATTTGTCTTTTAATAGCTTAACCCTGAAATTGAGTGACAGACCTGAAGATTTTATCCCAAGTTCCTTAAGAAATGACAATCCAAAGAATCACGATGAGCTCTTAAAAACTCTGCCTTCCTCCAAAAGTCATTTTCTTTGAGTTTCTTTTAAATTGTCTTTGTTTTAGGAAGGCTGATCATATGGAGCCTTGGTAAGTTCCTGTGGCCCCTCTTTGCACTCAGTAAGCAGTACAGCTATGTTATATTTATGCCCGCGTATGTCCTTTCTAAATACATCTTGAATTTTTGCTAAATTGTGCAGATAATTAAACCCTCTTCATATTTACAGTCTGCTTCATTGGTACCATGAATTCTGTTTTCAGTTACTGTCTGCAAATTCCCTCTCTGAACAATTTCATACTAAGCAATAACACTTCATTTTACATAAGTTTTATCTGATGTCCCCATACAGAGCTGCCAGCTGTACAGCAAATGTGCGGTTCTCAAACTGAGGCCTACCAGGCCACGGGCTCCATCCTGAGATCTATAAGGCACCTTGCTGTCATTGGCAAGCGTTCCCTACTATCTCTGTGACCATCACTCCACACTGCACACAACTTAAAATCATCTGATTATTAGAATTTGTGGCCCACACTCCATTTTATCCTTTATTTAATCTATCCCCAGATCACACATTTGTTTAAATGTTTTGGCTGGTTTACAAATCATGCAGCCATCTGCACAGTAGGTGTGACACCATTTTTTAGACAAAAGTTACGTTATAAACAAAGATAAAGTCATTTGAAATGCTTTGGTGTTTGTTATTCTGCCTGGTTCACTTGGACCAACTCTAAGAAATAAATAGAATTATCTGTGTAAATCGATGAACATCTATGAAAAACAACACCCAGCAGAACGCCCAGCTTGCTCCATTACCTACGTTAATATCATGACAGCTGAGGAGAGATGACCTGGCCCACTTCTCATCTCTCCTGTACAGATGGCTATTAAAGAGAAAGTATCCCTTTTGTATGGTCCATGTAGAAACCCTTTATGGGCTTTTCAAATAAGCCAGCATTGCCCACATGAGGGTAGCTTTCTGTTACCATTAAACTGCCCAGATTTCATCTTTTTTAATCCAGCTCTTGATGAAATAAGCCAGTGTTTTATCATATTTAACACCAAATGCTTGTTTCTTAATTCTCTGAATTTTGTAAGCAATCAAAGATGATTTTTTTAAAAAAAGCGTTCAGTCATCTTCTCATTTAGAATGAATGTAAATCAAGATTCCAGAATATCTCAATGATTTTGAGCTTCTTAGGAGAGCATGGAGATTATAAACACATATGTATACCTACACATATAGGCATTATTGTTGATCCATTTCTATTCATTCTTTTGAAACCAGTCAGTGAAAGCAAGAGTTTAAAGGGCAACATGGACCTTTCTCTTTCATATATTTGGATATTTTCCCTTAGGACATAAAATCCTAAACTACTATGGACCTCAAAATACTGGTTTTAGTCTTTTCTAAAGCAAGTACACTCAAGCTGAAATGCTTCAGAGGTGATACTGAATGCCACAAAACGATAATGAAGATTAGTCACAGAGTATACCACCCAGTAAAGAAATGAAAGGAAAACAATGCCATTTGTGACCTTGGGCACCAAACAAATTGCAGGATGTATGAATGCCACCTGCCACAGAACAGACTATAATTTCACCACACTGTTAAGAACCGATTTACTCATTCTTGATGCCTTGACATCAGTGATATATATCACGTGTAACACAACACATAGAGTATACATCTTCCCACATATGCTGGAGAAGAGCTTAATCTTTTCCTGGTGTTTTGAAAATCGTGATTATCTATAAAATACTGAGTATTTATTAGAGATATAAATAAAAAGTCAGTATCTTTGCATCAGTGTTTTCCTATTAGCTATCCTTTACAATCCCAAATTCTAGTTCTGCTTTTCTAAGAGATAAATATATTTGCTTCTTCAAAATGCTTTAACATTACACTTGATCTATCTAGAACATGTTTATTAGTGACTATTTCTGGATTTTCCTATCTTTAACAAAATGGGGTATTCTGACACTTAGAACAATTTTGCCATTAACACTGTTCTTTCTAATCAGATGAAAAAAATAAAATTTATTAAGTAACCATTTCTAAGCATATTTTTAAAAATAATCCTTATGTAAAAGGCTTGTACCTAGTCCATTCATTTTCTCCATCCATGAACTTTGAAAGGGAGGGCTGGAAATGGCCATAGCCATATACTGACTACTTGTCCTCCAAAGTCCATAACTATAGTAATCAATTCCAAGGATAATGGTATTTCTCCCCTTTGATCATTCCTTTGTCAAGCTGACTGGCCTTCAATGGTGAGTGTACTGCCGGTTGTCTACCACCAGCCGCTCGCAATTTGCTCACTATGTTTCATGAGACAGTTGTTTGTGGCTGTTTGGAACACATTTGTCTCTTTCGGGATTTATGCGCTAGTTGCAATGCCAACCTCCATAGTGATCGAAATTTCTTTCTAACTAAAATAGATAATTAGAGGCTGGTAATTATTGGTCAAGAATTATCAGAGTGAAAAAATTAAGCTTCTCATAAATAGTTCTTGGCAATGTCATCTCTTTATATTATCTCATGCCTAACAGCCCTTTATTCAGAGCACTTACAAATTTACTCTACGCTGTTGAGCCTCATAATTTTATATGAGGCAATCCCTTTGCTGGGTTAAACACATTTAAATTCTCTTGTTTCATCTCTATTTGTGCTAATCCATACCAAAGAAAAATAATAATAACAGACAGCTCAAAGAGGAAAATAACAATAAATATTTCCTATGCTGATAGAAAAGAGAAGGGTGAGTAGGAAATTAAAGCACCTAATACATCCTGGTATCTTGTTGTATTCTCAGGTCAAAAGCCAACATAAACTATGTGAAAAGAACAAAGGAAGAAAGGAAAAATTTTCTTATTGGCACAGATCTTTAAAGAGGGAAATCTTTTCCCCAGGAAAGCTGTTAAAATGTTTTGTAGCTCTTTTTGTGTGTGTGTAAAGAAGGAAAGAAACCCCTGAATAGTCACTGGTCTGATTTCTTACTGAAACTGTGTCTAAATGTGGTGAAGAGGGAGGTTTTCTTTTTTTCCTTAATAGACGTAAGTCAATTCCCTAGTGCATTTTTATCGAGTAATTATTCTCGCAACTCAGACCATGTGTCCACACCTTGCTGCAAAACTGCACTTAAGAAGGGCACCTCCAGTATGTACCTGGTAGAAACATTGATGGTTTCCCTTTCACAAATGTCCCTGGCCAACAGCCTGAGACCAGCACATCCAGAAAGATGCGTGGCAGTTGCTTGACACTGAGATTGCACAGAAACATAGGTGCCACAGAAGCAAATGCAAATGACTTGAGTAAAGAAGGAATTTAAAGTTACACCTCATTGGGTCATCTGTAGGTCTTGTTTTCCATCAGGTGACATAATCCTTCCTCTACACTGATTGAAATGTAAAACAAAATCCGCAAGAACACTATATACCCTCTTAACAAAAGGAGTAAGAGGCTTTTCAGATAGTCCCTAATCCCCCTTCCTCTACTGAATGTCTAGTTGAGATTATTTTTTGATTAGACAAAAAACACACACAGATACACAGCCTAAAAATACCTACCCTCAATGGAGGAATTTTAGCCAACAAAATAATGCTGCCTGCCTCATTTGAAAGACTAAATAGCACATTAGAAGAATTCTAAAAAGGGGTATCTTAGCCTTTGTGACGCCCTTCATTTTTGCGTTTTCTCTCTCTCTAGATACTAACAGCACGAAAATGGTGTAAGGACTTGGATGCATGGTCAACAGATAAAACAATTAAATGGATGCTACTCATTTATTTAGGCCTCAAGTGCAAGAGAATTAGACATTTTATTATTAAAATGGCATGAATATTAAATAACTAGACCCTCTGTGCAAAGGAATGGAATATGCTTCTCTGATGAAAGGTGAATTGTTAAATGCTCAGGTCCCAAGAGGTGAGTGTCTTATTAATCCACTATAAGGTAGAAGGGAAAAAGCCTTGGGAAAGCACTAATGATGCAAGGAATATAAAACAAGTACAAACAGGAATGATACAAAGCAATTTAAAAAGAAGACAAAACAAACTGATTAATGTTTATAGGCAAAATGATACCAAAATTGGAAAATCAAAAAGTACTGTTATGCTGAATATTCAATAGAAATTCTAAATGTGCAAAAGAGTATTAACATTGTGGTGAAAATATATTCAACATATTCGTCTGAGTACTGGGACAAATAAATCCAGAAACAAAAATACGTTTACATTGAATAGAACTAATAAGAAGCATGACCACAAAATTTCACTGAATTTCCCATGAACTGCAAACTCCTATGAACTGCTTTCATTCAAGCCTATCTAAAAGTGCAGCATGAGGTAGAATCATGAATGACTGCCACCAACACAGTCTACTCAAGAAATAAAGAGACAGGAAATATTAACATTTATCATTTGGCAGGAATTCATTTTTTCTAAGCCGCTCCTCTCCTCTAAAAGCTGTTTTAAAAGTTTACACAAGGTATTTTCACATTCTCAAACAGAAGGGAATTTCAAGGAAACATTTGAATCTCTCCTACGTGTTGCCATTATCTTCTAATCACTCACTAAAGTTGTCAACGCTATTGTCACGTTGAAGGATTTACTATTTAATATATGAGAAATCACTAATAATATTAATACTTAAATCTGTAAAATGTAGAGATAAATTGATCAATATTTTAGCTGCTATGTATAAGTTCCATTTTGTACAAATAAGCTCTTAGTCATTTATAAGCAACAACCCCCTACCTATCATTTGAAAACCATAAAGCACATCCTATTGAAAATTATCAATCAATTTTCCACATGCTTTTGAATGTATCTTCATTAATTTATACAAGAAAATGGAAGTTTTGTGATAGCTGTAATGATCAGAAATGACAGGTGAACAACCTTCCACAAAGCATTCTTAGAATACTTCTAATTAGTATACAATAAAACTTGTTCCTCCCTGAAAACAAGTTCATAGTCCAAAATGTTGAATTTTCTTTCCTGTCTTACAGAGTTTCATAGTAGGAGAGTATGAGGTTAATTTGACTTTTTAAATATTGTAATTATTTATGGTATTATGAAATACCATGAAGTGAGTATGAAATAAAAAACTCATAGTATAAAAAACACAAATGAATAACAAAAATAGCATAAAGTAATAGCAATTGTCATTTTACTAGCAGAAAAATGATCTGCTTGATAAAGTTTAATTGGCTGGCAAAACGCTTAGTGTTATTACTAAGTGCTTATCAAATTAAAAGACATAGGCACTAATCTGTGAGGAATTAAGAAATAATGGGACAATATGAATAGGTTAAAAAAAGATCCTCTTAGTTTTTGCCCATGTGATACATGCAAAATCCTAAAAACAATGGCCTGGAGTAACTTCAGAAATCTTTCCCCAAACCACTTTTATAAAAGTCTATGGAAAATTTGGTGGGGCATAAAAAAAGATTACTGAATTCTTTACATGATCTTTATGATCATGATTATTTCCAGGCTGTTGAAACCATACATATAAAACTATTTTATGGCTATTTAAATTATTTATGTTTCCCTATCACAAAAACTCACTACTTTAGATTTTGATACAAAGATGCTTAAGCTACACACAGCAGTGCCATTACCATAATAACTTCTGAAATTAAAACCTGTCTAAAACTCTATGGAAAGCTAACATCCAGTTCATTAACCATTCCTGTTAGTTTTCAATAATGCAAAAATGATTAGAAGTTTAATTTGTTAATCACCTGTGTTTTGACTGGCAGTAGATATATAATCCTCTGCAGAAGTCTAAACTAGCCCTTGCAGAAAATAAAATGTGCTAATACCTTATCAGGACTAATAACAGAAATTAAAAAAAAAATCAATCATGCCGAGGAAAACCATTGATGGTTGAACAATTAATTCATCTTTAACTCTGTTTAATGGTGATATACACAAGTAGAAGAAACATCTATCTGTAATAAGGTTTAGAGTGTCACTCACCAATCATGTGATTTGCAACATGAACCTGAATATCCCATTCATTGTAGAAAACCATCTGACACTTGATGCATTGATAGGTCTTCTTCTGAGAAAACAAGTATAAACAGAGTTACTTAGACACATGGACTCTTAATTGTTTCTTTGTTTAAAAAACATTCTTCTGAGATGCTGGTCTTGCCTATGTTGCTAAGAAACAAACTAAACTACAGGGCCACTTGGCCCAAGTTCCACGAATTCCTTACTTACACCTTATGGCTTGATCCCAACACCATATTTTCATTTGCAGACATTTAGAAGAAAGAGAAGCACATAATTATGGCATAATATATTTTAAAGATCCCTAAACTCAAAACAGAAGGTTTTAAAACCAGAAGTATTACAGAAATACAGTTTTAAAAAACATGAGTATTAAAAAAAAATCTACAGAGTTTCAGAATCCAATGTCTTTGAAGATCAGGCACAATTTCATTCTGACCAATATAACTAGGGTATTGCTTCTAGATATCAATAAGTAATATGGCTAATAAGTTAAGATTCACAGATTCCAGCTAAAATATTTAGAGATACAATTTTCAGCTAAAGTCTACAATTTAAATGATGTTTTAGAAGTTGCTAAGTATTAGCATTTAAATATGTACTTCATCCTATAAAGAAATAATATCATAATGAACATTCTAACACTATTTTATGTTACACAACAGTCCTGTGAAGTACATAGAGCAAGATTTTTATTACAATTCTTATAACATAAATGAAGAAACTGAGGTCCAGAGAAATAGGAAGATTTGCCTGATGTCACGGTGCTGTACAGCTGGGAAGAGAAATACTTTCTTTTGATTCTAAATGCTGGTAGGCTCTCTGATTTCTGAATCATAAAGCAGCCATTATAATTTTACATCTTTGGCCGGGCGCGGTGGCTCAAGCCTTTAATCCCAGCACTTTGGGAGGCCGAGACGGGCGGATCACGAGGTCAGGAGATCGAGACCATCCTGGCTAATACGGTGAAACCCTGTCTCTACTAAAGAATACAAAAAACTAGCCGGGCGACGAGGCGGGCGCCTGTAGTCCCAGCTACTCGGGAGGCTGAGGCAGGAGAATGGCGTAAACCCGGGAGGCGGAGCTTGCAGTGAGCTGAGATCCGGCCACTGCACTCCAGCCACCCAGGCAGAGCAAGACTCCGTCTCAAAAAAAAAAAAATAATAATAATAATAATTTTACATCTTTATTATTGAGTCCCAGTACCTATTACAACTCAATAAATAGAGTATTAGTTGTGTTTTCCAGAGCACATACTTACATAACTTCCTTTTTGATGA
>NW_016807867.1:2576134-2653328 GCF_001698545.2 Rhinopithecus bieti
AATATTTGTAATTAAAACCATGTTGGGGACAAAATAAACCATTATGAAAATAATCCATTTTAAAATTTCCCAAACATGAGAAAATTACATTTGTAAAATCACATAAATGACATTTTCTTACAAGCATTTTTTACAGAATTATGGTTTCATTTGAAGTCATATAAAATTGTCTTACAAATGGCATGAATAATGAAATACCAGCCTGTAAATTACAATCAACTTGAAAGAACTGAAGTTCTTTAGAATTTAACAAAATTAAAGTTAAGCACAAACATTTAGCATAATTCATTTGAGATTTAAAATTATAAATGCCATTAATATAATTTTTCCTAATTATTGTAATTTAACATAATATTTTCTTCTGCAACAGTGAACAATATTCTTTGTAAACCACACAAGTATAGGCATATTTCCACTGGAGGCTGTCTAAATCATCTGACGGTCTTTGTACATTAGGCATATTGCAAACTATGTGCTGAATCTAAATCTAACACGGATTTCAAACACCCTGACAATCACCAAGGAAGATTTACTACACTGAGCTGTTTACAAGATGCTTTTGTTGGTGACATATAGAGCAACATGTGTTATGTAAATAACATCTATCCCTTTTTTAACAATATTTCCCTTTAGAACTAGTTAGAAAATATTTCTTACTCCCTGATGACCTACATTATATATTGTTTATTAGCATACTTCTAGCATTATTCCTGATACGTGACCTTGCTGAAAAACAAAGAAACATAAACTTAATGGCTAGTCTTTTCTCTTGTTAGCACAGTAAAATATGCAATATGTCGAAAACTGTCTCCAAAAATGATGACTGATGAATATGTTGGCAGAATATACTAGGGCTTTTTTTTCCTAGTCTAATAATAAAGAATAAAATCATTTGAAAAGCCAAAATAATAAAATGCCAGCACTTACTACTGTCTTCAAAATGAACTGACACATGTAAGTTTTCTTTTATCATTGAATGAAAATGCTTTTGCCACTACTGATAATTCAAACATTAATTCTCTCCACTCATAAAACAGTGTCTAAAATGCTATGTTACATATTTTTATTAAAAAAGCCATATTCTTATCTATAAGCTCCTAAATTTATGGCTAGATAAGAACTGACTGTGACCAGAAACAATGAACCGTGATTTTAAAATACTGACGCTTGAACTCTACTTCACCATATTTTTCACATTTCCCAAATACAAAGCCATGATATGCAAATTGGTATGTGTGAAGGGTTTTCTTTTAAAGGCATGATATAAAATTCATTTTACCCTCAGTTTTAAAACGGTGATGTTAAATGACCTTTAAAGCATCTTTCATTACAACTATAGATTCTTTGCAAAATATTGGAGCGATCCCTGCACACTTGTACACCATCTTTAAGTAAAGGGATTATAACCTCTGAACAGTGTCAGCCTTGGGGAACTCATTCCCTTGGAGGTAAATTTATTCCACTTCTGTATGGCTAAAATTATGAGAGAATTCTTCCTAATTCTAGATCCAAATCTGCTTTTTCTGCTACTTTCACCCATTGGCCCTAACTCTGGTGCTACAAAGAAGAGGTTGAATCCATTGTCTAATATGACAATTACATTAGCCCCTTTTCAGACTGAACACAGGGGCACAATGTAAGAAATGAATTACCTCCCATCCTGGTTACCTATCTCCAGGTCAATGTTTTAAGAAATAGAACCCCAAATGAAGCTCAATATTCCAGGTATGATCTGACCCTTGCAGAGTACATGAGGATTGTCACCTCCCTTAGGACAATTACTTACATTTATATAAAAGACAACAAAAAAAGTCAAGTGAGATAATTTCTTTTAAAAGCAGATAAAAGTAGAAACAGAACTTCCATTGTTTGGGCCCCAGATTGGCCTTTATCAACGCTTAAGTTGTCAATTTACTTGAAATGCTAATTTAGTACATTTTTAAAAGAGACTTTTTTTTTTTTCATTAGCCTTTTTAAATGTGCTACTTGGGAGTGGGATTGTCATTTCCTGATTGTTCTCTTTTGTTTTCTGATACTGATAGATGTAATTATCAAGGATACAACTTTTTCCTAGCACCTCATTATTTTTGATTGATTTTGAGAACAATTTAAATGTGTCTTTTTGACATTCTTGTTTTCAGTTACATTCTGGGTAAGGTACTCAGAGACTTTTTAAAAAGAACATCTCATAAATTAAAAAAAATGATTAGAGATGCCTAATAATATAGTTTTAAAAAATTATTCTGATTAACCCTATTACCCTCCATTCCATCCATTAGGACTCAGACTTCACATTCAGTCTTACCAAATTTTAAAAAGTAATTTAAAATAATAATTATTAAAACTTATACTTTGTAGAAATCAAACTGCTTTGATTTCTTTTACCAAAATATTGAATAGATTTTTAAAAAATCAGTGCATAGTAATCCTCTAAAACAGAAATGAAAAAAAATTAAGTTGTTACCATGGGAGGTGACTATTGCATCAATTTCTTTTTCTGAAAATTGGCAATGAAAGGGTCAGAAGCACCTTGCTTTTTTTAGGAGGAAGTGTAGGTCGTGCCTATTTGATGAGTGAAAGCTTTTCTTTATAGAAGAATGACAGCAGAAGGAATGACAAAATTAGATATTCACCATTTTGCAATGCCAAATAACATGGTTCAGGATAATCACTAACGGATGCTGAAACTAGTAGAAGACAGATTATTCTGAGATACTCAAATTTCATCCTTTGATCATTGCAAAGCGAACTATGTATCTTTACAATAAATCTAGCTAATGGTAATTACTCTAACCAGACTACTTAGCTTAATACCATTAAGAATGGAAATGACGTGACATTGTGTGCCTCTCAATGAGTTGCAATATGAAGTATACATCACCAATATAGTATCTTATCTAAAATGTGTACTTGAATATAATTAAGTCTTTAGGCCTAACAATCCAGTTTTCAGTAAATACAGCAATAGGGGAACAAATGTTACTATGAGAAAAAAATGCAAATCCAGAATATTCTTTCAGAGAAATGGCCTGTTGTCTTCGAAAAGGGGAACAACTATTACTATGAGGGAGAAAAAAACCCCTCAAATCCAGAATATTCTTCAAAAGACATGGCCTATTGTCGTGGGGAAAAAAAGAGATGAAAGAGACTGAAAAAGACTTGAGTAAATGTAATGTGTGGGTCCTGATTTGGGGGGAGGGAGCTGAAACAGCTCTGAGAAGGCTTTTGAGGCAATTGAGAATAATTTAGATATCAACCTNCCTCCATTCCATCCATTAGGACTCAGACTTCACATTCAGTCTTACCAAATTTTAAAAAGTAATTTAAAATAATAATTATTAAAACTTATACTTTGTAGAAATCAAACTGCTTTGATTTCTTTTACCAAAATATTGAATAGATTTTTAAAAAATCAGTGCATAGTAATCCTCTAAAACAGAAATGAAAAAAAATTAAGTTGTTACCATGGGAGGTGACTATTGCATCAATTTCTTTTCTGAAAATTGGCAATGAAAGGGTCAGAAGCACCTTGCTTTTTTTAGGAGGAAGTGTAGGTCGTGCCTATTTGATGAGTGAAAGCTTTTCTTTATAGAAGAATGACAGCAGAAGGAATGACAAAATTAGATATTCACCATTTTGCAATGCCAAATAACATGGTTCAGGATAATCACTAACGGATGCTGAAACTAGTAGAAGACAGATTATTCTGAGATACTCAAATTTCATCCTTTGATCATTGCAAAGCGAACTATGTATCTTTACAATAAATCTAGCTAATGGTAATTACTCTAACCAGACTACTTAGCTTAATACCATTAAGAATGGAAATGACGTGACATTGTGTGCCTCTCAATGAGTTGCAATATGAAGTATACATCACCAATATAGTATCTTATCTAAAATGTGTACTTGAATATAATTAAGTCTTTAGGCCTAACAATCCAGTTTTCAGTAAATACAGCAATAGGGGAACAAATGTTACTATGAGAAAAAAATGCAAATCCAGAATATTCTTTCAGAGAAATGGCCTGTTGTCTTCGAAAAGGGGAACAACTATTACTATGAGGGAGAAAAAAACCCCTCAAATCCAGAATATTCTTCAAAAGACATGGCCTATTGTCGTGGGGAAAAAAAGAGATGAAAGAGACTGAAAAGACTTGAGTAAATGTAATGTGTGGGTCCTGATTTGGGGGGAGGGAGCTGAAACAGCTCTGAGAAGGCTTTTGAGGCAATTGAGAATAATTTAGATATCAACCTGACTATTAGCTGATTATTAGATGCTATCAGGACATTACCGTTACCTTTTTTAGATGTGATAATGGTATTGGGGTCATGTGGGTAAACATTCTTTTTGGTAGGAGATGCATACTGAGTATTTAGGGATGAAATATTTGCAATTTACTTTCAAAAGTTTCAGGAAAAAACATATATAGTCATATTTAAGTAAACGGCTACATGTTAACCATCATAAACTCTAGCTGTATACGTGAACATTTTCATAATAAAAACTGGAAAAAATGAATACAATAATTCATAACATGTAGTTTTTAGCTCCGCTTAACCCCTGATTCACCTCTGCTATTCACTTTAGACTCCCATACTTGATATGCACCAAAACTAATTTGCACTTAGTTGTTTTAAGTAGCTTTGCAAACATTTTGGTATTTGTTTGTAAAGCTTTTTTTCCTTTTTTTTTTTTTTTACATAAATCTAACGTATAGACTCTAAGAAGTCAGGAACCATAGCTCATATTCATTTGTATAATAAAATAATAATTTAATAAACTGTTTCATACTTTAGTATATAAAGAACTTGTATGCAAAAAAAAAAAAAAAAAAAAAAAAAACCCTTGAAACAGTCCTGTAAGAGTAGATAAAGGAGGGATTATTATCCTCATTTATAGATTAATTAAGCGACTTGGCTAAAGTCATACAGGTATAACCAAGCCAGGATTCTACTGTCTCTCATACACTGGATTTTAACACAGTTTATATTCTGATCGTTTGCAGGTAAATTTACAATTACATTTTAGGTGCATTTCAAAAGGAGGCTTTCCATATAATTAAGTAGTGCTTTGGTCTTTGACAATGCCAGGAATGGTAGCAAAAGTAACTTATGAGAGTGAAGGAACTGTCTGTAGCTAAGTTAGCCTTAGGCTCCCAGTCCCAGACTCTTGACTAAGATTCATAGGATAGAATTGGCTCTTAATTCCCTAAGTCTATTTCAATATTTTCCCTTTGTCATCAATGTTCTGCAGTTTTCTTCTTTTTGCCATGTTTTAAACTGTACATTTAAGTGTATTTGTCTTGCTCAATACAAAAATAATGATTTCAATTTGAGATCTCATGTATGTCCTCAATTCTTAAAATTTTCAGTGATTAAAATCACTCAGTTAAGTCTATTTATGACACTCTCCATTCACTTCCATCAGAATCCTTATTAGACATAGATGAGAGCCTCTTAGTCTATCCCCCATGTATTTTTAACTGCCCTTTCATTCATATTTTAAGAATCTATTTGTCTTCTTACGTCCTACTCTAGATCACTTCTCTGTACTCTTACAAAACACTGATTCTCTCTTCACAGCTGACCAGTCTAGAGTTTATCCTATTTAGCAGAGCTTTTATTTAATATGACTATTTTTCATTTCCAACATTTCTAGTTTTAAACATTCAAATGCTTTTGTTTTACTTCTGCTTGGATTTGCTTCATAATTTGTCACTCTTTTCAGTGGAAATCATACCTTCATTGATCTTTCTGAGCTTCTAAACATACTTATATCAAAGTCTTTGTCAGACTGTTCAAAATAATTAGTTTCTTCTTTTTTTCTGCTTTACTAGTGTTTGATTCATTCATATACTTTGGAATCTTGGTTGAAAGCCCATTTGTCGTGATTTTTTTCCTATGTGCTAATTTCTTCCTTTCCAGTAGTTTCACCATTGGTTCTACTGGGGCATCCCAGGCTACTGTACCAGAGCTGGGTCTCGGAGGGGCATTTCCTGCCTATCTGCTGTGCTGCAGGGATAGAAAGACATTGCAAGGTAAATCACAGAGGCAACACATGGGTAATTCAGTTTTATGTCACAAAACTGTGTCTGTCTTCCTACTCCTTCAATCCTCCAGGTAAAATCCTAGTTCCTGGTAGTGGTCAACAGAATTACCTTTTCCCAGTCTCTTGCTGTGAACAAGAAAGTTTCACCCAGGCCCTGCTTCAAATAGTGGGTCTGGATTTGTCCCACAGGGATTAAACCCTAATTACTACTTTCTATTTTTGGAAAATGTTCAGCAGACCCCTGGCTTTAGCCTTAATAACCATGTGGTTTTCTTACTTGGTTTCTAGATCTCAAAGATGAAGAACTGTTTTGGACTTGACTACGTCCATTTGTTTTTCTGTCTTTATATTTTATCTGTCGTTGCTGTATGTTTGGAACATCAAAGCCAAAGTTACAGAGCCATTTTTCCAGGATGTCCCATAGCTCTCAGCTCCCTTTATTTCAAGGCGTTTAAGGAAGGACCAGTGTCAGATTTGGTCACAACCTGAAATCAGGATATTGTACAATGATGCTATAAAGTATTCATTCCAAATATATCCAGCAGTCTTAGTAGGAAAGAATCTTTAGATTTTCTTTCTGTAATACTAACTTGTCGTATAGTTAGCTGTGTGACAAATCATTAAATGACCCTGAGTTTCCTTCTCTGCAAATGAAAAAATAATAAAACCTACATCTTAGAGTTGATATGAAAAGTAAGTGAGAATTATATAAAAATGTTTGGTACCATGCCTACCATGTAGCATACCTGCACTAAACAGTAATTCTTAATGCTTACTTATTTATTAAAGGTACTATTTACTGTCTATATCACTCTTTGACAGGTTATTACGGGGATGGAATAAAATATGATATAACCTATCTGTTGTCAAAGGTGAGTAGTTTTCACCCTTCTAAGTGGACTTTGGAACCACATTAAAATTTCTTTCAACTCAAATCCACTAATTTAAATTTCATGACGATTAACAAGGGTTAAACAAATGTTTATTAAATAAAGCTTTAAAAATTAGTTAGCCCTCCATATTTGAGGATTTTGCATCTGCAATCAACCTCTAGTTGAAAATTAAAAAAAATAATAAAAAAAAATACAATACCATAAGAATAATCAAATAAAAAACCAATACATTATGACAGCTGTTTACACAGCACTTGTATTCAGTATCACAAGTAATCTAGAGATCATTTAAAGTATATGGGAGCCTGCACATGTTTTTATAAGGGACTTGAGCATCCGCAGGGCATCATGGAACCAATCCCTCATGGATACCAAGAGACAACTAATAACACAAAGAAAATCACAAGTTGGTGACAAGGTTGGGTGAATGGGAAGGGAGAAGCAGTAAGAATGTGTAAAAAGGTTTATGCTAGCTGGGAGGAAAAAGCTGTTTTCAAGGACTATAGCAATATATGTTACCATTCCAAGAATGAATATATTAATTACAAATGCAATATATATTTAAGAGCAGTAGCACCAGTATTTTGTTGGCAGGCAAATGGTTACTAAACATGAGTCAAAGTAATAAGCCAGCAGCTTTCCACAAATGCTCAATAACTCAGACATTCTACTAATTTAGCCTAGTCATTTTCTAAGTAATTCTGAATTTGTATGAAAATAAGTCACTGAAGAAGGAAAAAATGGTTATTGAAATGTAATGAAAGCCACTAATGATGAAAAGCCCAAATAATTCACTGAAAAACAAATGTATCAATATTCTAATTTGTATTCTTGTGATAGTTAAAAGGATACTATTGTCTTATAGTGGTGGTTAATGTCCTGAGATAAAATCCATGCAACACTTTACATCATGCCTGGCACATGGCAACACCTCAACAACCAAGAGATATTAACCGTGATCCCTAAACTCAAGGCATTACAATATAATTGGGGAAATAAAACACACAAACATTAAACTGTTTTAAGTATTTTGCCTAAATGACATGGCAAAGCAGTTCAGGACCAAGTGCCTACTGTGGCATATTGCAAAGAGAAGACAGAACATGTCAAAGAGTGACAGATTAATACGGTCTGGAAGAGTTAGAAACCCCCCCCTGGGAAGAGATAGGACTTGATCTAAGTTCTAAAATGGGAATAATTTTCTTGAGTTTGAAACTGTTACAGGGACTGGTATGGTGGCTCATACCTACAACCCCAGCATTTTGGGAGGCAGAAGTGAGAGGATCGCTTGAGTCCAGGAATTCAAGACTAGTCTGGGCAAGGTAGCACAACCCTATCTCCACAAAAAAATTAAAAAATAAGTCAGGTGTGCTGGCTTGTGCCTGTATTTCTATCTACTTGGGGGACTGAGTCAGGAGGATCACTTGAGCCCAGGAGTCTGAGGCTGCAGCGAGCTGTGACCATGCCACCACGCTCCAGCCTGGGGGACAGACTGAGTGAGACCCCATGTACTACATGCCAGCCAAGTTGCTCACAGTTCGTGGGGAATAAGGAAGACAATTCAGAATAGAGCCAGGGTTAAAGAAGATTGCTTCTGGCCAACTGACTAGACAAGAAAAGGAAGAGAAAAGAAAAAGCCTATAGATACTTGTTTTAAATGACTGAGTTGCAATTTTTATAGTACCAGGGAGAAAAAATATTTAAGTCTATTAAATATATTTATTGATACATCCAAAGCTCATGCTGAATTGTGATTCCCAATGCTGAAAGTGGCCCTTGGTGGGAGGTATTTGGGTCATGGAGGTGGATCTCTGAAAGCTTGGTGCTGTCTCTATGACAGTGAGTGAGTTCTCATGAAATCTGGTCACTTTAAAGTGTGTGGCACCTCCTCGCCACTCTCTCTTGCTCCCGTTCTTCCCATGGGAGATGCTTGCTCCTGCTTTCCTTCCTGCAAGAGTCAAAGCTCCATGAGGCTTCCCAAGAAGTGGAGCAGGTGCTAGTGCTGCAGAAGTACAAGCCAATTAAACCACTTTTTTTTTTTAATAAATTACCCAGTCTCAAATATTTCTTTATAGCAATGCAAGAATGATCTAATACATTTATTTTTACAAATAAAACCCTAAACTCCATGAAGATATAAATTTAAGCTACTACTATGTTTATAATCGAGTAATAAAGTTATGCCATTTTTAAAATGTTTTATTGAATTCTCTTTAAATATTAGATAAAATAGTATTAAAATATTTTATTTTCAAAGGTATACCCAATAGTCAAAAACCAGGAAATAATTGAGTGGAGTCTTCAGAAAAATCTGACAAGTATGCACTAAAAACAACACTCAATGTTAAAGATGGAGCTATTTCCATGGGTCATACCAAACACATCTCATGGAAGGAATTTACTACCTTGAAGTTTGTGAATAAAGTGTTATTTTATTTCTAAGAATAAAGTTTACTTTAAGTTTAAAATTAATAAAGAACAACAAATAATCTTTTTTGAGTTCAAAATTGTCTCCTAACAAATCTTCTTCAAAATTTGTCTTTCTACACGCTTGAACTCATTGATGTCTCACATTAAACACGGAAAAAACGGTGCCCAAGTTTCCCATGGAGAGAGATGCTTTATTAGACTTACTCTCCTCATTCACATTTTGGAGTCTCTTCCAAGGGACCAACTCATGTCCCTCCCTACACAGTCCACTGAGACCTTCCAGATAATGTATCTTCATCTAGATCATCTCATTTAATGTTATGGGTTCAGTTGCTGTTTATTTCTACACCATAAAAAAATCTACCTGAATAAAATCTCCCATAGTGTTGTCCACAGAGTAGGCAGTCAATACACTTTGGTTACTGACTGTTGAATGGACAATCTAATGAGTCATTCTACATCCATCACCTTCATTCATAAGGTACTACCTAAGATTGGTCTATTTCTGCTTGCAAAACTGCCTACCACCTTACACAGCACCAGAAATCAGTGAATTGGAAGATGATGAGTAACAGACTAAATTGATGCTGTAGTGAAGGTTAAAAAAAAAAAAAAAAAGGTCGCCAGAGCACATGCTAATTAAATAATTGAGCTAGGAAAAGGAATTTGTCTCTTATTACTCATGGCTATACTATTTTGTTAGTTCCTATGTGAAGAGATTTATAATTCATAGTAAATGCTAGTTAATTTCTTATAGTGACTGTTTTATAAATGTTCATATCATTCAGGAAAGGTAAGCAATTGAAGGTGGGAAAATATGGGTTTAAATGATCACTCTTTTAGAAACAAACCTGAGACGGAAAAGATAAGTCAAAATTGGGGGTTACACAAAATTAGGGCCTATTTTCCTCATCAATTATTCTGATCATGTGATTGTTTTCATTAAAAAGCATTGAAACTTCCTTCTGTTTCACTGTTACCAAAATAAGGAGCTACGGCTGGTAGAGATCAAGGATGGACAGCTGGAGAGGTGAAGGAGTAGCAACAACATGTAAGCACACTGCATCACCATCAGATCACATCACATGCCCAGAGAGACCCCATCCAGATTGGTAGTATGACTTATAATCCCGCCATAAACTAGGAAAAAGAAATTATTAGGCAGAACAAAGTATCTTAGAATCCATTAAGAAATACTTTCCTAAGCATATAGCTTCTGTCCTAAAACAAATTAGATTGGTTCATTAACTCTTTATGAGTACTTGGTATCATTTAATACAAAGTCATCATAAATTTCAAAAGGATAAAACAGACAAACCTTTTATCTCATTAAAAAAATTACCTTATAATTCGTTTACAAGTTGTATCAGAATTATTTCAATAAAACTAATTCTAAATGGCTATAAGCTTTTAAGGCTACATGGAAGGCTCTTTGCTATTCATTTGTTTGTTTGTTTGGTTTTTGTTTTTTTGAGACAGAGTCTCACTCCGTCACCCAGGCTGGAGCGAAATGGCATGATCTTGGCTCACTGCAACCTCCGCCTCCTGGGCTTAAACAAGTCTCCTACCTCAGCCTCCAAAGTAGCTAAGACTACAGGTATGAACTACCATGCCCGGCTAATTTTTTTTTTGTATTTTTAGTAGAGATGGTGTTTTGCTTCTTTGGCCAGGCTGATCTCGAACTCCTGGCCTCAAGTGATCCGCCCACCTCGGACTCTGAAAGTGCTGGGATTACAGGCGTGAGCCAGAGCCACCGCGCCCGGCCCATTTTGTATCTACTGCAATACATAATTAGTTACACATAACAAATTTATATGTAAATGACTCATACCTGTTCACTGTGCAATAAAAATCTTTGCTTCCTTCTACTTCTCTTTAGATGAAGGCTCCTGTGGAGTCCTAGTCATTCTCTTTTGTTTCTCTCTCTAATGTATCCTTCCAGCTAGTCTTCTGTCAAAGAAATACTTTGTGTTCTGGTGGTTTCTGTCTTACCTACAAAATGTAGTTTTTCTTATACTAGATCATTTCATTTACCCATGTATGTGCCCGAATTACATTTGTCCTTTATAACTCTTATGTCCACTGAGATATTTTAATGCATGTCCCTCTTCTCTTAGCAGTTCTTACTTTGTTTCTCTCTTTCTCCATATTCTCATTCTGGGTTTGTCTTTTCTCATCCATTCCTTCCACTTGAACAGCTTTCCTACTGAGGCATGTCAGACTACCCTTCTTTTCTCCTTCAAATTACTCCTAAAACCCACCTGCTTCAAAAAGCTTGCTAGCAATTACACCCACACAATGCCGTGGGTGCTGACTTATTATTCCTGTTGTTTGTACTCTTAGTAAATTTTTTAGGACAGAGGTGTGTTTCTTTCACGTTACCTATTCTAGAACATGCTGTGCAATTACAATGTATACAAATGTGCAAGTGCTAGGGTTCTTTTAACCCCTGATTTAACTAAAATTATCTGGATTTTTCAGAACCTTCCCATTATCATGAAAATATCTTCTTGAAAAATAGGAAAAAATGCCCCCACATTCTTTGCATTTCCAAAGGTAACAGGCAAGCTTATATAGAGTATTGTGGAGTTTTAGGATTGAAAGGGACAAGTAAGTTCATCTATTTCAAATTTCCTCACAGACAATGAAACTGAAATCCAGAGAGATGGAGTGACCTTGCCCATGACTCACAGAAAGTGACCAACCTATCAAACCTAGGACCCCAGACTGCTATGAACACATCCATATGTACATAGTGTGGCCGCTCATTGAAAAAAAGGAGCTGCTATTGCCACCTTGGCTATCTGTGATGCTTACAACTCATCGGGGCTTCTCGGGGCACAGGACTCCAGGACCAACTCTCCAGCACTGCCTCTCCATTGCCAGTTCGTGCTACCAAATGCTGCCTTCTTGGAGGGTTTTCCTTTCCCAGTTTACACTTTCAGCATAGAATGTGCTATATTATATTCAAAGGTTTTCTGTCACTTAAGTAGTAAAGTCTTAGTTTTCTCTTTAGCTCTCACACCCAGCACACTGCCTGACAGAGAGCATTTGTGAAAGGGTGCATAACTACGCAGAAGTGAAGTGATGTGCGCTTTTTATATGTACACCTACAAGTAAACATTGTCAGAATATCATGATGGAGGGAACCAGATTGTTGTCATCAAACACACCTAGATTCTGCATCATACAAGCAGGTATAACCTCTTAGTCCCCCTTCAGATTATCCCAGAAAGATTAAACTGCAGCACTGAAAAAGTTCTGTATAACCATTACTGATAATATATCGTATAAAGTTAGAAATTCTTCAAATAAAAAAGTCTAAGAATATAATCTAGAAAAAATATGGGGCCCTTTCCCAACCAGACTTCTGCTCCTTGAGAACATTCTACCACAGTATATAGTATGAAAGGTGAGAAATGTTAAGAAAAAGATAAAATCAGCTGGGCTTGGTGGCTCAATCCTGTAATCCCAGCACTTTGGGAGGCCGAGGTGGGTGGATCACAAGGTCAGGAGATTGAGACCATCCTGGCTAATGCAGTGAAACCCCATTTCTACAAAAAATACAAAAAATTAGCTGGGCGTGGTGGCGGGTGCCTGTAGTCCCAGCTACTGGGGAGGCTGAGGCAGGAGAATGGCATGAACCCGGGAGGCGGAGCTTGCAGTGAGCTGAGATCATGCCACTGCACTCCAGCCTGGGGCAACAGAGCAAGACTCCGTCTCAAAAAAAAAAAAAAAAAAAAAAGAAAGAAAAAAAAAAGAAAAGAAAAGGATAATATCAAATTTGACATCTTGTAATGCAATTTTCTTTGGAAATCCAGGTGACAAATCAGTCATTCTATTAAAAGACATGTTGGAATATCACTGTTGAATAGCCTTATTAGACATTTAAGCATATTCCTACTTCTAATCCTGCCAGCTCTTCACAGTCTTAATGTATATAGGAGTCACTATTTGAAGATATATTTGCTTTTTATAGGTTTAATTATTTACTGAGAGAAACATGAAGCAACAACTATGTCTGCCTTTTGTGCCCAACGTCTATGAAAAATGCTTGCCACACATTTGAAACTCAATTGTTGAATGAATGAATGAATAAACTAGACTCAATCTAAACAGCTTTTTAAATTTGGTATAACAAAATAGTATCAATCTAGACACAATTATGCTGCTAAAAGAATCTGTTTTCCATCAAAACTATTTTAATTTTCCAGTCCTAGTAAGTACAGATTTTAAACTCAGGGGTTTCCTGCCAGTTTTCAGCTATGTTATCTGGTCATTTAGTTTTCCTTTCCTCCCTCCCTTAAACCCACCTTTCTTTTTTCCTTTTTTCTGTTCCTCCTTTTACTTTCTCTTTCTTTTTTGAAAAAAAAAAAAATAACCTTCATCAAACGAGGTCACTGCTTCTATTGATCGATTTCTAGATATTTATCAATAGCTTTTTCAATATTATTTTGTTATACCAAATTTAAAACATTTCAAACCAACTTGTTACACTGTTTAGAGTGAGTTTAGTTCATGCATTCATTTATTCCCCAAACCCACCTCAGCCTCCTGAGTAGCTGAACTACTGGCATATGCCACATACCACTGAACCCACTAAATTTCTTTAAATTTTCAGTAGAGATGAGGTCTTGCTATGTTGCTTGGACTGTATCAATAGCTTTTAATACAGCTCATTTTTGCTTCCTTACTGCCTAAGCCAAACAAATGTAAAATTCTGAAGATAATCGTTAGATATATTTTAAAATGAATATGTTAACATCAGACTTTGTCAAGTTAGATTTAACAACGCCACTTCGACTTCTAAACCATGGTGTATCTTTGCATTGAAATATCTCTCAACTGCTTACTTATTAGTAATTTTTAAAATATTAAGTTTCTATTTTTTCTTTCTTTCTTTTTTTTTTTTTTTTTTTTGAGACGGCGTCTTGCTCTGTCACCCAGGCTGGAGTGCAGTGGCGTGATCTTGGCTCACTGCAACCTGCGTCCCCTGGGTTCAAGCGATTCTTCTGCTTCAGCCTCCTGAGTAGCTGGGACTACAGGCGTGCACCACCACGCCTGGTTAATTTTTGTATTTTTAGTAGAGACACGGACGGTTTCACCACATTGGCCAGGCTAGTCTCCAACTCCTGACCTCATGATCTACCCACCTCAGCCTCCCAAAGTGCTAGGATTACAGGCATGAGCCACTGCACCACGCCCGGGCAAGTTTCTATTCTTAAAATATATCAAGAGGTTATACATCTAAATTACAAATCATAGCCAAAAAGAGAGATAATTTTTACTAGGTTTTCCCCCCAGTATGTAAATACTGTGTATGTGATTCATACAGGATATTGCCAGCGGATTTTAGGCAAGTAATAGCCGTTTCAAATTAACTGCTTCTCAAACTACTCATTTGTTTCCTAGGATTAGAGGGTGGAAATCCTTATTTTGGTATTCACTTACTAAACCTTTCATGTCTAATTTTTACTTGACTTAAATGTTATTTCTCCAAGATTTTGTTAACTCCCTTGCAATCCAATAATACTCTTGAGTATTTTTCCTTTCTTAACTGTGATTACATCTGTCACCTATATGCTCATTTATTTATATGCGTTTCTGCCTTTTATATGTATTGTTTTCTGACACTATCTCTGACCTCAAATAAAGTAACATTTTATTTCTGTGGTCTTTACATTCTTTTTGCTCCTTGATTTTCATTGCTTCTAAGTTTGATTTTAAGACTAAATTATGTTTTTTCCACTTCATCAACTCTGTGGAAATATGATTCCTCATTTAGATGCACTTTGACTGAATAAGCCATAATCCTAGCATTAGATGAAATAATTCTACATTATAATAACAAATTAATTGAAAAGCATTATATAAATAAATTATATCTGTACATACATACATACATAATAGGGATATGTGTAGATTACATACTATACAAATGATTTATCACATATGACATTGGTAGTGTGCTTCATGTTGAGCAAGAACTTTCATAGACTATACCATCTGCTTTTCATGATACCTCATAAAGAGGGTATAGTATGTTGAATGCTCATTTTAGCAACGAGGAAAGTGAAGCTTAGGAAGGACTGGCTGAGATCACATAGATGACTCTGTCAACTGTTACATGAACTCATTTTTTTTTTTCCTAAGGACGATCTTCCCTTCTACTATGCTATGCTGCATATACTTAAACTCCCCATGCCCACAGCAGCAATCTCCCTATAACAAAAAATTTACAGACTCGGTTAAAGGCTTGCTTATGTAATACAATGTTTAATTCAATAAAATAAATTATTTGCCTTGATATGGGGATTTTTATACAACTTCACCTGCCACTCAATCTCTTTATGACATGAAGTGCATAGTGTATCACATACTTATGAGGTGTCTAATATTCTATTCATGTGTGGCTCTAAGAACCTGTACCATTATTTAGTTTTTAGATAAATGCTTCCTTCTTTGTTTCGTTTTCCAGATATTTTATTTCCAGATATTTATTTCCAGGCTTCAATTGTTTATAAGTGTTTACAAAGAACCTATGGCATACAAGTAACTAACCTAAGACCCACGGAGGCTACCAAGCCAAAGCCTAGCCTCTGCCCCTCTCTCCAGCTCTCCGACCTTCTCTCCCATGACTGTTCTCTGCTCACTCTGCTCCAGGCATACTGTCTCCCTGTTCTCACATAAGCTTGCCAGACATACATACAGGAGAAAGACACGTATCCAAATAACTATATTTGTATAAAGCTTCTCCTCTTTACAAACCTGATAGCTAATGCCTTGCACGTGGCAGGAATTAATAAATCTGTTATCACAAATTGAAGTACCAGATGAGGAATAAAAAAGTTCATGCTAAAGGCTAATATTCCCCAAACTGTGAGATATATACCCACTAAAGTGTAATACATGGATCCTGCTCTTTCTAATAATAACAAAAGAAAAAAGATTAACTGAGATGCTAATATGTCTTTAATACCTCTACAACACTTAATAAACTTGTAGTGATGAACAGGTTTCAGGCTCACAGCCTTTTGTGGGTATGAATATATGGCTAGAAATTTTAAAATATTATTTTGTATTCATGCTTCTATTGAGGGTGAATGATACTAATTATATACTTAGGGTTCTGAGTTTTGGGGGGGTTGTTTTTATGTTAAAGATTAAATGCTTATAGAGCATTGATAACATACGTAATGTATAAACAGTAACTGTAAAACACCTGCATACCTGGACTCCTGCGTAGTTTCCTGTGCAGCCCTCCCAGACAATCCGTTGCTCTTTGTCTAAATTTGCATTTTCCATATTAATAATGAGAATATTTTCACATGTTCACTGAGCCTTCATGCTTCCTATTTGTGAAATTCTGTTTGTGTTAATTTCCCATTTTCTTACACGGCAGTTTGCATTTTTCTATCAGTTTCTGGCTGTTTCTTATATAGTTTTGGAAACTATTAATTTTTCTAGTTATATGTGTTATAAATTTGTTTTATAATCCTGTAGTTTTTGTTTTCACTCCCTGTATGATAACGTTTGGTAAACATAGATTATTTTTAACGTTGCTGAATATATTTTGTGATTTATATTGTGTGGTCTTGTTTACAAAATCATTCCCTTACAGAAGGTGATAAAAATATTCTTTTATTTTACCAAAAGGTTTATGGTTTTGCCTTTCACACATCCATCTTTAAACCACCTGGAACTAATTTTTATACATGTCAGTAGAGATGCAATTTTATTTTATTCCACATAGATAATGAGTTCAATACTTTATCCGTTTCCCCACTAATGTGCAAAGGCAGTTCCATGCTATACTGAGTTTTATACATTTAGTATCTTTTTTGGAGAAATCTCTGTGTGGTTCTGTGAACTAACACTGCATAATCCTGATTACTGCAGATTTATTATAAATTGACTAGAAAATGAGACAAATATTTTTTCTGCCTATTGTTTTTCAAGAGTATCTTTGTCATGTGACTTTTCATTCTTCTATACACGTTTTGGAATCTGCTTATCAAGTTCCAAAAAATAAAAATATATAAAAAAAATTTTAACAGCCAGGCATAGTGGCTCACGCCTGTAATCCTAGCACTTTGGGAGGCTGAGGTGGGAGGATCACGAGGTCAGGAGTTCGAGACCAACTTGGCCAACATAGTGAAATCTCGTCTCAATAAAAATTAGCTGAGCATGGTGGTATGCACCTGTAGTCTCAGCTACTTGGGAGGCTGAGGCAGGAGAATCACTTGAACTCAGGAAGTGGAGGTTGTGGTGAGCCAAGATCACGCCACTGCACTCCAGCCTGGGCAACAGAGTGAGACTTAGTCTCAAAAAAAAAAATATATATATATATGTGTGTGTGTGTGTGTGTGTGTGTACGTATATATATGTATATAAACATATATTTAAAAACCTATTGAAATTTACATTGGAATAGCACTAAATCTATAGATCAATTTAGAGATAATTGACAGACTTATAGTATTGAGTCTTCCTATCCATGAACAAGTTATATCTGATCATTTATTCAAGTCTTTTAAAATATTTCAGCAGTGTTTTATCATTTTTTCCATAAATGTCTTATATATTTTGTAATATTGATTTCTAAGTACCTAATTTTTTCTGCCTATCATAAGTGGGATTATTTTAAAATGTGTATTTTCTGGGTTTTGCTAGTGAATAAAAATCCAGTTGACTTAAATGTGTTGATTTGGTACCCAACAACGTTGCTAAAGTTTTACTGTAATAATTTGTGTTTGGATTCTTTGGTTGTTGTTTTACATGCAGACATATTACCTGTATATAACAGTATAATCTGTATATTTTCAATTTTTTCTAATACTCAAATTCATTTTGATTTTATCTTAGCTTATTGGCTACATCACCCAGCATGCCTTAATAGTAATTTTAATTATAAAATACTAATTAAAATTTCCCCACAAATTATATTGTAAGTAAAATAAATATAGTTACAGTTATAATTTGTATTATTATGTTATAATTATAGTGTACATTATAATTATATTATAAAATACATAACTATATTATAAAATAATGGCTATAGCTATTATTTATCTTGTTGCTTAAGCATTAATATTTTTAAAATTTTATGTTAGTGTGGTTCATGGGATCTCTGCCTTTATTCTTACGTTTAGTGTTCTTTTTTAATATCATGTAAAATGTTAATAATTAAATACAGTTTTTCACTCTTGACTTTTTGAGATAAAAAGCATAATTTATCTCTTTTATGCTATTAATGTGGTAAATTAAATTAACTGATTTCCTGAAAATTTGAACACACGACTTTGCATTCTTGTGAATAAACCGCTACTTAAATGCAATTATAATATATGTATCTTTTTAATTATACGACAGGATTTAGCTACTAATACTTTGTTCTCTAAAGTTCTTAACTTCATACTCAAATCGATGTTTCTCTTTTTCAGTATTTTGTCTGGTTTTGATATCAGGATCACATCAGATTCATTAAATGAACAAGGGTATTTTCTCATTTTGTATTTTCTGGCACAGTTTTGAAATTATGTGCATGTTTAGGGAGACTCATTTTGAAAGCCACCTGAGCCTAATGTTTTGTTTACAGGAAAGATTTTCAACAATTTATTAAATTCTTTAATGTTTATTGAATTATTACACTTCTCTCTTTTTTCCTTGAGCCATTTTTGGTAACATATTATTCTAAGATGGTTTCTATATACTATAACTTAAATTCTCTACTATTAGCATAAAGTTATTCATAGTATTCTTTTTTTTTCTATTTTCATTTGGCATTTTTTGTAAAATTTTAATTGGGAAGTAAATTACATATAGTAAACTGTAGTAATCTTAAGCATACTGCTTGGTGACATTTCAGATATTACTCACCAGTGTAACCAACACATAGAGAAGATACGAAACACTTCCAGCATCCAAGTAACACCTTGCTTTTCCTTACCTGTTGATAGGATCCCAGAAGTAACTACTCTGACTTTGATCATCATAGATTAGTTTTGTCCAACCTTAAACTTTACCTGAATAAAGTCATTTTGCTCCTTATTATCTCAAAAAAAGAGTTATTGCATTCTTTTTATAGTCATTTTGATACGTACAATGTTTCTCCTATTAGCTTTTTGACTTCTGCAAGCACAAAGTAAGGCTCCCCTTTTCATTATTAATATTATCTCTGGTTTTTTTTACTGATTAATCTCACCAGAAGTTTGTAAACTGTGTCAGTCTTTTCAGAAAACTAACTTTTTCCTTCATTGGCCTCCTTGTGGTTTCTTTGTTTTCTATTTCATTACTTTTGTTCTTCGCTTTATTGCTTGCTTTGTTTCTACTTTTTATGGGTTTATTTTATTTTCTGTTCTTAAGGTCTTAAGTTGATATATCTCAGTGATAGTATGCTTTCCTTATTTTCTAATGTACATTTTTATTTTCTAACAACTTTCCTTCTAAGTGGTGCATTTAGTTATATCTCAAAACTTTTGAAATGTATTTATCCTTCGATTTTCTCATTTTTAATTTCTATTTTCATGCCTTCTTTGTTCAATGCATGATTTTAAGACACTTTTTTCATTTATAATTTACTTGTATTATAGTCAGAGAACATGATTTGTGTGATCCTCAGGTTTTAAGTTTGTTGAGATAAGCTTTATGATAGGAAGCACTGAAGGAGACCAGCTGAGATTTAATATAGTTTGGCCTGGAGAAAGGAAGCAGGAGATGGCCGGGCGCGGTGGCTCAAGCCTGTAATCCCAGCACTTTGGGAGGCCGAGGCGGGCGGATCACAAGGTCAGGAGATCGAGACCATCCTGGATAACACGGTGAAACCCCGTCTCTACTAAAAAGTATATATATATAAAAAAAAAAACTAGCCGGGCGAGGTGGCGGGCGCCTGTAGTCCCAGCTACTCGGGAGGCTGAGGCAGGAGAATGGCATAAATCCGGGAGGCGGAGCTTGCAGTGAGCTGAGATCCGGCCACTGCACTCCAGCCTGGGCGACAGAGCGAGACTCCGTCTCAAAAAAATAAAAAAAAAAAAAGAAAGGAAGCAGGAGATGCAGATAGAAGAGAAATTACAAACGAATAATCAATGGCTCCTGGGGAGTGACTGCCCTAACAGGTTAGGAGAACAGGAAACATACAGGAAACAGAAGCGAAGTTTCAGGCAGGAATGGCCAGGAGAAAGATGAAACACTGACCAAAATGGGAGAAAAACGAAATTGTAGTTGGAGTTGATTAAAGGGCTAGCAGAAGCTTTCACTGGTAATGTGAAAAAGGACGCTGAAAATTTAAGACTGGGAGTTAAACAGAGGTTGAGAATTGAAACTTCATATTTTGCTTAGCTGTATGGGATAATAATGAGGTAATAGGAAATAGGAATTCCTATTTCAGAATAGAAAGGCAGGTTAAGAATAGAACCTTTAGAAACATGCACATTTAAAAGGTAAAAAAGCATTAAAAGGTTTTTAAAAGTATAAATAAGGGGAACCAGCTATTCAGGCTTTTTAAAAGCCTTTGGCAAGATTCTTATAATTAGGCTGTTAAATTTCTAGAAATATAAAGTACATGTACTAGAAAACTACATCTACATCATGTGCTAGGTAGAGCAACACCGTAATAAGAGATCCAGAGATCCAGAATATAGCTTTCAGTTTTCTTTCATCATTTAAAATAATCTTGACCAGATATTTACTAATCTCCGTCTTGACAAAATCTCAGCCAAAAATGTGAAATGTTCCTCCTAGACAGAGTTCTGTGATGAAACAAGATGATTCCAAACTCTTTTGGCCTAGTACCAAAAGGATAAATATTATTATGTGCAATCAGCAATTTGAAATACAAAACATTACTATTTCTGAATTTCATAAGTTCTAAAAGTCATTGTAACCATATGAAAAATATCAACAAAAGGTCTAGAACTGGAGAAGTACAGATAATCTAGGAATGGTAGATGCAGCAAATTCAACAATGGGGGCAATGATCAATATGAGGTGATCACGGAACTGGGTACAAAGCATGGATGCAAGGCACCTGCTCCCACATTCTAACCCATGGTACTGGTGCCAGGGCCGTGGACTCCCTGGTCTACTACTTTGTAGATGGCAAAAAAATATTGAATATAACAACAACAATACAGATTGGACTTGGCAGAGCAATTCACTGTCTTTCAAGAACATCTTGAACCTTATCAATTTATTTGGTCCTGTAAATTTTCTACTTAATTTTTTAAATACCGTCTCTTTAGAGGGAGCTTAACCCATTTAGTTTTTGCTCTTTGCATATTTACTTAGCAAAACTTAGTAACAGCAATTTGAAATGAAAACTTTAAAATATTTTTTATCAATCTGTTTTTTTCAGCCTCATAGGGAAATTCTGATGAAGAGAACAACACACAACAGAACTCTGCGACTTGAGTAGGTTCTGAATTGTCACCACGTACATTTCCATCTTCCATACAAGAACCATAAAAAAATACTGATTCTAAGACACTTGAAACAGATCTTCATATTAAAGATGAACTTTGGATTGTTACAAACTTCAAACCTTTTCACGTATTTTAATATTTTAGATCAAACCTCACTTTATTAAAATAGTTTAGGCAAAATGACCTATATTCATATGTATTAGTAACTAGATGTACCTGAAAAAAAAGCATACACTATTTTTTGTTACTCTGAAGGACTTACACTGTATTCATTTACTCAACTAACATTTACTAAGCCCTTATGATAAGTTGATGGGCATTCAGAGATGAGAAAGGAAAAGAAGGAAATAAGAAATTTTTTCTTGATACAGGGTCTCACTCTGTTGCCCAGGCTGGAGTACAATGATGCTATCACTGCTCACTGCAGCCTTGAGCTCCTGGGCTCAAGCAATCCTCCCACTTCAGCCTCCTGAGTATCTAGAACTACAGGTGTGCACCACTACACCCGATTAATTTTTCATTTCTGTAGAGACAGGATCTTGCTAGGTTGGCCAGGCTGGTCTCAAACTCCAGGCCTCAATGATCCTCCCACCTCAGCCTCCCAAAGTGCTGGGATTATAGGCATGAGGCATCATGCCTGGCCAAGTGAACAAATAATGACATTTTTAAAAGAAAATCTTAAGGGGGAGACCACCTTTGATAAGGTTTTCAGGAAGGCCCACCTGACAGATGAGAAAGAGCCAGCAGAACAGATAGGCTGCTTGGGAAGAGCAGCTCAGGTGATAAAGTGGGGAAGCAGCACATGTTCAGGACCTGGGCAGAGTCAAGAAGGAAGAGTCACTAGAAGGAAGTGAGAACAGCCTGCCACAGCCAGAGAGCCCATGACTTGTAAGCAGGTGAGGCGTTGGAGTTCATCTGAGAAAGTGGGAAGCCCCCAAAAAATTTTAAGTGGCTTCACTTAATTTACAGGTCTATGCTTCCAACTGCAGCATGAAGAATGGACTGGAAACAGGCAGAAGATGAAGGACAGGATCTGTTAGGAAGCTACTGTGGTATCCAGAAAAGAAACAATTGTAGCCTAGACGAAGATTATGGCTTTGGAGGTATACAGAAGTGGATGAGATATTTGAAGATACTTATTGGAGGTGGAATCAACAGTATTCATTGATGGATTAAACATGGAGAAAGAGAGGAAAAGAGGAATCAGGAATGATTCACAGGTTTCTTGCTTGAGTAACTGGATGTAGAGTGGTTCCCTTTACTAAAACAATGGCAGTCTGGAAGAGGAAAACGTTTCAGGAGAGAGAACCAGGAGTCTAGTGTATACATATGACACTTCAGACAAACGTTTCCTGGATGAAAAATCTAGGTGGTCATTTGTCCTGCAAAAATAAGAAGATATTTTGGGAGGGCCACCAGGCACATTTAAGCTCCATGGCATGACACCCATGCATTAAGGCATTTGCCTAATATGGGCCTGGCACTGTCAGAGGTACCAAAAATATGAGACTGAGTAAGTTCTTGCCCAAGGAAATTAATCAGAGGAAAAGACAATGTAATAGATAATCATAAAGCAGTGTAATTTTCACAGGATATTTACTCCATATTATCTGCACAGGGCATTGAGGGGATAGGGAGATGCTTGGGATAGAGAGTCAGGCTCATAGGCGGCCTTCTAGAACAGTTGATCTCCAAAGAAAGGATAAGCTGGACAGCCTTCTGCAAGGTGGAAGACAGTCAAGAGGAGAGAGGTTATTCGGGGAGAAGGAACAGGACAGCCTCAGTAAGACACAGAGGCAATATGCTATGTGTGGTTAATTAAAGTGCTTCCCATTATAGAACAAGGAGAGGGCAGGGAAAAGAAGGGGAAGCTGAAACCTGAAGGGTCCTGTATTTCACAATAAAAGGATTATTATATCATCCTATGGGGATGGTGGTCCAGAACACTAACAATGCTCCAAATAGGAAGGGACATGCTAGACAGATTTGTGTTTTAGATGGATGGTTCTGGCAGTGGTGTGGAGATGGATTTGAAAATGATGAGACTCAAGTCAGAAAGACAAAATGAGGCTGCTTCAGTTGTTTAGGAAAAGAGGATCAGAGATTGAACTTAAAATGTGGTAAGGGGATGGTAGGAGGAGTTGATTCAAGAAAAACAGTGGCTGGGTGCAGTGACTCATGCCTGTAATCCCAGCACTTTGGGAGACCAAGGCAGGAGAATCACTTGAGCCCAGCCTGACCAACATAATGAGACCTCGAGCCCACTAAAAAAAAAAGAAAAAATTAGCTGGACATGTGGTGCACACCTGTATAGTTCCAGCTACTCAGAAGGCTGAGCCAGGAGGATTGCTCAGGAGGTTGAGGCTGCAGTGAGCCATGATCCCACCACTGTACTCAAGCCTGGGCCACAGAGTGAAACCCTGTCTCAGAGAAAAAAAAACCTATCTCTACTAAAAATACAAAAAAAAAAAAAAATAGCCAGGCATGGTGGTGCATGCCTGTAATCCCAGCTACTCAGGAAGCTGAGGCAAGAGAATCACTTGAACCTGAGAGGCGGAGGTTGCAGTGAGCCAAGATCACACCATTGCACTCCAGCCTGGGCAACAAGAGTGACATTCCATCTCAAAAAAAAGAAAAAGAAAAATAGCTGACACTCAAGGAACACAGGTTTGAACTGCGTGGGTCCACTTATATGTATGTTTTCTGCCTCTGCCACCCCTAAAACAGCAAGACCAAACCCTCTTCTTCCTCTTCCACAGCCTACGTAATGTGAAGACAATGAAGATGAAGGCCTTAATGATGCTCCACTTCCACTTAATGAACAGATTTTCTCTTCCTTATGACTTTCTTTATAATATTTTCTTTTCTCTGGTTTACTTTATTGTAAGAATACAGTATGCAAGACATATAACTAAGTATGTGTTAACTGACTGTTTATGTTATCAGGAAGTAGGCTATTAGTAGTTAAGTTTTGAGGAAGTCAAAGTTATATGTAGATTTTTGACCGAGTGAGGGGTCAGTGCCTCTATTTCCAGGAATGTTCAAGAGTCAACTGTACACATGAGCTGCAGTCAAGATGGCCTGATGACCAAACGATGCAGAGTAGAAAGGAAGTGACTGAGAAGATCAATGGATCTATAGGTGAAATAGAAAACATAAGAAAAAAATGCAGGTTTAGAGGAAAGGTGCTGAGCTCAATTTGGGACCCACTGAGTTTGAAGTTCAAGGGAACATGTGAGTGGATACATGTAGCAGGCAGCTGTTTATATGAGTCTGAAGCTCAGTGCAAAGAATTGAGTTGGAGATATCATTACTTCTTAAAATTAGCTTCAGCCTGGGCACAGTGGCTCATATCTGTAATCCCAGAACTTTGGGAGGCTGAGGCAGGTGGATTGCTTGAGCTTAGGAGCTCAAGAGCAGCTTAGGCAACAAGACAAGCTGATCTCAGACTCCTCATTGCAAGCTTGTCTCTACAAAAAATACAAAAAATTAGCCAGGCATGGTGGCATGAGCCTGTAGTCCCAGCTACCCAGGAGGCTGAGGTAGGAAGATCACCTGAGCCTGGGAGGTCGAGGCTGCAGTGAGCCATGATCGGACCACTGCACTACAGCCTAGATGATAGAGTGAGACCCTGTCTCAAATAAATAAATAAATAAAATAAAATTAGCTTCATTGAGGTGTAATCCCCATAAAAATAATAAACCAATTTTAAATCTGGTGAGTACTGATAAATGCATGCAGTCATGTAACCACCACAGGCATCAAGATAAAGAGTGTTCCCATTAGCCTCCAAAAGTCCCCTCCTGTCCCTGGAGACACTATTTGGAGAGCAGTCAGTAAAAGGCGGTTGTTCAAGCTCTGGGAGTGAATCCCCATGGAGGGGATATGTAGAGTGAGAGCAATGAGGTGAAACAAACCTACAGGAAGGGGCTAGCAAAAGAATGAGAGGCCACAGGGCATTCACAGAGGCAACCAGGAAGTCAGGAAGGAAGACAGAGGTCCCATAAAAGTGGACTGGCCAACAGTGACAAGTGCTTAGAGACAATAATAAGATATACTATCTTTTTTTTCTCTAAGTACATTGCATTGGTCAATTAGGCCAGAAGAGCCCTTGGAGTCAGCTGCAATAAAGTGACAAATACGCAGAAGATCCTGTGCAATGGGTGAGGTAACTGAAGGAGAAGAGAAAGAAGACAGGAGTACCAAGAGGATGCTGTAGAAAAGATGGGGATTCAACTGCAGCTAGAGGAAAGTGCCATGCGATTGTGGAAAGACAATCCTGAACCTAGAGTTAGGACCTGGACTCTTACCCCTTGCCGACCACTTACTGGCTGTGTGATCTTAGACAATTCTCTATTTACCGGGCCCTGTTTCCTTGTCTGTTAAATAAAGTGGTTGAGTCAGATGGTCTACACTGTTTCTTCCGTTTTGATTCTGTGGCACCCTATGCACATCTCGCAACATGGAGATGATGAGGAAAATGGTAACGCTGGCAAGAGCAATTTCAAAGGACTGCTGGGGACAGTGTGAATTGAAATGTGAGTAAATAGTTGCTCAGAGAAACTTGACTGTGCAGCACACTAGAAAAAGGAGGCAGAAGAACATGTGTTTCCAAAATCTACTGTAGAACTTCAAAGTCATGAGACAACATTCTGAGGTCCAGATGGCGCATCCCCTGAGTAGACAATGCCCACAAACTCCAGAAGAATCAACATTTATTCAACATATAGTAAATGTCAATAACTCTGCAAGGTGCTTTATGTGTGGAAAAAGCTAGAGGGCCAGTGTTCTTCCGGTCCCCAATTAATCTTACCATCTCTGGAATCATTTATTGTAGGTTATGTGTAAATCTGTATCACACTCAACCTTTGAGGAGCAAAGAAAAATGAATAGGTTCTCAAAATATTTTATTCAAAACAAAATCTTCATTGCAAATTTAGATTAATAATCTGAGGATTCTGGCACAAAGAAAACATTTTTTAAACTATCGCAAGAACAGAAAACCAAACACCGCAAGTTCTCACTCATAGGTGGGAACTGAACAATGAGATCACTTGGACTCGGGAAGGGGAACATCACACACCGGGGCCTATTATGGGGAGGGGGGAGACGGGAGGGATCGCATTGGGAGTTATACCTGATGTAAAGGACGAGTTGATGGGTGCTGACGAGTTGATGGGTGCAGCACACCAACATGGCACAAGTATACATATGTAACAAACCTGCACGTTATGCACATGTACCCTAGAACTTAAAGTATAATAATAATAAAAAAGAAAACATTTTTCACAAATTCAGAAAGCATTAGGCAGAAGAAATGGGATTCAAACTCAGATCTGTCTTCAATTTCAAATCTCTCCATTACATAATGGCTACCAACTACTATCCTTCTTTTAGTGTTGCACGCCTTGTCTTTCATCCATTTTTTGGATTGCAGGGTTTTATATAGTACTTATCCTTCCCAGATTTATATTTAAGTTTAAATCCCTTTTAATTAGGTATCTTAGTCTCAATCAAATAATATTCTTTTTAGTCTTTGAAAGATGTATATAAATGTTTACCAATATTCTATGTGATTCTAAGTCATGGTCCAGAAAAATCTAACCTTGTTCTTGACCACACCTGTGTATCCAGGTTTTATTATCTCCTGCGATTTTCTTTTCAGTTCTGGCGTCTCAAGCCTCAGCCAGAAAAAGAGATGAAAATACCACCTATGTTGCTAAGTCCTTCAATTCCTACCCAGGGCATCTAAGTCAACAGACATATATGTCACATTTCTTTTTGTGATAACATTTATTCCTATATGATATACCGGTCTTTTGACAAAGACTTATATAATAACATTTCATTTTACCTAATCTGGAAAAAATGCACAAACTCCTCAAAATGAGAATTAGAGTAATTTAACTTGGCTAACAAAGAATGTGAACACATGAGTATTTATTTTGTATTTTCTTGCTGACACATTATTTTAGGCTTCTTTTGTAGAACTTTTGTACATTTAGATAATTTTCTATATCAGCCTAAATAATATGGTATATTTTTAATCGTAGAAGGTATCACATAAAATTTTATAACAAATAGTATGAATTTAAAAATGGCAATAGTAATGATGATTAAAATGTTGAACGAATAGTGAACTTCTGAGGCATGAAGAAATATTTAAAACTAAATCCTAATATCTCGTCAATTAAGCATATCGCTCTAAGCTCTTATTCATCAGGTTTCATAGGTAGGTACTCGACTGCATAGTCATTTTTGACCCTTAGTCATTAGGTGCTTTAAAAACACAATTGTAAAACTTAAAGTATTTTTTAAAATATTTGAAGTATTATCTTATGTAAGTGCAGGATAAAGATAGGCTTTCTAAATAGCACTAAGATTTTAGGTGTCATTCGAGCCTTAATGATAAATTCTCCTCATCAAGTAACTCTAACCAACTTAATGTGTAAATACTATTTTTATGTCCTCATTTGTTTCTGAAATATTTCCTCTTAGATGGTATTACAATATATACCAATTTATAAATATCAGAAAAAACAAACCATGAACAGATAAGAAGACACAGGCATATGCCCTTTCATAAACAATCTACTAAGAAACAAGAGAGTCCAGCTATGCTGCATTTAAAATGCACAAGCCAACACCACAATCACAGACTAATGCAGTCATTTAAAATCACCTTTATACACTTTGTAAATTAAACATGAATATCAATCTCTTGTAGGCATATGTTAAGCATTACAAAATAAAAACAAAGGAGAAGAGTAATTTTCTGCCTTAATGTTTTAAGAATTCTCATTCAAAAACATTTAAAAACATGAGACATTTTGGGGACAACGGAGAAAATTTAAATATGAACCTCTTACAGACGGTATTATAGGATTACTTAATTTCCTTTTTTAATTTAGTAAATTGCTTTAGCTAATGATGTCTTAATTGAACAAAAAAAATACACTTATTCTTAGGAGATGTCATGATACCTGCAACCTTCTTTCATGTGGCTCAAGTTGATTTTAAAAAGGGGTGCAGAGAGAGCGAAAACGCAACAAAACATTCTCATCTGGAGGATCTGGGATACCCAAACACAGGCACACATACGTGTTCGCTGTGTTGGTCCTTTAACTTTTCTATAGTTTAAAAAATTTCAAAGTAAAAACTTGGAAAACCCTCATTTCATATGCTTTTAACTACTAATATTTGTTTCAAAAGAAACAATTTGATCCAACCCATGAGCTATGAGCCATAATCAAAGCTACGTTCTTCCAGCTGTCCTCAGCAGTTTGAAAGGATTTCTTATATTTAAATGAGAGAAAAGTGCAGACTTACTTGGGCAGGGGAGAAGGGGGAAAGTGGCTTCAAAATTTGGGAGTTTGCCTGCCACACAGATGCCACATTTTGTGAGGCCAGGCTCTGTCTCAGTCTTCTCAGCCCTCCCCTGCCAGCTGACTGATGGCTATCTGCAGGGAGCCACAGGGGGGCCTCCACTGGGGTGTGAGTGCAGAGACAAGATAAGGAAAATGCACTAACCCCAAACTGAAGGGAGAAGGATCTCCCTGGGGTTTTCATTTGGATGGATCTCCAGATAGGGGCAGGTAGGGAAGTGGAAAGAGCTATTAGAAACCAGGTGATAAAGCATGAAGAAATATTACAATGAGCCATCCTCTGCTCAGCTTCTAAAGAAATGATGACTTATGAAATGATTTCATTGTAAATGAACTTGTTTCTTGTCATCGTGGCAAAGAAACCAGAAAACTACTCTGAAACTAAGGAGAAAAAAAACCCACAAATATTAATTTTGACACCCAGAGAGTAGATCTCAAACTCAGGCATAGTGTCTTTAAACAGAATAATGGGCATGCGGTGCTTAATAAATGTAGGGTAGGGGCTTTTTAAAAATCCTGTTGTGAGGAAGTATTTTCCTCACTGCCCAGAAGACAAAGAAAAACAGTGAGTGTTGACAACATGGTATTAAAAAGCCACCTCGACCCAATTTGTTATACCCAAATATATATATTCTTTTTAATTTACTCTAAGCCAGGATGTTGGCTCATAGCATCTTACTTTTGTGTCATTATCTCTCTGCCATACACACAAGTCATAGCTGGGGATTTCAACTCACGGTGAAGCTATGCTGAGATTCCAGATCTCAGTAGTGTTGGCATGAGCGCTGGTCTCTTCAGTCATAGAGAAGACAATATCCTAGGGAGACTGGAATTAGTCCTATTTTGCACCATTCAAGCCAAAATGCTGCTTATCAAGAAGCAAGTAATTGCTAGCTAATGGCTATGGGGGAAAAAAACCCATTGCATTTCAATCTAAGCATCTTTTGGCCCATGACAACAAATAAAGCTGTGGAGAGTGTAAACATAAAGTAGGGACCATTTCTTGAGGAGGTTAAATAGCAAACATTAAAAAAGGCGAGTTACCTCATCCGACTGGGAGGGACTGATTCTGGGCATTGGTGATACTTGGGGCGTTTTCAACTGTGTGCTGTTGCTGTCTGGCGCGAGCTCTCGGTGGACGGTTTGGATGTGGTTCTGGAGTTCACTTTCAGACTCAAACTTAACGTTGCAGCTAGAGCAGCGCGTCTTCAGTCCCCCCACCTTGCCTTTCCCCTCGATGGCACTCAGATTCTCATTCTGGCCCAAGCCTGGTCTATTCGTGCCGGGAGGGACGTTAATGCCTGGGCTGGCGCTCTTACTGAGATTCACGCAGCCAGCACATAGACCATATGGCAGGCCATTGATGTCAAGTTTCACCAGATCTTGCTTGGAACGGAATTCTTTGAGGCAAGATGCGCACTTGTACAGTTTTTGGATGTGCTGGCCACGCCCTGTGGTCTGAACTGCAGACCCATTCCCTGTCTTTTGCATGTGGAATGTCCCATGGATTTTGAGTTCCAAGGTGGAGGTCACTGTCTGCATGCACACCACACAGCGAAAGCCCGTCAGGGAATTCCTCAAGTCAGGGTGCATTTGACAATGCTCTAAAAACTCCTCTTCACTCTGGAGAGGCATCTTGCAAATCCGGCAGTTTCCAGTATCAAGACTCTTACTATGCGTGACTTTGTGTTCAGTAAGAGTTAAAAGGGAGGGAAACCGCTCTCCGCAAATAGGGCACATGTAGTGTTTGACAGGGCCTAGGTGGGTCTGCATATGTTCACGGAGGCCATTTTCGGAGAAGAAGGTTCGAGAGCACACGTTGCACTTGTAATTCCCTTTAATGAGCTCAGCTTTCTTTTTCACGATGGCACTTTCTCCAGGTCTGATGTTGTGGTCTCGGAGCTGGTGATTCTGCAGCAAAGTTTCCATAGTGTAGGCTGCCCCACAAATGTCGCAGCCGTACATAGGCTCAGAGGTGTCAACGTCTTCTTCGCTCCCATCGTGACTGTTGTGGGACTCCTGGCTGTTGGTCAGCAAAGTCTGCAGCTCCACTTCCTCTTTCTGCACTTGCTCAGAAGCTCCATTTGTTCCACAGTTGGGTGTCTTGGTTTCGAATACACAATGTTTTTCTCGCAAGTGTTTTTCTAACAAAATGATCGCATGGAAGGCTTTGCTACAGAACTTGCAGTTGTACTTCTTACTGTGAGTGGTGATGTGGCATTGCAGCTCCACCTCGGTGCCAAAGGACTCACCACAGAAAATGCACTTATGCACTTTCCCTTGGTTTTCCAGGTGGTTGTGTTTCACATGGAGCTGCAAGTCAGTCTCATTGCGGAAGTCCCAGTTGCAAGATGTGCACCTATAGACTTTCTTTTCGTTACTGTGCTTCACAGCCAAGTGGAGCTGAATGGAGACTTTTGAGTCAAAAACTTCCTGACAGAGGGTGCAGCGAAAGAAGACAAAGGTGTGCATGTCCAGCAGGTGTTTCTGAAGGTCATCCACTGATGTGAATTGCTTGTCACAACTTTCACAGATGTAATACGTTGAGGTGATCATAAAGTGAATGGTAACATGCTTCAGCAAGGATTCCTGGTTGGGGAATTCCTTGTTGCACTGAGGACAGGTCAATTTTGGAAGCACAGTGTCGAGATGAGTTTTTAGGTGAGTCTGAAAGCTGTCTAGGGATGTGTACTTAGCACCACACTGATTACAGATATATTCTCCAGCTGGACGTGCAGGTGCACCTACTGCCTGCATCATCTTAAGAGATGTCTGCTCTATGGCCACAGGAGATAGGGGGCTTAAGGCCCTGGATTTCTTCCCATTGTGGATATAATTCAGGGCCAAGGGAATGTTTTTATGATTCTCTTTGATATGTTTGTTCAGCTTAAGAACGCTGTTGAATATTGGTGAATTAGTACAATAGGAACAAGAATAGACTTCTACTACTGGTTCTTTGGGAGTCCCAAGCACTGGAGACCCAAACCGGGAGCCACTGAGGTCACAATGAACCTGTCTAATATGCTCTTCGAGGGAAGAGTCAGTGAGAAACCCCATATAGCAATGGGGACAAAAGAATGCATTACTATCTTTAGCTGCAGGGTTTGCAAATCCATGAGAACATCGGATGTGTTCCTGAAGAGTGTTGAGGTCGTTGACAACTTCGGAACAGAAGTTACACTGGTAGACAATGGCAGGCATGGCAGAAACAATCAGACCTGGGTCCTGAGCTTCATGCACTTGCTTAAGATGTTCATTTAGGTTATAGAGTGAGGGCAGGACCTCCAAGCAATACTGACAAATATGGGCCTGTTCTGGCTTATCTAAGTGCATAGTTTTCAGGTGAATCTGCAGAACTGCAAGACTTGAAAATAATTGCTTGTTGCAGTAAATACAGCTGTAGGTAACTTTTGCTTGTTTACTCGAGGGACCAGTCATGTCAGGGGTTTGCTGAGCAGCCCTCTTCCTCCCTCGACTCTTTGGGATTGGCGGGGCAGCTTCCACCATGGTTGAGCTGTCCACTGAGAGGTTGGAATCTGGAGTCGTACTGGACACGGAGGTGTAGCCCACCGTGACCAGGGAAGGGCTGTTGCTGTGATTGCACGACTCCGGTTGCTGGTGACTGTCCATGTGGCTGTACAGTTCCTCAACTGTGTGGAAACTCTCAGAACAAATGCTGCATGAGTTCTTCTTCTCCCCGCCATGCACCTGCTCCATGTGGTTCATGAGGGAGGTCTCCTCTACGAAGAGCTCGTGGCAGTAGACACACTGGAGGGCCGCTCGGTCCTCGTTTGGGGAGCATTCGGGGTGGCACTCTGCAATGTGTTTTTGGAGGTCTTCTGGGAAGTCAAAGCCTTCCTCACACTGACTGCACTTCTGAGTGTCCTTCATCTTCCAGTCCTCCATCCTGGAACCAGACTGGGAGCCGTCCTTGTTCCTCTCGTGAACCTGCATGTGTCCGTGTAAGGAACTAGAGGACAGAAACCCACGGCGACAAATGGCACATTTATATGGCTTGTTGGAAGTGTGAGTCTTTAAGTGGATCTTCAAGTGATCACTTCTGGAAAACGCAGCATCACATTCACTGCAGTGGTACTTCTTGTCCCCGGTGTGGAGTTTTATGTGGCGATCTCGGCTGCGCTTGTGTTTGAACAGCCTACTGCAGTAGGTGCATTTGAAAGGCAGTTTGTCGCTGTGACTCTGCTCATGGTGCTTTAGGTAGCTGAGGCGGCTAAACGACTTGTCACAGAATTGACATGGGTATGGAAGCCCAGGGCCACCTTCTTCCTCTCCAAAATCGCAACCTTCTCCATGACTAGGGGAAGTCTGATCCTTGCTGGAAGGTGAGGAAGCTGGCCAAGAGCAAGTCGGATCATCTTCAACATCCACTCCATCTGCAACAAGAAGCAATGACACATTTCATCTGACATGTTGAGATTCAAGAGTGAGTTTACCGTACCATTTCAACCAGCACACATGGTTGGACCCTCTTGAACCTTTCAAGAAAAAAAAGAAATGAAAGAGAGAATATCTGAGCGAGACATTTTCAAATCTGAGCCCAAAGCAGTTATTCTGCATTTACTTTTTGTTGAGTTGTAAAATATAAGAGGATATTAAATAGTTCTATGTCTAAATTACCCTTTTATTACTTTTTATCATTCTTCCTTAGAAGCAAGGTATATATTACACATTGACAATTTTATTAAAATGCAGATTTTAATATATTTAATGTTTCTTTTGTATTCATTCTAAAATGATTTGCATATTATGTGAGCATCTGAAGAACCAAATGAAAAGAGGAAATATTACAGGAATGATTTAAAATTAATGCAGTCAACCCAGATGTCTAATATTTAATAAAAAATTCCCTCTGCATTTTGCTTGTTTTTATATAAAAAGGCAATACTGAAGACCAAAATCTTTTATGGGGTTCTTATTGATACAGACCTTATTGCTTTCAGCAAAAAAGTATTAAAAAGTAAGCACATGAAAGAAGACAGAAAACACAATAATAATTATGTCTTGTGTAATGAAAGACAACCAGGATTTCTTCAATAACTGAAATTCGAATACCATAGGCCAGAAAATGGATTATTACATGTTAGAAGGGTACTGCTAGATATTACATGTAGCTAGGATCAGCTAGGATCAAGAAAAAATGAGAGTTTCACAAGGGCCAGATTTTAATAGTGTATTTTGTTTGGAAAGTTCAAGAGGTGGCCCACCATATCTTCCTTTTGCAAAAGCTTCAGCAGCCTGAACTTCCTTAGCTAAACAGGACCTGCACTTTGAGGTGAGCAGAGACAAAGCAACTTGCGAAAAACTGGAAACAGGAAAAGTGATAAATGATTATGGTAAATGCTGAAAGATTTATGAGTGACAAAAAGAAGACAAACAAGACTGAGAGCCAGATATAAAGTTAGCAAGTTATCCATAAAGGAACGTTACCTTGTATTAGGTGATTTTAAAAACTATTTTCTTAGCAAATGTGCGCTGTTATTTCTGTTGCCTTCTTGATATCCAAGTGGAAAATAAGACCATCTCAAAACAGGTTGTGAAACCTCTTTTTTGCTTTTCACAACCTATTGTTCAAGATGAGAAGAAATTTTAAAAGCTTTTCACTCTCCAAAGGATCAAGATTTTTCAAAAAAACATACAAGTAAAGACCATGGAGTGGAGCTGGTGGGGATAGTGTTTCAGTTAGAATAAGAGGCTCAATTAGAGCATTATTAGAATATTCTAATGGTATTCAATTAGAGTATGATCAAATACATTTTTAAATTCTTCAAAGCTGAAGTTCACTAGCAAGCTAAATGATTAACATAAAGGTAGAAACTGGTAAGCATTATGTAAACGAATTCCATGTCTGCTTTCTTTAAGGTAACAAGATTTTACTAGATTGTCAGCCTCTTCCTTATCCACAGGAAACAGATGAGGATCATTCCTTTCCTGCATCTAGAAACTGATGACAACACCATCTCACTATCAATGCCAGATGGCAACCCTCTCACTCTGAGAAAACAACCAAACACCATTCCTGGATCCCTGCCCACTGCAACAAAGCGTCGCCGTACAAGTTGAAAACCGCACGATTTTGCATCCTCATTTATATGACTCTATAACCCAACATGTTTCCAGCATAAGAAAGGGTCTGATGGATGTGGATGTGATTTCTACTTAAAGTGAATACACCAGGAACATATGCAGATAAACTCAACTCACCACTCAACACACACAAAAAATTTTTTTAACTAAAAGCAAAAAAACTCAATAATGATCTAGTTTTCCCCTTAAAAAAGTGTTGTCACCTAAAGCTAATATACCTGAAACAAATCAAAATTTCAAATATTTACCCTAATTGAAAAAAAAAAAAAAAAGGCTATCTATTAAATGTGCTCAACATTCTAGGTAAAATCTACCACATTTCACATTTATCTTTTAGGCTTAAATCCTGCTATTTCATTTTTTAAAATATTTTCAAACACATCTTCTCATTTATACATTTGGGGAAAACAGTGAATCAGAATTTGTAGTGCATCTAGCCTAGAAGGATGTAACTATTGAGCCTGAAAATTGAGCAAGTGAATTTATTATTAAATTGCAGATTGTGTCCAGGTATGATATATTTTTATACAAATACATAAAGAATTATAGAGCAATGGACCATTATACAAATTATGCAATCCCTAACACCATGCTTAAATCAGCTTCTTGTCTGTGGTCCATGCCTGACTATATCTATTATATAACTGTTCTCCTAAGCTTGTAAATTTCAGTGACATGTCAAGTGAACTGAAGGTTAGGATCAAGGTTTTAACTAGGATTCAAGAGAGCTAGAAACCTTTTCCTTCTTCTCTCCAGTCCCCATTACACGTCTTTGTAAAGGAAATTACACAAACCCTCTGTAGAAGCCATAACGCTTGGGGATCGAGCGGAAGAAAATAGTTTGAGCAAGGAATGATATTTTTAGAAAAATAAAGTTTCCCTGAAAGGCTGATTTCTGTTTTAAAATATAAAATGTAAAACTCTCATTTGCCAGCACTGTAAATGGATCATATTCTCCCAAGAACACACAGGGACTCACTACTCCCAGTGGGTTGGTCCACGCTCTTCAGGTATCAGACTCCTCCAAGACTTTTGTGGTGATGGTCTCCCCGCCAACATACTCTGAGGTCTACCTAAGTCTTTGAGAGTTATCCATCCCCATTAACTTAGGCTTTTTGGCAGCCACAGCGCAAACTATGCTTAAATGGTGAATCTAGGTTTAAACGATGTCAATTTCTTTTTACACGTGGAAGAAACTGTAGAGGATTCTTTCAACTCAGATTCCTGAATCAACTTTAACTTTTTTTCCCCTCGGCACTAAGTGCTACTTGCAGGGACTGTCTTTCTGTGTGATGGCAAGTTTTCTGCATTTCAATGTGAAATACTTAACATGTCCATGTTAAATTTTAATTTTTGAAACCAGTCACTTCACTTGAGCTGACTCTCCAAGAGCTGTAGCTCTTACTGCCGAAAAGCTTTGCTGGAAACCAGCTCCGTGGCCTAAAAAGTCTATTTAAAGATGCAAATGTGTGTGCATGGTTAGTGCAGATGTTTTTCTACAGCAACTGTACTTGCTGAGTTTCACCATTTCCATAAAGCACATTAAAACAAGTGTGTGAACACTCTGAGATGAAAGTCTCCAACACTCCTGAGACTTTCAGTGGAAAGTAGAGCCGCCTGACTTTTCTCCAAGCAGACAGGAATGCCCATGATTCAGCAGCCTGAGTAAATAAAAGAGGTCCTTATTTCCTAATTTCGCTGGCTGGCCACACTGCAGCAGCCTCTGTGTTTCTGCCAAAGGGGATGCAGAACTGGAACTACACCCAGCCGCTGAAGGCCTGTCTTTGTTAGCCAGCCAGGCTTTCCGGACCATCTTCTGGCAGCAGAACGGCCATATCCTGCAAGGAAGACCTCCATCTCAGGCTCGGCGCTTCTCTAGTCTGCCTAAAAGGACGAAACAACAGATTTTGCTGGGTCTGTGTTGGAGGAGGACAGCTGGAAACTCAGTTAGCAGCAGAGTTAACACCTGTTCAGGCATATTTATGGGGGAAAGTGCTCACTAACAGAAAAGTGAAGTCATACTAGAAGGAGTTATTCCACAGAAAAAAGGCACCAGAACACAGAGTACCTTTGTGACGTGAGCCATCAGCCCTTCGTGTGCCAGCCTGGGAAGGAGGAAGCAGAGACTGGACGTGATTTGATCCCAGCTCCTGCTGATGGACAGACAAGCACACAAATGAGGGTCTGACAGTCTCAGTTTACGGCCTGCCATTGTGGAAGAGAAATGCTGAGGGTTCTGGCCACTCGATCGTGTTCAAGACTAATCAAATTAGCCAGAAATTAAAAAATAAGATCAAAGAGAGAGGAAGAGAATATGTGCAGGAGGGTTAGACTAATGTCAGTGCTTATTTGTTTATGATTAAGCAGGTCTTCATTTGTGTAGGACACACACTTCCTGAGGACAGGGACCAAGCCTTTCAGAAGATTGATTCCAACACTAGGGGCAATCTGAAATTATTCAAGAGAAACTAATGTAAGAAAGCAGATGAAAATACTTTCTCTGAAGTTATGGAAACTTCTGATAATGTTCTTCATAGGGCCCGGTCTGCAAGAAATTGCCTTAGCAATATCCTTTTGCTACCTGAGCTTGTTCATTGCAACAGCAGAGTACCCTCTTAACTGCCCATCAGGGACTCAGTATCATGTGCGCTAGGGCCACACAGCAAGATTTCCTTAACAGGGACAGGATTTATATCAATGGTTACTTTTCAAGTGAGGAGAAGCACAAATATTGATGGGTCTGGTACTTGTGTAGGAACTAAAAGTCAAGAGTCTGGAGTTTTATTTCTAGCTTCATAACTGACTTAGAGAGTGACCTGGCCAAGTCATTTAATCTGCCCCTACCTAGGTATTTCACCTGCAATATGAAGATAATAATTCTTGCTACTTACCCTCTGGGGTGTTACAAAGATTAGTGAATGTTTCTAGAGCACCTTATCATGGCTGGAAGAAAAGCTGCATATGTAAACAAAAAGATTTATATGTGTTGCATGTATTTCTGTTTCCATGTGTAAGCTTCTATGAGTATAGTATAAACATATTTTAATATTTTCTTTCCTTTAATGCAATCTCTGGAATATTAGTTTTAAGGACTGACTCAATGGCAATCTACAGTGCCTTTAGCGTTCACAGTTGTATATGCAGCTAGCAAGAAAATAAAAGATAATCAGTTGGTGATATCTAAATGTTAATGGACCATAAATCCATGCTTACCATGTTCCAAGCCTTAAATTATCAAACACGGGATATAATATTGGGTCTTTACAGGCAAGTAACCCTTGGCACAAGTGTTTTTCTATGGAATTCTGAAGCCAAGAATGTGGTTTACACCTCTCTTCTCCTTAAAACATGAGCAATACAATCATTGCATTATTTAGCATCATGGTAAGTTAATTCAGCAGATTTTTTTTTTTTTTTTTTTTTTTTTTGAGGGTCAAACAATAGGGTAAGACTTGAGACCAAAACATTTCAGGTTTCCCCCACTTGCCTTACATAATTCTTTACTTCTGCCAGCAAGTTATAGGAGCAGTTCTGAAATTTCTTACTAAATAGAATTTACAGTACTTTTTCAGTCATTAGCTACCTGAGACACTTTAATATAAGCTGAAACTCCTGGGGGAAATACACAGGTGTGCACAAACGCTAAGAGAAGTCGGGCTCTACTTAAAGAGGACAATATTTTGAAATGCATGTTTAATAGACACAGGTAACAAGGGTGTTTGTCATGTTGCTTCAATGCCACACAGTAACAATTTTACACCATCAAATTTAAAATCCTCTACTAACCAAATTACAAAATACATTTTTAAAGCAATGATTTAAATTGCTAAAAGATAAGGTCAGTCATGCTAAACAAAAAAAAAAAATATATGATTATTATGCAATTGCTTCCCTTCATATCATAGAAATGTCAACAGTTTAGAAAAAGCTGCAACGTTAATACTATGATGCTTCTTTTAAAAAAAAAAAAGAATCAGCAGCTCACATTAAATTTACTCTTTGTCATATAACTTATTTACACTACCTGAAAACGAATACCCTTTACTGAGTGTTCAAATGAGAAATGTGAACTTTAAAATTATTTATAATTTGCAGATGCTTTTAAATTCTGTAATATTTCGAACTGTTCTAGAAGGACCAATTAAATGAATTAACAGTTAGGTTATGAGGAAAAAGGGTGGTCACCCACTAATAACAGCAGCTGTGCGGAGCGGGAATTGGTGGTGCACATTTTTTAACAGTCTTAAGGTGAATTCCAGATATCAGCGCTCAAGCTTAGAGGTTTTGTTTGTTTGTTTGTTTTTTGGTTTTTTGGTTTTTTTTTTTTTTTTTGCCCTCAATACTCCCTAGTAAAAAAGAGGCTCGCTTTCCCTCAACAACACTTTAACACTTCAGATGAGCCAACAAAGAGATAAGGAGTTGTTATCACATCTCCATGGCTCTCCTTAGGTAATCCTGGGCTTTACATTCATTCTTTCAGCAGACACATTTCGACTGCATGTGCAGAGAGAAGTACAAATGTTTTGCTTGCTGTTGCTTAAAGTTCATTTGAACAGACGGAGCTCAATGAATTCCATCTTCTGCAGCCAAATTAAATAGAAAACAGTGCATTCTTAAGCAGTTCACACTTAACTCCACCTCTCCAATCAGAGGAAAAAGCTGACGTGAAACCAGTTAAAGAACAGTCATCATCTCTCGCATGGAAATCAAGACATTGTGTTTCTGAAGCCAGACAGAAGGAAAAGTGGTTTCCAATTATGTGGGGGGTGAGAACTGCTTTTCTTTTTCTATCTTTCGGCTCACTTAAAAATATATATAACTAATGATAAGCACCCACCTCTTGGCGTTCAATAATTGGCAACTGTGTATTACACATCTGTTTACAGTGCTGTGACTGAGGGTGTTCTAAACCGTTTAACATGTTGATCTTTCCTTGAATAATGACAGACATCACCAGAGTGGATTTCCTGAGTCTGCATTCTTTTTTTTCTCTACTATTTTGAGTTAGAAGGCATTTATTAGTTACTGTGTACTCTTGTGTTTATATATGACCTCATATCACAAAGAATTTTAAGTAGTTTTTCATTGCTTTAATTCATTGATTTAATCAACATTTATTATGCACCTACTATGTGTTCAGGTCTAATATTGGCTTACGAACTTTAGAAACTACGTTTTTTGAAGTTTTGATTTCCTTGTCTATAATATCAGAAAAATTTCAGCTGCCTCAACATATGAGGTATTATAAGAATCAAACATGACATTATATGAAGGAGTTTTCTGTACTGCTAAAATATAAAAATGTGTTACATTATTACTACTACTACGAAAGCCAAAGTTACCTGTAAGTGATAAGTGATAAATGATAACTCATAAATGTGAGAACAGCAGAAAGGAATCAAAATTAACTGCAATTTAGTTGTTGCAGTTTTCATACTGAGATTGTAAAAAATTTTAGTGACTTAAAGGGCATTCTTGTTTATAAATAAAATACACAAAATAAAGAACAATTATTTAACAATATTATTTAAATAACAATTTAATAAACAATATTATCGTTATTAAATATGGATTAATTTATTAACAACATTATCATTCTTTTTAAATAACAATATTTATTAACAATAAAAAAATAAACAAGCAAAAATATTCCAGGAAAAAATCTTCTGAATGCTACTCACAGATATCTTGAAAATCAATGTGCAGTAGTTCATTTGTTAATAGCTACACACACTGGCAAGTTGTGATTAATTCATTAGTGTTGTAAAATCCACACAACAAAAAGGCCTGCATTCCAAGTCCAGAAGCCACATTCCATAGTGCCAGCACCATTCTATAAGTGACTATTTGGCTTATTTAGAAATTCCTTGAGGCCAATTCTATTTCACTTCAAAATCCTTTGCACTTGTGTGAAATATACGTCTCGAGCTTTGAAGGATGACCGACACTTTTAAAATATACTCAGTAAATTTCTCAATGCTACCAAGTTAATCATGAGTGATTTTAAATTAACTTCTTCACTGAGGAAGCAGAAGGTAAAGGGGATTCTTCCACTGAGAAAAGTAAGTTTGGAAATGGCTTCGTTAGGGAATGCTGGATCTTAGACACTTCATTCCACCATGTAAATGGCTTTGGAAGAACTGCCATAAACCACCAGAATTTTCAAACAATGAAATCAAATTCTATTTCAAAGCAGCATCTGGTCTAACAGAATGTTATGTCTTGTTAAACTAGACTTTACTGACTATTTTTCCAACATGTAGGCTTTGGTCCAAGGCCGGAAAACTTTCAGTCACCAGGAATTATAACAGTCCTGAAATGGTATTTATTGGAGCTGACTTTCACCTGTATTATATCCATGGCAGCAGTAACGCCAACACGAATTTTCGGCAGCCTGAAAAGGCCACACTGTATACTTCACTGCAGACAAGGCCACTGGAGAATACAAAAGTGTTGAAAGGCTAAAATTTAATTAATGAACAATTAGCACCCCCTGTGGGTTCATTGTGCAGTAAAGTGATAAATATGGTTTGCTAATGCAGAAAAAGCTGTTACAAAGATTGGGGGGGAACTATTACTACAGTTATCCATATGCCTTTGTATTACAGCTGACCTCAGTACTAGATCTTGATTCGGACATTCATGTGTCTAACAAATGATAGGAATTGTTAAGGTCTGTGGCAAATAATCATTTTGAATTTTAAGGCACAGACTGACTCACACAGGTTGTCAGGCTAGGGTGAAAAAGCCACTAAGATTGCTAGTGAGTACACCTAGCCAACAACCCAGCAGCTGCAACTCAAAGTAATATCTGTTGTCTGCTCCTTAGTTTTATGCATTTAATGAGGAAGTTATATACTACAGTGGTATTAAGGAATTCAGCGATGAGGGGCCGGGCATGGTGGCTCACACCTGTAATCCCAGCACTCTGGGAGACTGAGGCAGGCGGACTGCCTGAGCTCAGGAGTTCAAGACCAGCCTGGGCAACATGGTGAAACCTCGTCTCTACTAAAATACAAAAAATTAGCCGGGCGTGGCAGCGTGTGTCTGTAGTACCAGCTAGTCACGAGGCTGAGGCAGGAGAATTGCTTGAACCCGACAGGCAGAGGTTGCAGTGAACCAAGATCGCACCACTGCAGTCCAGCCTGGGCGACAGAGCGAGACTCCGTCTCAAAAAAAAAATTTAAAAAGGCAACTCAGGGATATTGGACTCTCTTGAGACTTCACGCATAAGAAAGAGTCTACAGTAGGGCCAATCACTAATATGCCTTATACAATAGAATTTTTATAGTGTTTCAACAGAATTATTACCTTTCACATTAACACTTACATGGTAAAACTGAAATGGAAAAATGAGATTGGATTCCAAGTAACCCAAATGATGTAAGACAATCCTTTATTTCAAATGAGATAATGTTTATAAAAGTACTACATAAACTGGAAAGCCAAAGTTATTTTCTTAAAATAATCTTTAGTTAGGGTATGACAAAATATCTCTACACAGGTCATATGATATCAAGTACATGTATTTATAGAGTTTTTAAAGGTATCTAATTCAGCAAAATATAAAAGAAGCATTCTGAAAATAAGGCTAATTATCAATTTGAGGACTTTCCAAGTACCCTCTTTGCCCTTTATGTTTTATTTTTCACTTTTGGTTTGATTTTTCTCTTCCCTAGAACCTCTACCTTAGAATGAATATGATGATAACATCCAAGCCAGTTCATTTCATTATTTTTTTCTTGGTAACAGCCCTGGTAATTTATTTATGGGAACCAGTACAGTTAAAATTGTGGCACACTGCATGTGTACACTTGCATGCTTTTATCCACAGTTGACTAAATGTTCAGAATAGACTAAGTAATTTATGCCAAAGTAGTTTTTCAAATATTGTAGATAACTCTCATTACAAAAGTGCTAATCATAGTAATTTGTCACTTAATAGGACTAAATATCTGTACAATCATGTCTTAATGAAATATGTCTCTAAGGGAAGACTTTACGATGCTACTGTCTACTGATTAATATCTATAATCATATTTTTATTAAATTATATACGTGTGTCTATATATAAATAACACATATATTATCTGAGATGATACATCTTGGCAAATATTCCAACACCTGTGACCAAATCAGGCCTCAAAAGCCCCATGATACCTCCGTGTACTAGCATCTTACTTTGCCTCCATCCAAGATACTTTAAAAATAACAAAATAATGTAAAAGAAAAGAATCCAAGGCAGTGTGGCCACAGTAATGAGACACGTTGCTAATATTCAAAGATATGAAACCTACCAGCACAGTTTTAGAATCTTCACTGACTCAATGCTGTCTGTACCAAAGGGCTGGTCTCTGAAATCTTTACAAAGCTTCCTTCCACATCTGAGCTCTGCTCTTTTCTCTTAAGATGACCTGTTGTTTGGCATGGATTGTGCATACCTCTGGGTCTGACTTTAGGGATCAAAGGAAAGAAAATGAGTGAATGTGATTGAAGCCTACACAGAGAAAAGAAAGTCAAGGCTGTCATTCCTAACTTTTCATGTATATATGAAACATAAGATTTAAGACCTGTGAGAAATGTGGGCCTTTAGGGGAAAAAAGTGCTAATTTTATAGATGAACAAATAGGTCAACGAGGATGAGTAACATGTTATAATCTTGTACTAACAATAGTAGTTGACAGTGGCACTGAAACCCACACCCAAGCCCCCAGTGCCCAGGCTGGCACCTTGGCTCTACATATGAGAAAACCCTCAAAGTCCATCCTTCCCAAACTCTCCTCCACTAAAACAACAACAACAACAACAACAACTCAAAGGCTGAGTTTTTACAGGTAAATGAATAAACCTAAAATGATGTTTAATATTGTTTTTCTTTAAAAAAAAAATTCATTGTTTTCATATTACTAAACTAATTCATGCTAAGTGATGCATGGATTCACACATATGCAGAAGAAAACAAAAATGGCCTAACAACTCTACAAACGTATAACTCTCCATTAACAAGTCGTGACAGTCAATTTCTTAATTTGATTTCACTGCTGGCTATTGACTAGAAAAATCCTATATACACACATCTCCTTAACAGTGGGTCTGTTTGCCTCTCTCCTGTTCTTTCAGCCTCTGCTTTGAGCAAGGTGGTATGGTCGGATCAGGTTTTGACAAATCAAAGCAGAAGAAAAGGCACAGTCAAACTGGCATTGTGGTCAGCTTCACTTTCCTCTCACACCCTTGCCTGTAGGGACATATTCCCTGCCACTGATTCCAATGAAGGATCCTTCTCACCTATCCCTTAAACCACCCTTCTTCAATTATCATTCCAGCTATCCTGGCTGTACCCAACAAACCAAAGGCTGACCCTCTACCACAGCCAGATGATGCAGGGCAGCATTTCTCAGTCTAATCCACCAACCACCAGCAGACCAATTGCTTGAACTGCCTGTTAAAAATGCAGACACCTGCACTCCACCCCACGCCTCCTGACTCTGAACTTCTGAGGATGGGGTCCAGAAATCCTCTTTTTTTAGCAAGTTTCCTGAGTCTTCACCTGTGTTCCCAAGCTTGAGAATCACCTTAGAATCTTTTCTTTCCCCTGAATCACCTAAGTCCTTGCTTGAAGTTTGCTGCACTCGGCTGTGCCTTTCCCGTGTTTGCTCCTCTGTAATGGAACATCAATGATGGAGGGCTTTCTCGCCCTTATTCAAAGACCAAATTGAATCCCAGTTCTTCCAAGAAGCGGCTTTTACAGAAAGAAAATTAGATCACTATATTCTTTGCCCTCCTATCCTTTAACTTTGAGTAGGACTCCATATTTCAAATCTTTTCAGTGAAATACTCGATTAGCTCCAGCAAGTAACTTCCTCTCTGTAAGAGTGTTGGCAGCAGCTTGTACATTTCCAGAAAAAGAGAGTGACCATTTTTGAAGAGTTATATAGTTCCAAGTACATAAAGGCTGGTGTTACATGCTTAGGAAACATAGTTCTGAGTAGACAGCCGTGTTTCAAGTGTGCACATGAAAAGGTCTGTCTGCTAAACTTTTGTTGATGATTACTTTCAAGCTGCATTAGCTAGATGAGAAATACCAATACGCTATCAAAGGCAGCTCACCCTGCCAACCATTTCAACATAGAAAGAAGCTTGTCACAAAACTACAAAGTAAACGAATATCTGGAGTAAGGACTGAGAAAAGACGAAGGGAGCTTCCTATATTCGGCAATACTTTCTTTTTCCACTCAGGGAGGCACTGCTAGAATTGCTGATTAAATGCCTCAAGTTTGGACCTCTCTAGAAATTCTTTGTTCTTTGAACAGGCTATCGGTTTCTTGCAACTTCTGGGGTTCAGAATGTAAGTGTGGTATGCCATACAGTAAATTAAGCCTTCTGCTGTCAGAGCTGGAAATAGGAGGGGTGAGGAGAAGGAGGGCTTGATCTCAAGTGATTTTTATTGGCTTCATTTACATCCTGTTTAAGGTCTTCTGAGTAGCTCAAGGTGTCTTATCTCTGGCTACCAGGGGGTATTTTGCAGTCAAAGCAGTTAACATACTTTCTGTCTCCCTCTCCTCCTGTCCCTTTCCCTCAAGCTCTTGTTTTTTTCAAGTCATCTTATCTTATCACACACATCTCTTCAGGCTGAGGAGAACCCACACTTATCAGAAGCAGTGCACTCTATTGTTCAGGGCTGTTAAAGACAAATGACAGTTCAAGTCAAAAGAAAATCAGTTAACCTCTTCTGCACTCTGTTTTGAAATACTCTGGACTGCCTCACTTTTATCAGTGCTAAGTGGTATCAGAAGTGCCCCTCAAATTTGCATGCATACAGAACATCCCATCTCCCCCATCAGAGTAAGAAGACTAGGGACAAAGTTGCTCGTCACAGCCGGACACTGACATCACATAGGCACTTCTGCCTTTATCAGACTCCTCCCCACTCCTAGGTGACTCATCCATGACATCACAGGAAGTGGTACCTTCAAATATCTATAAGGAAAAACAACAACAACAACAAAACCCAGAAACGAAAGGAGAGGAGGGGAAAATGGAGAACAACAGTCAAGAGATAAGGAACTTTTTCCCAGATATACCTGAATGCTCACCCACGACACCGACACAAACACGAGTGGGCTGTTAGAAACATACGCAGCACGCATCTTCTCTAACAGCAACACAGACACTGTTATTGGAATCTATTAAATCATCACACAATCTGCCAGGGAGCCTGAATGTTGAAGAGCCTGATCTTCTGTTACAAACTCAGCAACGATGGTCCTTGATTCCGAGTACACATTGGAATCGTCCAAAGAGCTTTTAAAATTACGTACTGGATCCATCCTCAGGCCAATTAAATCAGACTCTCTGAGAGTTTAGACCCACAGAGGGTGCAGGCTGGGTTGACAACCACTATCCTAGATTAAACAGACCATGGAAGCTGGTCTAAAAGACAGATTCCACAAAACAAATCTCTCTCTTATCTGGGCTCCCCTACCCCTCGACAGGCAGGCCAGCACTGGGGAGCGTTTTCTGCACTACTTTGTGTCATATGCAATGAACCAGATATTTAAAAAAAAAAGAAGTTAAAGCAAGGAACACTGAACACTCCAATCACTCACCATTATTACAGGTAAAAGTGCAATATGTGAACAGTTATTAGGCGCCTCATCTGTGTGTTTCCTACTCCCTTTAAAAATTCCCATCCCTCTTCTCCTTCATACCCCAGCACCCCATGGGCTCCTTTATATTAGTGATAACCCCACACTTTCACCTGCAGTGAAGGCTCTCTTAATTGTCCATTATCTTAGTGTGTCAGCACAAAGGAGCAGGAACGGAATCCTCGTCCAAACGGTTTCACCTCCCTCTCCTGAGAGTGATGCCCTTGTCAAGGCATTAAAGACACGAAAACCTGCCACTTATCAGAATTGTATTTGAATCGAACCACTGTCCTTGAAAACTGTAGGCAGGAGATATTATCAAACTGTACCGCATTGCCAGCTTCAGTTCCATGGTGGCTCGAACAATCTAAAAAGATACTATCCAAAGTTTGCCATGCATTCCTCATAATAGAATTACAGGGAACAATGCAAACATGCTCGCTGATTTTTTTTTAGATGGTTAAGTACAAAGAAATGCATGGGTCAGGTTGTTGATGAATACAAATGTAACAGTTCCAAGCCTTAGGACACCTTTGAATGTATACTCACCAAGAAACCAAACCATAAAACTCTTCTAATTACTCCTACCTTCAATTCTTAACAAACATAAGTCAAGGCTATTAAAACTTCACATTTATCTTTGTTATAATGAGGGGGAAAATCTGTACATCTTTAGTGATCCTATGGACAGATTCAAAAACCATGCACATTCTAAAGAGCATTTAAAACAAAATTGAAAGAAAAAATATTATTTGTAAGTATTCAGGCCAATTTGTGTGCCTTCCACATCTCTGTATGTCCCTCTCACTTTTTATACTTTTTTCTTATTCTAGTCAAACCCACACTGCCTTAGAAAAAAGAATTTATGCGTGCCTTTAACAAGTAAACAAGTGTACAAATTAATTCAGAGAGCAGTAATTTTGAAAATTTTCTATGTTTAATGTGCACTGCAGTTAAACTACTTTTTCTGTACAAATTAATTTACTGCATCAGTGATCGATGTTTATGTTTAGGCAATTTTATTTCTCAGTATGGTAAAATTAGACCTAATAGTTGCAACCTGTTATGTCCAATCTGTCACTGAAATTCAAATTGCCTTTTTCCTATTATTCAAGGAGCAATTTGGAGGAATTAAAGCCATCTAAAAACGGAAGACAAACAATTCTCTGTAAGGACGCAGTAGCCTGTGTCATCAACCAAATCCACACCCCCTGATCTCTTCTGAGCAGGTTCTTTCAACATGATTTTCCTGAGGTTCTCAAACTTTCACATTTGCCAAGCCACACAAGGGGAAATTTTAGGGTGAAACCAAAAATTTTACCCTACAAGTTTTCAGCCTTCAAGAGACGTAATTGAAAGTTCAAAGATTATGGTGTTGACTTCCAAACACCAACTCTCACCTAAAAAACTCCCAACTTTCATGGCATATATATTTGCTACATCCCCTTTTTTTTTTTTTTTTTGGCTTGTTTTGCTTGATCTAGGAATATGTTATTTTTTCTTGCACAATGAGTTTAATTTGTAATTTCATTCTTACTGGGGAGAATTCAATTATTTAGATGCATAAGATTTAAATTTTGCAGTGATGAATGCTAAAACTGGGAAACAACTAAGGCCTGTTTTTGAACAAATTTTGTTTTGCTTGGTTTTTCTCATTGTTTAGCTATCGAATGTAGCGGGTGATTCTTGTTCTATACTGTGAATACAAAGGACATGCCAAAATGGAGAGAGTGGGAGGGGACAAACTGAAAAATTGGTGCAAAGCCATCACAGCCCCCTTGGACGGGCTGCGGAATGTCAAAGCAGGCTACAACTAAAAGGGGACATAATCTGATGAGATTCCACTTCAAATACGCAATGCCATCATGTTACAACATGTTCTCACTAGATTTTGGGTTTCTTCAACAAAAGAACCCCAAATCAACTATTGATATAATCATCTCTTGGTATGAGAGAATTTCTGAAAATGTTTCTTTTGTAACACTTCCTCCTAACTGCCATCTTCTATTCCCAAGTCTGCCTTTCCCAACAGAGTTTGCACTAATTTTGAGGAGATCACCTCTAGATTTTGGGAATGCTTCATCTGATTAGATAAGCTCAATTTTCCCTTATGGTTAAGTTTCCACATTATTTGTGGAACTCCGAACATTTATATCAAAACAATCATCTTTCTTCACAGTGGTCAATACTGGTTTGACTTTTTTTTCTTGTCCTTTTGTTTAGCTTAAAAAGCCAAATTAAATGGTATCGTGCCTCAATTTCAGTCTACTTAATGTCACATATGGCCTCAGCTTATATGCTGTACCAGAACAACTTCATTCCCTCAGGGAAAGAAAAAAGAGACAACTCAAGAGGTATCTCTTCCCAGCTGCTGACACTCTGCCACACAACTTTCTCTCTAGACAGAAGAGGACACAATTAAAAGAGGAAATTACTCGTTCAGAACTGGATATCAAAGCTCAGAGCCACTCTATATCAGCAGAAGATCTGGTGTCAAAATAACTGAAATAAAACTGAAATGAGTATCTTTCTTCGTTTCCTTTCTAACTCTTTCTTTTCAATTTTCCATGATCACTTTTAAATTCTAAGACAAACTCATTTCCTCAGAAGATTGCTTAGATCATCAAGCTGATTAATAATTTTACTTCAAGGCAGGACTGATTAATGTGGATTATTCAACTGATTAATACTGTTACTATATGGCACATCCAAGTGAGCACTAAGTGTCTTGTTTTCATAAATTTTTTAAAATTATTGAAATAAGTTCTAATTAATGTGACTTGGTCTTAAGTCTAGAGAACTTCGTTGTAATGTAAAATTGAGGACTTGATGATTTTTGGGGGGAGGGGTTTTCTCAAATACCAAAATACTTAGAAAAGCAAATAAAACAGAGCATACTGATTCACAGCATTTTTAAACTCAGCTCTGTGATGATATGAATCTATTGTTCACCCGCATAAATTCACTGGTTTCAGAACACCAAACTTACATGTGACACAGACAAATGAACCACCAACACCTTCACCTTCTCACTCTCCCCCAGGTGAGTCCTCACCAGGGTCCACTGAGAAACTCCAAGACTACCTTCCTTCCAACAGTGGTAAGTAAGGAAATCATAGCCATCCTACCCCGCCAGATGCAGGTCCAGGGGACCCCACCATACCCCGGCAGTTTTTACTCTGCCAATGCAGAAATCCTCCTGGTTTCAACTTTCCCAGAGACATTCTAACACACAAGCTGTGTATGCATGGGCACACGTACACACACACACACACACACACACACACACACACACACTCTCTCTCACCCTTTATACCACCCCACTTCCAAAGATGAGAGTTCCTTTAGGAGTCACTGTACTTATAGCTACTTCCCCCACAGCAGTCCTTGCTTTCAGGAAGCCTAAGACTTCCCAGAGACTCTGACTGCCACAACGTCAGCTTCCCCTGTCTGCCACTCCTCCTGTTCTACAGGAGCCAGGAAAGGTGCTATTCCCAGTGCTCAAAGGACCCAGAGTCTCTGTTCTGGCAGTGAATCCTGGGGAAATGCAAGTCTCATTTCTTTAATGAATACTCAGAATTCAAATTCTCATCTAAACGGTGCTTATAACTTACTGTTGTTCCAGCAGTCTCTAACACAAGCCAGAGGTATCTTTATGTGAACTGCAAAACGCAATCCCCTCTAAGAGGAGAAATTCCAACAGGTACTCCCCTCACAGATGATTTTTTTAAGTGTCTCTTCTGCTGGTCGTGACTACAAGCACTGCTATTAGGTTTCTGTCTCCTCACCCCATTACTGGGGACTTTGTGCAGTTAACAAACTGCATAGCTGCATTCTGTGGCCATTTTCTACCAACCTTATATATTTAAAAATATATATGGGCTAGCCCTAAAATGTAATTCACACTGACTGCACTGCTCCATTGGAAAGTATGTGGTGCATTCCGAGAAACCAGCTTATTAAATAAACTTTTGGGAGATAATCTGTTTATAAGCTGGGGACTGCCTGTATTTTAACTGGTGGTTTTGAACATAGAGGAAAACAAATGAATCAACTTTGCTATAGCAAATTTTCATTGATCTCATTTTTGCAAGGTTGTTTAGCCTCAGCATTCCTGTTCTGAGGAAAAGAATTTTTAAAATCCCATTAATTTTATTGTGAGTCATCAATGAATACCTTTTAGAATGCATAATTTCTTGACTACACATCTTTGAATTCATGCTTTTTATTAATAAACTATGTTTTAGAGCGGCTGTAGATTCACAGCAAACTGAGCAGAAAGTACAGGGATTTCCCATATAGCCATGCCTGTACACACGCATAGTCTCCCCTATTATCAACATCCCCCACCAGAATGGTACAATTGTCACAACTGATGAACCTCCACTAACACATCATTATCACCCAAACACTCATATGCTTTTTAAGTTTCATGCGTTCACTGTGCAGCTAGGCAGATGATGCAAGACAGGGAAGAAGGTGGCTCACTTGAGACAAAACAGTCCCAGTTGCTTTTGTAACTTGTATTCAAGTCTATTCATTCATTATCTTACCCATTTGTTCATCAAACGGGCATTTTGCTAGGCACCGGGATCAAAGGTGTATGAAATATGATTCTTCACCCACTCTTGGTTTTCTGTAACTATGTACAGAAGTATTTAAAATACATGTATTACATTTTTCAAAGGCTTACGCTTGGCCGGGTGTGGTGGCTCACACCTGTAATCCCAGCACTTTGGGAGGCTGAGGCAAGAGGATGGCTCGAGGGCTGGAGTTCAGGACCAGCCAGAGCAACATAGCGAGACCCATCTCTACAAAACATTTAAAAATTAGCCAGGTGTGATGGTGCTTGCCTGCTGTCCCAGCTACTCAGAATGCTGAGGCGAGAGGGCTGCTTGAGCCCAGGAGTTTTGAGGTTACAGTGAGTGCCACTGCACTCCAGCCTGGGTGACAGACAGTGAGACTTTGTCTCTTAAAAAAAGAAAGAAAAAAAAGTCCTATGTTCTTTATGAAAAAAAAGCTTTAAAATAGCTCTAAATGAGTTTGTTGCTCAAAAGCTATTACACTTGGCATTTTGTGAATATTCATAATGTAGAAGTTCCCTTTGTTTCAGTGCATATAACGCCATAATCAATTGTAGGGATAGATTAACTTTCTAAAATAGACAAGAATCATTCTCTTTGATAGATTTGTTTGTCGTTTCATCCTACTTTCTTTTTTCCCCCATCCAACTAATCTGTTCACTATATTTTTTACTGTTGTAGACAAAGACTTATCAAAACCCCAAAATGTAGCTACTATTGTTAAGACTATTTAGTTACTGCTTTGAGCTCTTTGGCATCACTCTTCTTTCCACCACCCTTCACTCTCTCTTAAAGTAACATTTTGCTTTCTGGTGAATTTTCCAGTCTTATCTCTGGGCTTGCTAACATTGCTAACATGTTACCTTCGAGCCAATTTAATGTGAGCATTGATTTCCTTTCCCCACCTAAGAGAGGATTCAGTTCAGTTATTATTGATGTTTTCTCTCTTCCCTTTGTCACCTCTCTTGCCCGAAATCTTGACCATAGTCTTTCCTTGGGCTGTGGTCACATGACCTTGTGTTTGCCATCCCACAAAAGGGGTTCCATAGTGCTTCTCATCCTAAGGACTCTCCTGGTGGACAATACTCATTCCCAGACTAGTTATTTTTACGTAATATCCCATTGGAACAAAGATAATTTTGAAGCGCACTGAATGAACTAGTGAATACATTTTGAGGTGTGTTCTAGCTACAACCCCAGTCCTGCTTTTCTGATGTATTCATCCATTCCATAATGATATTCCGATGACCCATTTATGGATGAGACCCACAAGAGGCACCGCAGATACAAAGTTGACCAAGACACAATACATGGTTACACTGAATCGTTCACTGACTAATGAATGGGAGAGGCACACATGTAAACATATGATTAGGACACAAGAAAATCAGGGAATGTAATAGACCCCTCTACAGAAATGTTGTGGGTGTTCTGTGGAAGAAGCACCAAAACAATCTTGTAGAATATATAGTAGCCACCGAGGATATGTTCTTTGAGCTGAACCTTAAAGAATAAGCAGGAGTTTTCCAGGTAGGAAAACAACAGCATGTACAAATGCAAACATTTGTGATCAGGGAATCAATACTGGTGTAAAATGACTACAAAGAGGAACTTGACTTTGGCTGCACACTAAAATTGCCTGGAGATCTTTTAAAACTATTGATGCTTCTACTCCACTCCTAGAAATTCTTATCACATTGGACTAGAGGTGAAGTTTAGATTAGTATTTTTTTGAAGTTTCTCAGGCAACACTACAGCCAGGTTCAAGTGCCACTGGACTAGAACACAGAATTTGTGAGAGGAAGTGAAGCCCGATCATGATGGCTTAGGGCCCCGAGCTTATTTGCAGGCAGCAGAGAGAGAGCTGTTGAAAGATTTCAGTCAGCAGAGATGGTTTCCACCAGAGCCCTTTGGAGTAGGAGGGACTGGATGAAGGCTAGAGGCAGGGAGTCCACTTATAAGGCTATGGCAATGGTCCAGGTGACAGACAAAAAAACCTAAAGTAAAGGAGTAGCCCAGTGATAGAGTGAAGGAAATGCATTCATTCGTTTAGAAAAATAGATCCAAAAGACTCACTGACTAATTATATATGATGAGGGAAGGAGAAATGCCTGTAATGTCTCTTCCTCCCACGTTCCCTGCCATTTGTCCACTATTGTCACTATATGGTTGGTTTACTGCAAATGTTTGCAAGAAGAGTATTAGGATAAAAATCATAGTTTTGAATCCAAATGTCAGAAACAATAGGACTCAATTCCAGTGTTACAGATTGCTTTTCTACTTAAAGCCTGCTATCTTGACAACACACACACACACACACACACACACACACACACACACGTCTCATAGGAAGGTTAAAAGAAGACTCCATTTTGGCTGGATTAGAACAAAGTAGGCACCCTTATAAACCATACATCATAAAAGAATGATTCTACATGCTAACCTACCTTTCGGCCTGCCTCTCCTGGAAAAGACTTGGCAACAGTGAATGTATATTATGATGTTATCAGTTATGTAGTGGCGGTTTTAAAATGTAAACTTCTTCATCATGACATTAAGGCAAAGATAACCTTATGGTTTTCTAAATAACAGGAGCTGGCATATTAATTTGAAAAGCTATGTTGATATTTAAAACAATCCTCTTATCCTGTGTACTTTTCTAGCTTTATTTGAAGAACTTTATCTTTATCTAGATAAAGAACCCTTTACATACCTTTCCCATTTATTTCAATAATTAGTCATTAAGAACAGTGTAAATATGTAAGACCTTGTAGGCATTGGCATATGCACACAAATTTCCTTCTGCCAGACAGGGATACAATTACAAGTGTGCACTTATTTAAAACTCAAGTACTGAGCACTATTATAATCACCAAACACTGAGAACCTACCAAATGCTTAATCTATTTTAAGAGAGGTTAACAAACTATAGCTTATAGGCCAAAAGCTCTTGCTTTTGTAAATAAAGTTTTATTGGAACACTGCCATTCTTATTCATTAACATATTGAATATGAGTTGTTCAATGCAGCAGAGTTGACTGGTTATGACAGAATCCATATGGCTCACAGAACCTCAAATATTTACTATGCTGACTTCCATAATAAAAGTTTGACAATCCTTGAACTATAGCATTGTCTTATATATTAACAACCCTCTCTCACATACCAAGAATAAATGTTTATGTGTTTATGGCACCATACTTCTTTCCTTCCTTTTTTTTTGGAGACAGAATCTTGCTCTGTCGCCCAGGCTGGAGTGCAGTGGCTTGATTTCCGCTCACTGCAAGCTTCACCTCCCGGGTTCACACCATTCTCCTGCCTCAGCCCTAGTCCCGAGTAGCTGGGTCTACAGGCGCCCGCCACCACGTCCGGCTAATTTTCCTTTTTTTTTTTTTTTTTTTTTTTTGTATTTTTAGTAGAGATGGGGTTTCACCATGTTAGCCAGGATGGTCTCCATCTCCTGACCTCATGATCCGCCTGCCTCAGTCTCCCAAAGTGTTGGGATTACAGGTGTGAGTCACTGCACCAGCCCTTTACTTTCTTTTTCTTTCTTTCTTTCTTTTTTAAGACAGTCTTGCTCTGTCACCCAGGTTGGAGGGCAATGGCACGATCTTGGCTCACTGCATCTTCTGCCTCCTGGGTTCAAGTGATTCTCATGCCTCAGCTTCCCAAGTAACTAGAATTACAGGCTCACCGCCACCATGTCCAGCTAATTTTTGTGCTTTTAGTAGAGATGGGGTTTTGCCATGTTGGCCAGGCTGATATCGAACTCCTGACCTCAAGTGATCTGCCCACCTCAGCCTCCCGAAGTGCTGGGATTACAAGTGTCAGCCACCATTCCTGGCCTTCTTTACTTTCTATCTCTGTTGTCTTTGCTAAAACAAAAGAATTGTATTCTGCCTAAAATTTACTAAAATATTACACTTGCAGGGGACACAGGCTGAAAGCTGATAATCACATTCTGAAATAACCGATATTTTAACATTACATAAATTTAACTCTGCTAATGACTGTGAAATAATTTTCCTTTTTTTTTTCTTGAGACGCAGTCTTGCTCTGTCACCCAGGCTGGAGTGCAGTGGCGCGATCTCAGCTCAATGCAAGCTCCGCCTCCCGGGTTCACCCCATTCTCCTGCCTCAGCCTCCCGAGTAGCTAGGACTACAGTCGCCCACCACCACGCCCGGCTAATTTTTTTGTATTTTTAGTAGTGACAGAATTTCATCGTATTAGCCAGAATGGTCTCGATCTCCTGACATTGTGATCCGTCAATGAAAAATGTAAAATCATTTTTTCTTTGTTCATTGCTCTTTAAGTTACATAATCTCACACTCTTTCCTACTAAGCAAGGCTGTTTTTAGAAATCTGTTGTATATTACTTAGCTGTCTGGGACTGGGTGGCCGAAAAGAGCCGTCCCTCAGCTTTCAGCAATTATCCAGTACCAGATACAAAAATTATCATCAGCAACTTGTTTGCCATATTTTTACTGTGGAATAGATCTGAAGTAAGCTATTTTTCCTTGGTTTTGGTCCTTCTTCTTTAAAACTGTCATATTTTAAATTGGTCAAAATTTGTTCCTTTTACTCCCATAAGAATGACTGCAATATGCATGAATTTCTGCCTTCAGCAAGACTGTAACAATCTTTCACCTATTGGCCTTCGAGATTAACGTCTGTATGGGTGCCAGATTCTTCAGAAACTAGCTGCCAAATGTGTTATCTTCCAAACAGTGAACTCTGATCTTATCATTCCCTTTTGAAAAATGCCCCAGAATTTAGGAAGCCATCCTGTTGATATGTGAATGACATACATTTTACAGGCTTTGGCTTCGATTTCCCTCAAACACAGTAATTTCCGTGGTCTTTTCCAATAGATCATTTAGCCATCTTGAAATTTAAAATGTCTTATGCAAAAATCATGTCTCTCCAACTGGTTAAACAATGATCGTGAGGGTAAGAGATTCTTTAGTGATTTATTCTTAAGTGAAACGTTAAGAAAAATGTATTCCAAGTGGAAATATATTCCATGAAATGTTAAATTTTAGATTTGCAAGTATCCATATACATGTTTGACATCATGTAAACGAAACACTCAAATAAATGAGGTCTGTCTTTCTTCCACCACTTGGGTTTTCTAAAATAAAAATGACAAATATTATTTCCCAGGTAAGTCTTTAAAAGGACCTATCCCTTTTCAAAATGACAGATCTTAATTCTTTACTGCAGTTTTGTAGGGGGAAAATGCCGATTGCTATATACTATCAGGATATCACAAATAACAATGCTTGGTGGTCAAAATGAAACAACGGCATTCGATGCAACCGGCTCTTCTTTTTCCCTTCTCATTTCTATTTGCCAAACCGCCTGCTCTGCTTTTTATGTAAAACTGCAGATGTCTTCTTATTAATCAAGATTCGAATACATTCCAGATGAATAAACAACTTCGGTACTACAGCACGTACCATTCTCCTTAAACCCAGGATTTATTAGAACTGCCCAGTCCAGGATCTCTTAACTTTAAAAAGATGGTTTATTGTCCTATTTCTACAGCAGGGGCCTAATAAATGCACTGAAACTATGACTTTGTCCCTTTGCAATACAATATTCAAAGAGATTTCCAGCCCTACGGTGTAACATTATCCAAATCCTTTGAAACCCTAAGTAGTTTGCTCAAACTCAATCATCCATATACAGAAATCATAGACAATCAATACAAATGCAATGTGTTAGTGATGACATTAGAGAAACAATGTCCCAGAACCCTCTGCCGTATGCGCCACTACATTCAGCATCCACTATACGGGCCAATGTGGCAGCCGCAACATAAAGCTCTAATTAAAAAGCACTCTTTGGTGAACAGCTAAATATTTTGATTTTGAACCTTTCCTTATACAAGGAATAATTCAGGGAAAATTATCTACACACATGGTATTGATTAACTCAGGGCTGTGATTTCTCTGATTTCACACTGGTGATAGTTCAATGGGAGTTTACCATGTAATTTACCCCATCAAAATATGTTCAAGTACCGATATTTAAAAATTAAATTCTGCTCCACAATCATTATTTTATGTATTTCTACTTGTACCGTTTTCAAGCTAAAGGAAAATAGGTCTTTCTCTATGTAATCAAAAAGAAACAGGACAGGGAAGTAATAATGAAGTGTAAAAGCACATATTATAGCAATGTATGTGGCTAATAGCTTTTGTACAGCATTAGCACCCCTCTTACTGCTCCCAGTTTACTAATGTTCTTACTAATACTGGACTCCTAAGGGGGGTTCTATAAATAAGACATTTATATAGAAAACTAGGAAAATATGAAAGGTTATAATATTAACATACCAAACTCATTTTTAATTAAAGAAATAAAAAAGCCCAGTCTTTAGGGGGTTTGGGAAAATAAGGTAGTCAAATGAGACCAATTAACTTCATTAGCTTCTGCAAATACCTAGTTTTCTAACACATTCCTATTTTTCCAACTGCTCCACAGTTAAATGTGTCTACAAATTAACATTTTATTTATGACTCAGGTTCTGATTCATAAAAACTATGCACATATTCTACACAAATTTAATACTTCATGGAAAAATACAAAGGATTACATTGCAACTTATTTACCTTTTATTTTTTTTCTTGAACAAAGCAATCCAGATCATAAAATACCATAGGCTAGGAAATCAGCTGCACACTTTCTAGTTCCTTCTGTTTTTAACACAAGATATTTTCCCTGGATATATCTGAAGAAGTTAAAATTGCTGCCTTTTTTATGTCCTCCTTTTTTATTCTCATCTCATAGTAAATGGCAAAGGAGTTTCTTATTCAGTATCTTACACAGTTCTCCCCACTTTGGCCTGACATTCACATTAACTTCAAACCCCACAGCGCATCCATAATGTGCTAGAAATGCTTTCTATCTGAGTTTTAAATGTTGTGCAAGTGCCTGTGCTTTCTACTGGTTTATACAGGACAGCAAAGCTTTCAAAATATGTTGCAGAGATAAACAAAAATCAGCGTGGTTAAAGGGTGTATGCTAATTCCATTTTAAGTACTTATCAAAACCTTATCCATAAGACAAACCAACTTCCTTCACACAGTAGTTACTACCATTCAACTGTTCTTCAACTGAGAACACAGGCACTTTTACAAGTGGACTCAAGTGTTATTTAATTTCACTTTAACTTCTATAAGTAACTCTTTATCCCTTGCTGACATGCCATTTTATTATTTTATTATTTACAGCAGTACTTGTTCATAAATCAAATCCATACACCTCTTAAGATAACAGCAAAACACAAAAAAGCAGAAAAGAACTTTCCTTTTGAATCCAATAATTCCAAGAATATGTGTTTCTACAAACTATCACGTTGGTCCCTGGCACAGGCCTTTTCTGACTGGGCACCAGACCCCCTAACCCCTGAAGTATAAATCACTACTGTATTTCCATTTCTCTGCACTGCCACATTCCTGGGACATTACTGATCTTGAAGGGAAGCCTGTCACATTCAGGAAAATTCAGGGGAAACAACTGGAGTTTAAAAGAATTTGACTCATTATATTTTTGTGACTTGTACTAACTACTTTTACCTTCTATGTAGCAAAATTGAATATATTAATTTGATCTCCTTTAAAATTAGTTGGGGTGCTCAAAATGGTGTGTGTATTTGGGATTTTAAATTTTTTGAATAAAAAGACTCCATATTTCCTGGGGAAAAGACATGTTTCTATTTAGATTTTGTGCTTCAAAAAATGTATTTGCTAACATACAATGGAGCTGTCATAAGTCAAAGTTCAATGAGAGCCAGCATTTGGATAATAAAAATATGGTTAATAAGAAATGATTAGCATGTAATTTGCTCACGTCCTCTGGAGAAATACAGAGATAAATTGGAAATCAGTATTAAGGGCACTGCACAACACAGTACTGGTTTGAACTACACCAATAGGGTATAGTTCAATAGCAGATAGATTTCACACTGGTGATAGTTTAATGGGAATTTACCATGTAATTTACCCAATCAAAATATGTTCAAGTACTGATATTTAAAAATTAAATTCTGCTCCACAATCATTATTTTATGTATTTCTACTTGTACCATTTTCAAACTAAAGGAAAATAGGGTTCAACAGCAGATGTGGGGGGAAACTATTTGCAAGCACCTTACACTTCTCTTAGATAATTTTTACACATGATATGAACTCAAATACTTGTCCAACTCTTCAGTTACTTTGAGTATGCAGTAGTCTTACTTGGCATGAATAAGGTCTGATGCTGTCACAGAGAAAAGCACACTTTCACAGCTGGAAGCAGCATCAGAAACCAGTTTGTCCAGCACGCTGTTATTCAGCCCAGAGAAATTAAGTTCTTTGCCTAAAGTCCTATAATAGTTACGAAGTCTTTTCATTTTGGGTTCTAGGCTGTCTATCAAACTTTACCAGGAGATATGGATACTGGGGAATAACTGTGGGACAGTAAAGGCTGGCTGCACCATGCAATAAAAATCAATGAAGTAAGGTAAATGCATTACAAAGGATGTATTCAGTGGTATATACTTACTCTGTCTTAAAGGTACAAGCATGTATACTACCTAAATTAACATATTTCAATCCCATGTTGATAGGGTCAAACTACATCAATCAGGTAGAAAAAAATGTTCCCTAGCAATAAAATAACAACATGTCCATCAGCTATTACCCAGAATAGCTGTCTATAAGTTTGATTTTAAATCAAATTCTCACCTATCTATAGCCTAATATCTTTTAAAATCCATTAAGTTTCTTCTTTCCAGATGCTGGTTGATTTGTGGTTGTGGCTAATTTACAAAGTCCTTTTCCCTGGTAGTTTACCAGATCAAGGTACCTTCTATAAACCCAACCTGAATCCATATGGAGTAATACAGGAGGTGAGTTCCTGAGCTCTCCTAGACATAAAAGAAGGAAGCAAGATAAGAACAGGGAATGGGCCTGTTACCCATGGGAGCAGCCCACTGTAGAAATGGACTTGTCTTCTCTGAATCTTATTTGATACCCACTGTTTTCCACTGAGGTTTATGTAGCTTGTTTGATTACAGATCTTTGTCCCTAGATTTCTCCTCCACCCCACCTTTCTTTTCATATGTAGACCCTTGGACTTCTATAATGGAATGGTGCCACCCCTAAGAAAGAGTCTGAAAAATGAAAGAGCACAGTGAAAACCCCCAGTAAATGTTATGCAAATTTATCATGAGTTAAGCCAGAGGTATAAATTTGCTACATTGTGGAAAGGCTATAAAACAGCAATTTGTCTTACTGTATGTGCAATTTTAATGTATTCCAAAGCATGTGTATTGTCTATTTCTATTATCCAGATCATTCAAACTTTTAAGTGCAAAGTAAATATAAAGCGTTGCCTTTTTAATAATATGCAGTTGTAGCATATGCTTTTCTTGTTTTCCACCTCCAGTGTGGCCCAGAAACACATAATTGCTGCTTTTACTCATGTTATCTGATCATTACACAAAACATGAACCTGTTTGAGATTACTTTACATTTTTACAATTATTATTGTTAACAGCTACTTTCACTATTCTGGAAACAATTGAGAATTTTAGTAGGTAATGGGTTATACTTCTTAATACTTTACATACAAAGCAAAAAGGAAAGTGGAAAGTTTAACTTTTTTCCTTCCAATTTGACTGCAACCACCTTTCATAAAATTACCAATATAATCACTACATAAGAATGCATAAAGTGCTCTTGGGTTCTTGTTTTTCAGACACGTAGTAACTGGCCGGGCGCAGTGGCTCACACCTGTAATCCCAGCACTTTGGGATGCCGAGGCGGGCGGATCACGAGGTCAGGAGATCAAGACCATCCTGGCGAACACGGTGAAACCCCGTCTCTACTAAAAATACAAAAAATTAGCCGGGTGTAGTGGCAGGCGCCTGTAGTCCCAGCTTCTAGGGAGGCTGAGGCAGGAGAATGGCGTGAACCCGGGAGGCGGTGGAGCTTGCAGTGAGCCGAGATCGCGCCACTGCACTCCAGCCTGGGCGACAGAGCGAGACTCCGTCTCAAAAAAAAAAAAAGATGTAGTAACTGAATGTTATTTTTTTATATATTCTTTCCCTGCTCTTTTATTTCTGATATAAAGGAAATAAATATTTTAGTCTATACAAGTCACTTGCATTCAATATTATGACACATTTGCTTCACTGATTTATCTGTTTGTTCAATCAACAAACACCTACTGAGTACCTACCATGATGAGGCACTGTGATGGAGGCTAAGAAGATATGAAGATGAAAATGACCCAGTCATTGATCTCAAGTCTCATGACATAGTATCAGCTCACAATTTAGTAGAGTGAAGTGTGTGACTCAGCAATGCCATTTCTGGACATATACCCAAAAGAAATGAACGCACAGTAGTCTCAAAGAGACAGTATGTGCACGTCCATGCTTACTGCCGCATAATTCACAAGAACCAAGAGGCAGAAGCACCCTCCCGTCATGAATAATGATGAATGAATGGATAAATGTGGTATATACACACATCAGATGAATGGATAAATAAAATGTAGTGTATATGTTTATACAACGGGATATTATTTATCATTAAAGAAGAAGGGAATATTGTCACATGATGTAACACATATGAACCTTGAAGGCATTAAGCTAAGTGGAAAGTGCCAATATGAATAGACAAATACCATATGATTCCACTTATATGAGGTACCTAGAGTAGTCAAATTCATACACACAAAACACAGAATGGTATTTGCCAGGGGCTGGGGAGAGACAGGGATGCGGAATTACTTAATGAGTATAGAGTTTCAGTTTTGCAAGATGATAAGAGTTCTGGAGACTGGCTGCACAAATGATGTGAATGTAGATAACGCTTAAAAATGATTTGGATATGTGAAATTGTATGTTATGTATACTTTACCATAATTAATTTTTAAAATTTAGCAGTTATAAAACATATGCAACTATGATGCAAACAAAAGCATAAATGCCTTAAAAGAAGACAGTGATGATTCCAAGGAGAGAGAGGTTATGTCAGGTTGGAGTATGCAGTTGCATTCAAAATGGAGCATTTCAGACGGGTTTGTGACAGAAGTAGAGTTTCTGACTCTACCCTCAAGACTTTAAGGCTTGAAAAGAGGCCCCCTACAGGAGCGAAGTGCAGGGAAGGGATCCCAGAGGCCAGATAATTCTGAAAAGCCTCTTAGTCTGCAGTCCTTTGTGAGGAAATGGGACAATCTAAGGAAGAAAGACAAGAACAGAGCTAGGAAGGAGAACAGTGTTGGGTCAGAAATACAAGCGTGTGTGCAGCTGAAGGAAAAAAAAAAAAATACTGAGTTCACTATGGCAGAACAAGGTGTAGAGCATCTCACAGAGGACAGGTGGTTAAATGGTCCAGATTTATTGAGCATGCCATTGGACAGAGTTCTGAAGACGGCCATGGCAAAAAATACTTAAATAAAGGCACCACAGATGTAGCTAAAAGAAAGGAACATTCTGGGTGAAGTCAAAAGCACAAGGAAAGGCAGAGATGAGAAAGTCTAATAGGAAATGAGGCTAGATAGGGAGCCTACAGTAGATCATTGGGGTAGCAAGGCAGGATGGGACTCCCTGGGTAAATACACTGGACTCATAGTTTTAGCAACACTTCTGTTGCTTTGACGAAAATAGAATTGACCATCAACTTAAGTAACATCTAAGTTCCCTCATTTAACTCACAAACTATAATGATTAAAAAGATCTACTTTAGAAAGGAGCACTGAGTTCATACCCATTTCAATCTATTTTTTCAATTTAGTTGTCATGATGGGCTATTAAGTTTAACGTAAATATCAAGCTAAGAGTGAGTTTTAGTAGTGAGACCCCTGGACAACCAGGAAAAGAAGCCTGGGCTCAAACAACACATTGCTTCAACTTTTTATGTGACCTTAAATACATAACTTCCTGTCTGAACCTTCGTTTCCTTTCTTGGTAAGTTCAAAAGGGACTAGATTTCTACACTGCTTCCTATCCATGAAGTTCTAATATTCTATGACTGTCTCAAGGTGGAGGGTAAACTGCCTGAGAGTCAGAAATCCATTCGTGAGGGATATTCCCTGTTCTCTGCCTGCCAGCGGCTACATGGAGCACCTAAAGGCAAAAGGAAAACAGAAAACAATTTGCCTCCTGTGCTCGCAGTTCTTGGAACCTCCTCTTCACTTTCCAACTTGTCAGAGACGCTCGTTGAGTATCGAAAGCATATTTTCAAATTCCTTGTATCTCAGCCTTTCTGATTGGAACAGATATAAAGGAAGAGTTGTGGCTTTCAAGTCTTGGGAAGAGGTCCATACCCCATTATGACGGGTGAAGCTCAACAACTTTCTCACGTCTCTTCAACTTAGTTTTCTTTTTTCTCCTTCAATATTTTGTATGAAGTCCCAGAAGACAGTATTCACAGACACACACGCACATGTGTGCACAAATACACATACAGACATACACACACCCTTCACACTTAAAAAACAAAATTTCTTTTGGTTTATCTGCCATTTGGAGTTATACATGTCGTATTCCCTTCTATATGTATAGGCTATAGATTAAATAAAGACAGTTCTATACTACATTATTGATAACAAGAGGCACTCTCATAATTGATAATAATAATAATATTAAAAGGTAAACACCACTTCCTGTTCATTACCTTCTCTGTTTTCAGAAAAAAAGTCACTTGCTTTGTTTCACATTTAGTAGCTGTTATTGATGATAAGGTTTGGATAATACCACTGGAGAATTGCTTTTATTCCAGCAAGACAGCATTCTTAGAATATGCCCATAGACTATTACAAAATGTACAGCTTGCCCAACATGAATCACAGTGATAGGATTAGGCCCAAAGGGAGCTATGACAACTCTCTACAAGTAACTGAAAGGTGCAAATGGCAGGGAGGGAAAAGAATTATTTAAAGAGGTCCGAGGTGTATGTGAAGAGGGATTAAATTAAGCAAAGGAAAATTCAGGTTTTATATCATGAAAAAATTCCTAATGGCAATATGTTAAAAGAATAGCTTCCCAAGAAATGTGTCGGAAGCTGAGACGCTGGAGGGAATTTTAACTGTAACTGAAACAATACTGGAAATAGACCATAAGGACAGAAGCCCATGCCGGTGAGAGATGAGCTTGTTGACCCACCAGCTTTCCTATCTTCTTTTCTATCATGCTATGGATTTTTCTGAAGAAAATAAGAGATTAAAGACTGAGAACTAGACTACCAAAAATGACACTGGAGATATGTGGACTCTCTATTTATAAAATAAGACCACTTCTGTGGGTTTCCTATGGGCTGCCTCTCCATCTACCACAATAAGGTAAGTGAAAATGGTCTCCAAACACAGGGTATCATTTAGGTATAAAATATTATAATAAAAATAATAGCTGTCATCTACTAAGTAATGACAATGTGCCAGGCACCCTGCTACATGCTTCATATATGTCATGTCATTCACATTTCACAAAAACCTGTGAGCTTTCACAGATGAGAGAACCAAGACCTAATATGTGCCTAAGAACACAGAGTTCATAAGTAGTGGAAGATTTGAACCCATGTAGTTAGAGGTCAGTGCCTGAGCTCTCAATTCCTGAGCTCCTTTCAACAACATGGCTGCTAAGAAAGTTCACACCAGAAAGAGAAAGCTAATCTTTTTTTTTAAATCTTTTTACCCAGCCTAGGTACCAGGAGGGATCCCTGAAAAGCAGGTTACTCCTCGGCAGGAGTAGGATCAAATCATGAGCTTATTTTAAATTGGCCCATTCTAGGTACAGTCTTGGCCAAGTTTGGATTTGTAATTTAGCAGAAAAGAAACTTTTGAAGCAGGCTTTGATTCAATTCTTGTGACCCTTGTGAAATAAACCTTCTTAAGACTGAGTTATGGGATCAATTTGCTTCAATCCAACAAATACGTACACTGTGATGCACTCAAGGGGCTAATATCTAGCTGGGGATCAGATTAGTTCATCTCCAAAGTAGTTGGAGAGGGCACCACAGGCATAAACTTCCAGGAGCAGAGGTAAGAAGAGAGCGGAAGGGAGTAGAGAGGAAAACAAAAACAGCAACAGGAGGGTGGAGTGAGGGTCCAGGTGAACTAGAATTTCAAGACGATCATTCCTTCCACGTATTGTGCAATAAAGATCTGTTGAGTGCCTACCATGTGCCAGGCACTGGGAACACAGCAGTCAATGGTATTTCAGACTTTACAGAGCTTCTGGGATAGTCAGAAGACAGACATCATCCAACAGCCGTTCACAGAGAAAGTGGCCGTGGACATACCTAGACTGGGGCTCAGTGAAGGCCTCCCAGATGGAACAACCCTTAAACTACGAGGAAGAAGAGGAGGAGATTGACTCTAGACAGAAAACACAGCATGAGGACAGGCCAAGGAAGGAAAAGTCCTTGGTCAGTTCAAGGAATAGAGAGCAAGTGGGGCTAGCAGAGCAAACAAGGGGGAGGCTGGGGAAGAGAAAGCTACAAGATTCTGCACAGGCAAATTACGCAGGGAGTGTAAGGTGCATAAAGGACTCTGAAGTTCATTCAAAGAGCCTTGGGAAACACTGGGAGCTTTTGAGCATGAACTGATTTGGTTCTAAGCCAATATAATAGTAAATGCCAAGGTCTTCTGATTCAGACACATCCTGGGTTCAAATCTCACTTCTGTCACTTATTCAAGAAAAAAAAAAATGCTAAAACAAAACAAAGCAAACAAAAACTAAATAAATAAAACCAATGCCTACCTCTCCTAGGGTTGGCCAGAAGGAGTAAGTAAGCTAAGGTTGGTAGTTTAGTGCATTTCTGGAAATGTGGTCAGCATTAAAAAGAACAGGTAGCAACATAAAATGGAGATATAAAGTATGGGTGGGGTGGTCGGTCAGAGCATGGGATGTGGAGGAAGAAAACCTTAAGCAAGTTACTTAACCTTTTCTTCAGAACCTCAGCATCTTCATCTGGAAAACATGTTTCAACTTCACGGATTTCTTTTAAAAATTCAATGGAAAAAAATATATATATTATACCTAGCATATAGTAAGCACTCACTAAATTATTATTACTATTGCTAGTAATAGCAGCAATATACAGTATTATTCACAAAACTTTATACTTTTTGGCATGTTACTCCAAAAAAAGCAGTGGATTTCCTACTACGATAATTACTCATGTGTCTTATGTATTCTTACTGAACTCTGTGGTGCTGAGAATATTTTCTCAGCATTATGTTATCTCTTCAATCTTCAAAATCCCCAGGAGAGTCATAGGTACAAATGAAAATACTGATGCACGTGGAAAGTAAAACTGCATAAGGAACACAAGAAGGAAAATATAGGTCACCAGAGTTCAACTAAAATGTAACTGTTACTCTATAAATAATAGATAGCTTTCTTAAAATTAAGGCACAGTTTCAACAGGGTGAAACACAAAAACCTGAAAACCTTTTCTTCTAGATACTTCATAAAGCAAGATCCTTCTCTGCTTTTGCCTGTCAGTTTCCAGGCTTCCAGAGTGTTACTGCAGTGCTACAGTGTGGTGGTTCAAGTATGAACCGGAGGGTCTGAGAGGAAATTTGCATCTCTGGGAATTCATGTCCAGAGTCCTCTTCAGTTTGGCCAACATCAGTTGCATCAGAGCACCTCCAGTTACTAACAAAACAGAGACTCTGGGGGCAAGTGAGTTAATACATTTTAGACCTAACTAAACACCTGACCCGTTTGATTAGCAGGAGCTAGGGGATGAGCTTAAAACTCGGTGCTCAAACTTGATTCTGAACTCATCTTCCTTCTTGTTCCTAGAGTACTCCATGCCCTCTGCAGTTAATGAGACTGATTCCCTGCTCAATTTTATAATTTAATGCTATTTGCCATCCTTGTCACAAAGTATACTTGGCACATTAAAGGGGCCTAAGAAGGGTTTGTCTACTCGGTGAATGAGTTCATCATACCAACTTCTCTATCACAACATGTATCTTACTTTCCCATACTTACGATAGTTAGGAAGAAAAATAAAAAGCCAAAAGAATTTATTTGATTTCTTCCTGCTCTCCCTCCTTCACTTTCTATCTATCCCCTTTTCCCTTCTCTCTCCTTTCTCTCCTCTATTTTCTCTCTCTCTGTGCATATGCTTTTATTTAATTTTTTTTTTAACTTTTAAAAGCAACTCAATGAAGACATTGAGCAGAGACTGTCCAGTCTCAGAAACGGTGGTTTCCCCTGACCAGATGGAACTCTGTTAAGCTTGTCTCCATGGAATGTGCTCAAAGGAAAGTGGCTCTGCTGAAAGTCCTATATATTTAAGCAATGCCCAGAGTTGCTGAGTCTAACCGTAACTTATTACCCACCCCCTGCTATGCAGAAGGACTCGGGCATCTTACCTCATCAGCGTTAAAGAAAAGGAGCCAGGAGTTTTTAAACAAACACAGCAACAGACCAAACATCCTAAAACTCTTAAGTTTTTACTAGGGTTATAAAACCCTTAGTTAAGTAAACCAACAATTAAGAGATAGTAGCACAATGGACAATAGCTTTTGCGTTATAAAGGACAGACAGTACAAGAAGTCCCTATACAGTACAAGGAAACAATCACTTATGTTCCTTTATCACTTATGTCTTACGTCGTCTTTCTTTACCCTCATACCATGGGAGTCTTCCATGGCCCTTCCAAAAGACCTGCTCTGAAAAAAATATTAGAAAATTATAGAGAACTGGTGAGTTCAAAAATGGGATGATTTCCTTTTGAAAACAGCAACAATTTAAGGGGATACTTTTCCTGGGGTTTTACATTCACCATGGTATAGTACTCTTTTATAGAAATTCCTGTACTCCAAAATCTCTTTCCTCACAGTACTTGAATGATTTTTTCCATTTTGTTACACTACTTGAAGACAACACATTAGTTTTTGACGTAGACCTTTTGTTTAGAAAGTACAAAAACATCTGGGAAGATTAACTATGTTGGTTATTCACATCTTAGCATGAATTTGCTCTAAGCAGGAATTCATTTTGTGATTCTACAAACATTTACTGATCATCTACTATGATCAGTGAAAAACATAATCTCTGCTCTCATGAAACTCGTGGGTAAGAAAAGCAATAAACCAGTTATCAAAATAATAAAGTGGTAAGTTTTTTTGATATGGCAAATACAAGGAGAAATAAGACCACAGTGTTAATACCTGGCTAAAAGAGACAGGAGGGCTGCCTGGGGCAGTGGGTTAAGAATAAGAAGGAGTCACCTACACCTGTCATGTAGCGGATGTCTTCAAGGATACCCCAGAGACAGTCTAGGATGGTTTGGGCACCTGATATGCCAACAGATCTTTACAGAGAATTAGGAGGTAGAAAGGGGCTGAGGAATACGGTGAAGATACAGCCAAGAAGCAGCTCTGCCCATTGCAAACTTTATCTGAAAGTCCACTTAGATACCACTGGTGAGGAACTATGAAGCAGGACAGAGAGTACTAGAAACGGCCAGTGAAATATCTCCTCTTCTGTTTTGTAATTATTGGCTTGGATAATTCTCAATAAACCACTAGTAGTTAGGCACTGTTTTAGATTACAAGACTATCTTCTCACAAATTTCAAATCTCTTAATCAAAACCAAGGTCAGAATGAGTCTCATTTAGCCCCAGGACAAAAGTTTATTAAAGCATCCAGAATTAGACGGTAACTTTGATATTTAAATTTAGCTCCCAGTGCCTGGCATGTGGGAGACACTAATTTCATCCATCCTTCAAACCAATGATTCTGACCATGATTAAGATACAGTATCACAGTTACTCAGATTGAGGGGAAAAAAAAAAAGTTAGGTCAATAACTTGCTTCGTTTTGTTTTTTCGAGACAGAGTTTCACTCTTGTCACCCAGGCTGGAGTGCAGTGGCATGATCTCGGCTCGCTGCAACCTCTGCCTCCCAGGTTCAAGTGATTCTCCTGCCTCAGCCTCCCAAGTAGCTGGGATTACAGGTGCACACCACCACGCCCAGCTAATTTTTGTATTTTTAGTAGGGACAGGGCATCATCATGTAGGTCAACAACTTTCTTTTTTTTTGAAATGGAGTCTTGCTTTGTTGCCCAGGCTGGAGTGCAATGACACAATCTTCGCTCACTGCAACTTCTGCCTTCCGGGTTCAAGCCATTCTCCTGCCTCAGTCTCCTGAATAGCTGGGACTACAGGTGCACACTGCCATGCCTGGTTAATTTTTTGTATTTTTTAGTAGAGACGGGGTTTCACCGTGTTGCCCAGGCTGGTTTCAAACTCCTGAGCTCAGGCAATCCACCCACCTCAGCCTCCCAAAGTGCTAGGATTACAGGCGTGAACCACGGTGCCTGGTCTAGGTCAATGATTTTCTTAACCTATATGTAAGAATGATCAAATAGTTTCTTAGCTCTTTCATTAAAATATCATACTTATACCTGTGATACTGTAACTATTTGAAATTTAATAGTGCTAAATTTTGTCATGTAATAAAATCTTTTTATATCCAAAGTATTTTACTTGTTCCAGATAGATACCATAAAAAGGTGTGCTACCCTCACTATGATGAATTGAAATCGGGTACCTGGTTCAGGCAGTTACCAACTTTCTAAACTCTTTGGACCGCAACTACTCTTGTATCTCAGGAAACTATTACCCTAATTTGCAGAGCTATGAGGATTAAATGAGGGGATTAGGACGTTCATTCCTAGTATTTTTACTCTGCCATTTTGTTCCAGCATTTTGAGTCTTAGAATGTTGAATATAAGCACTTTACACAGAATTTTGTCAGTACAGATATATTTTTATCATTAACAAATTTCTGGAATATACTCAACTCAGTTGATTAAATTCCTTCATCAATTTCTTATACAGCACAATTAACTACACTATTTTTTCCCATTTTAATTCTTGTTTCACTGAAATTATTTTCACTGGGATCAGCTCATTTTTATTAAAATTATATGATGATAATTTGATTCATTTATCAATTTTGTCCATATTAAACATATTATGAGTTTCCTAAGATCAATATTTCTACCACGTTCAATTTTTGTGATTCAAATTTTGAAGAATTACATTTTGTCAAGATCTCATTCCTCTGTCAATTTTATTCAAAACCAAATTTTAGGGAGAGTAATTTACATCTTCATAATGTTTATTTTTATGTTCGTTACTTCTTTCAGTAATTTTCATTGTTAATTAAACAAAAGCCCGAAAGTTCTATTTATTTGTTAGCTAAATCAAGGAACTGTAATTAGACAAATTGTGAGAGGGAAGAAAACAGGGTGAAAAAGAGGGAAGAAACAGAAGCAGCTTCAGGAAGGAGGAGATGAAAACGTGGACACCATGCAAAGGAAAAGAATACAGAAAAAGAAACACCAAGTATGGCAAGAAGGAGAAAAGGAAGGAAAAAGTCTGCAGGAAAATAACAGCATATTCCTCCGGATGAAAATAATGGAAACCAAGTATCCCCAGGGGGAAAATAAACAGCTTCATTAAACAACAAAGCATAACTATTATTATTAGGTTTTAATAGGTTTCCTTCTAAAACTGTGTTGGCAAGTCAACTGTTATTCATGACATACATTTTAAAATATTAAACAAAATCTAAATTTCAGGTGACTTAACAGCACCATCCTCTGTTCTGAACAGTCACAAGTTGCCATCTAACTGATGTTACTTAACTCCAGTGTTCAAAATACTTGTTCAGGTGTTGACTGTTGGGAACAACAAATGTGAGACAAAAAGCAGAGGCCAAAGTTGAAGAGGAAGAAAGAGGATAAGTAGATCTTTACGTCTCCCATTCTTGGACTCAGGACTGGCTCTTGGTAGAATTACAATAAATGAAGTTATCATAAATATTCCTGCTTTCTTTCCTGAACTTAATTACCGTTACCCAGTTTCTCTCTCCCCGATATCAGAACCCTCACAGTGTCCTAAGATCTGCCTCTAGGAGACTCTAGGAGACATTTATTCAGACACCTGAGGAGCACTCTATATATCCATCCTCCTCATTCATTCTCACATCGTGTTCCCTCAATACGACTGTTCTCCAGCACTGAAAGGAAAACAATCTGTTAGTACAATAACTATGGAGAACAGTCTGGAGGTTCCTCAAGAAACTAAAAATAGAGCTACCATATGATCCAGTAATCTCACTGTGGGGTATACACCCAAAAGAAAGGAATCAGTAAATCAAAGACATAAGTGTACTCATGCTTGTTGCAGCACTGTTGACAATAGCTAAGACTTGGAAGCAACCTGGGTGTCTATCAACAGATGAATGGGAAAAGAATATGTGGTACGTATACACAATGGAGTACTATTCAGACATAAAAAAAAGAATTAGATCCTGTCATTTGCAATAACGTGGATGGAAGTGGAGATTATATGTTAAGTGAAATAAGCCAGACATAGAAAGACAAACATTGCATCTTCTCACTTACTGGTGGAAGCTAAAAATCAAAACAATTGAACTCATGAGCACAGAGAGTAGAAGGATGGTTACCAGAGGCTGGGAAAAGTAATGGGGGTCTGGGGGAAAGGTGAGGATGGTTAATAGGTACAAAAAAATAGAAAGAACAAATGAATAAGACTTAGTATTTGATAGCATAACAGGGTGACTATAGTCAATAAAAATTTAACTGTATGTTTTAAACTAACTTACAAAGAGTGTAACTGGATTGCTTGCAACTCAATGAATAAATGCTTGAGGGGATGGATGCCCCATTCTTCATGATGTGCTTATTTCACATTTCATTCCTGTATCAAAGCATCTCATGTACCCCTACTATGTACCCACAAAAGTTAAAAATTAAAAAACAACTTTAATAGAAAAGAAAGCAATCTGATTACATCAGTTTTCCACTGACTTGTGAATGACTGATAACAATTTAGCCTTCTAAAAGGTACTTTAAAAATACTATAAATCAGATTTGCTGGCAAGATGGCCAAATACGAACAGCTCCGGTCTGCAGCTCCCAGCGAGTCTGACGCAGAAGGCGGGTGATTTCTGCATTTCCAACTGAGGTATCCAGTTCATCTCATTGCGACTGGTTGGACAGTGGGTGCAACTGACAAAGGGCAAGATGATGCAAGGTGGGGCGTCACTTCACTGGGAAGCGCAAGGGTTCGGGGGATTTCCCTCTCCTAGCCAAGGGAAGCTGTGAGGGACTGCGCAATGAGGAAAGGTGCACTCCGGTCCAGACACTGCACTTTTCCCACAGTCTAAGCAATCCACAGACCAGGAGATTCCCTCTGGTGCCTATGCCACCAGGGGCCTGGGTTTCAAGCACAAAACTGGTCAATCATTTGGGCAGACACCGAGCTAGCTGCAGGAGTTGGTTTTTTTTTTTTTTTCCATATCCCAGTGGCATCTGGAATGCCAGCGAGACAGTACTGTTCACTCCCCTGGAAAGGGGACTGAAGCCAGGGAGCCAAGTGGTCTAGCTTGGCGGATCCCTATCACATGGAGCCCAGCAAGCTAAGATCCACTGGCTTGAAATTCTCACTGCCAGCACAGCAGTCTGAGGTTGACCTGGGATGCTTGAGCTTGGTTGGGGGACAGGAATCCGCCATTGCTGAGGCTTACAAAGCTGCCAGGAAGTTCAAACTGGGCGGAGCCCACAGCAGCTCAGCAAGGCCTCTGCGGCCAGACTGCCTCTCTAGATTCCTCCTCTCTGGGCAGGGAATCTCTGAAAAAAAGTCAGCAGCCCCAGTCAGGGACTTAGAGATAAAACCCCCATCTCCCTGGGAGAGAGCACCCGGGGGAAGGGGCAACTATGCATGCAGCTTTAGCAGACTTAAATGTCCCTGCCTGATGGCTCAGAAGAGAGCAGCAGATCACCCAGCACAGCATTCAAGCTCTGATAAGGGACAGACTGCCTCCTCAAGGGGGTCCCTGACCCCTATGTATCCTGACTGAGAGATACCTCCCAGTAGTGACAGACAGACAACTCATACAGGAGAGTTCAGACTGGCATCTGGTGGGTGACCCTCTGGGACCAAGCTTCCAGAGGAAGAAGTGGGTGGCAATCGTTGTTCTGCAGCCTCCACTGGTGATACCCAGGCAAACCGGGTCTGGAGTGGACTTCTAGCAAACTCCAGAAGACCTGCAGCAGAGGGGCCTAACTGTTAGAAGGAAAACTAACAAACAGAAAGGAATAGCATCAATATCAACAAAGAGGATGTCTACTCAGAGACCCCATCCGAAGATCACAAACATCAAAGATCAAAGGTAGATAAATCCATAAAGATGGGGAGAAACCAGCGCAAAAAGGCTGAAAATTCCAAAAATCAGAACGCCTCTTCTCCTACAAAGGATCACAACTTCTCTCCAGCAAGGGAAAGAAACTAGACAGAGAATGGGTTTGACGAATTGACAGAAGTAGGCTTCAGAAGGTGTTTAATAACAAACTCCTCCGAGTTAAAGGAGCATGTTCTAACCCAATGCAAGGAAGGTAAGAACATCGAAAAAAGGTGAGACAAATTGCTAACCAGAATAACCAGTTTTGAGAAGAAGATAAATGAACTGATGGAGCTGAAAAACACAGCATGAGAACTTCCTGCAGTATACACAAGTATCACTAGCCAACTCGATTAAGCAGAGGAAAGGATATCAGAGATTGAAGAGCAACTTAATGAAATAAAGCGAGAAGACAAGAATGGAGGAAAAAAAGAATGAAAAGAAACGAACAAAGCCTCCAAGAAATATGGGACTATGTGAAAAGACCAAATTTATGTTTGATTGCTGTACCTGAAAGTGACGGGGACAATAGAACGGAGTTGGAAAACACACTTCAGGGTATTATCCAGGAGAACTTACCCAACCTAGCAAGACAGGCCAACATTCAAATTCAGGAAATACAGAGAACACCACAAAGATACTCCTCAAGAAGAGCAACCTCAAGACACATAATCATCAGATTCACCAAGGTTGAAATGAAGGAAAAATGTTAAGGGCAGCCAGAGAGAAAGGTGGGGTTACCCACAAAGGGAAACCCATCAGACTAACAGCAGATCTCTCAGCAGAAACCCCATAAGCCAGAGGACAGTGGGGGCCAATATTCAACATTCTTAATGAAAAGAATTTACAATCCAGAATTTCATAGCCAGCCAAACTAAGCTTCATAAGCAAAGGAGAAATGAAATCCTTTACAAACAAGCAAATGCTGAGAGATTAGGTCACCACCAGGCCTGTCTTACAAGAGCTCCTGAATGAAGCACTGAACATGGAAAGAAACAACCAGCACCAGCCACTGCAAAAACATACCAAATTGTAAAGACCATCAACACTATGAAGAAACTGCATCAATTAACGGGCAAAATAATGAGTTAGCATCATAATGACAGGATCAAATACACACATAACAATATTAACCTTAAATATAAATGGGATAAATGCCCCAATTAAAAGACACAGACTGGCAAATTGGATAAAGAGTCAAGACCCATTGGTGTGCTGTATTCAGGAGACCCATCTCACATGCAAAGACATACATAGGCTCAAAATAAAGGGATGGAGGAATATTTACCAAGCAAATGGAAAGCAAAAAAAAAAAAAAAGCAGGGGTTGCAATCCTAGTCTCTGATAAAACAGACTTTAAACCAACAAAGATCAAAAGAGACAAAGAAGGCCATTACATAATGGTAAAGGGATCAATGCAACAAGAAGAGCTAACTATCCTAAATATACACGCACCCAATATAGGAGCACCCAGATTCATAAAGCAAGTTCTTAGAGACCTACAAAGAGACTTAGACTCCCACACAATAAATAGTGGGAGACTTTATTGACCCCACTGTTAGTATCAGACAGATCAATGAGACAGAAAATTAACAAGGATATTCAGGTCTTGAACTCAGCTCTAGACCAAGCAGACCTAATAGACATCTACAGAACTCTCCACCCCAAATCAACAGAATATACATTCTTCTCAGCACCACATCGCACTTATTCTAAAATTGACCATATAATTGGAAGTGAAACACTCCTCAGTAAATGCAAAAGAATGGAAATCATAACAGTCTGTCAGACCACAGTGCAATTAAATTAGAAATCAGAATTAACAAACTCACTCAAAACCACACAACTACATGGAAACTGAACAACCTGCTCCTGAATGACTTGAATGACTACTGGGTAAATAACGAGATTAAGGCAGAAATAAAGATGTTATTTCAAACCAAAGAGAACAAAGACATAACATACAAGAATCTCTAGGATACATTTAAAGCAGTATGTAGAGGGAAATTTATAGCACTAAATGCCCACAAGTCAAAGCAGGAAAGAATTAAAATCGACACCCTAACATCACAATTAAAAGATCTAGAGAAGCAACAGCAAACAAATTCAAAAGCTAGCAGAAGACAAGAAATAACTAAGATCAAAGCAGAACTGAAGCAGATGGAGACACAAAAAGCCCTTCAAAAAATCAATGAATACAGGAGCTGATTTTTGAAAAGATCAACAAAAAAGACAGACCACTACCCAGATTAATAAAAAAGAAAAGAGAGAAGAATCAAACTGACACAATAAAAAATGATAATGGAGATATTACCACTGTTCCCAGAGAAATAAAAATTCCCATCAGAGAATACTATAAACATCTCTATGCAAGTACACTAAGAAATCTAGAAGAAATGGATAAATTCCTGGACACAAACTAAAGACTAAACCAGGAAGAAGCTGAATCCCTAAATAGACCAATAACAAGTTCTGAAACTGAGGCAGTAGTGAATAGCCTACCAACCAAAAAAAGTCCAGGTCCAGATGGATTCACAGTTGAATCATACCAGAGGTACAAAGAGGAGTTAGTATCATTCCTTCTGAAACTATTCCAAACAATAGAAAAAGATGGAATTCTTTCTAACTCATTTTATGAGGCCAGCATTATCCTGATACCAAAACCTGGTAGACACACAACAAAAAAAGAAAATTTCAGGCCAGTATCCCTGATGAACATCGATGCAAAAATCCTCAATAAAATACTAGCAAACCGAATCCAGAGGCACATCAAAAAGCTTATTCATCATGATCAAGTCAGCTTCATCCCTGGGATGCAAGGCTGGTTCAACATACGCAAATCAATAAACATAATCCATCGCATAAACAGAACCAATGACAAAAACCACATGATTATCTCAATAGATGCAGAAAAGGTCTTCAAGAAAATTCAACAGCCCTTCATGCTAAAAACTCTTAATAAACTAGGTATTGATGGAATGTATCTCAAAATAATAAGAGCTATTTATGATAAACCCACAGCTGCTATCATACTGAATGGGCAAAAACTGGAAGCATTCCCCTTTGAAAACTGGCACAACACAAGGATGCCCTCTCTCACCACTCCTATTCAGCACAGTATTGGAAGTTCTGGCCAGGGCAATCAGGCAAGAGAAAGAAATAAAGGGTATTCAGATAGGAAGAGAGAAAGTCAAATTGTCTCTGTTTGCATATGACATGATTGTATATTTACATATACAATCGTCTCAGCCCAAAATCTCCTCAGCCTGATAAGCAACTTCAGCAAAGTCTCAGGATACAAAATCAGTGTGCAAAAATCACGAGCATTCCTATACACCAATAACAGACAAAGAGAGAGTCAAATCATGAGTGAACTCCCATTCACAATTGCTACAGAGAGAATAAAATACCTAGGAATTCAACTTATAAGGGAAGTGAAGGACC